>NC_087223.1:4617401-4619901 GCF_015104395.2 Macrobrachium nipponense
TCTTACGATCAATATGTTGAGCATACTAGCAAGATGTTGGGCATAACTCATCATGTTAGGCTTATGTTCAACATGTTGGGCATAACTCAACATGTTAGTCACACACTCAACATGTTGGGCATAACTCTATATGTTGAGCGTACACTCAATATATTGGGCATATGCCAAACATGTTGAGCATACTAGCAATATGTTTTCCATAACTCAACACGTTGGGCATACACTCAACATGTTGGACATACACTCAAAATGTTGAGTGTACACTCAATGGTTCTACATTCAGCATGAATCCACTCAAGAATATAACTTGAGTGGATTCATGCTGAATGTAGCTTTGTACATCCTTAAGTGAACATTCTTAGGAAATCCTCTCACCAGAAAACGTATCCCAATACATTACCCATAATTGACTCCCAAATCCCTCAGCCATTAGGGCGGTTTTCCTACGACCCCCGTGGGGATTTCCGACCGCAGTGACGTCAATATCAGCCTTCCCTGAAAGATTCGGAAATGAGAAGTGTTTTTCCCTTAACAACGGAATTTTAAGGTATGGTAGAAAGGCAAAAGAGGTTTCATTTGTTTAATGCAACACACGCAGAAGAAAAATAATCGGGAATACAGTGTATTCATTTAAACGCACGCGCGCGTGCGCATGCACACGATTTTAAGATTTTAATACACAAAAAGGTTTTATCTTTCATCTCTCGATGAGTTACAACACAAAAGAACAAAAAATAACTCAAGAAGAAAGAGAGACTGAACAAGAACACGGAACTTTTCCTAGGACGATATTATATTCTGTCCGGAATCTTTTGCAGATGTTCAGTTTTTTTGCTTTTTTTTAGGGGATCAAGAAAGCTCGTATAGAGTTTCTCTCTCTCTCTCTCTCTCTCTCTCTCTCTCTCTCTCTCTCGTACCTGTGTGTGATCTCAGCCTGGAGATAACCCCTGAGAGATAACGGATGATCCAGATCATCTGAGTGACAAAACTTCTGCAGGATTGGACTCAGATTTCATCAAATTTTCTGGACCAAGTAATACTTTCTTTCCAAAAGAAAGTTCACGAGGAAAGTCTTTATTGGACGGTAAAAGCAGGTTTTTATACTAAGAAGGAACATATTAGTTGAGATTAGATATATATAGAAAAATGATTATAAACTTATCATTTGCAGATTTTCTAAAATAAAAATGTACTTTCTACACTCTAGAAGAATTTGAAAATTGTTTAGGTGTCTGGATAATATTGTAAAACTTTCTAAAATTGTAATATTTCACCTTACTTTAAACATTTATTAATACGATTCTTTCAAAAATTCCTCTTTATTCCTCAATTTTTCTACAAAAAAAAAAAAGATAAAAATTACATCCGGAATGTAGACTGCCTATCTCGTATAATTTACAATATAATTGATAACATAATTCTTGTTTTGTTTCATTGATCATCTAATCTAAGTCAGCCTTGCGTTTAATTGAAAAATTATTATTGATATAATAATCAGTCAACATCAGGTTATTTGAAATAACTTAAAAGCAAATGGTCATATAATTACTATTTTATTTCATGAATTATCTACTCTGAGTCAGCAATGTGTTCTTGCAAAGTTATTATTTGTATAAACAAATTCAAAATATGATTAATTTAAATTACTTTCAGAATAATTGGTAATATAATCACCTTTTTTAAATTTCTGCAAAATTATGATCGATAATAAACAAAATCAATGTATGGTTATTGGGTTGAAAACAAATCCACAATTGATCATTTCAAAAATCCACTTTAGGGGAGCTGCAGCAGAAATCATTTATGTGTCATTTCCCATTTATGCAGACGGTGTCAAAATTTTTTTTTTTTTTTTAAATTTTTTTTTTTTTTTTGAGTTTTAATGAGTTTCCATTTTTGCCAAAAATGGGAAAATAGTTTTTATAATGCTGTTGGGTATGAATGTAATTTTTACCACTTTTTCCTTTCTAGAATTCAATATCCATTTCGTTTTGTTGTGTCGGGTATAATGTCATTATATTTCCATGGATGATTTTCATACAAGAAAGTATCTGGGTACTTTCTTGTATGAAAATCATCCATGGAAATAATAATAATGACATCCTATACCGACACAACAAAACGAAATGGATATTGAATTCTAGAAAGGAAAATGTGGTAAAAATTCATTCATACCCAACATCATTTATAAAAACTATTTTCCCATTTTTGGCAAAAATGGAAACTCATTAAAACTCAAAAAAAAAAAAATTTTTTTTTGAACACCGTCTGCATAAATGGGAAATGACACATAAATGATTTCTGCTGCAGTTCCCCTAAAGTGGAAATGAGCCCTGGATGGCTGCAGGTGGAGCGAGGGGCCGGGGGCGGGGGGGGTGGTTAGTTTAACACAATTTTTGAAAAAACCTTAATCAGCAGTTTGGGTGGAAATGAGGTCAGTGAAACAGACCATTGGTCCCTTTCCCAATTTGGCCAGATTTTTGTTTTTATTTTTATTTTT
>NC_087223.1:4625492-4640948 GCF_015104395.2 Macrobrachium nipponense
AAAACCTTTTGAGAGTTTGTAGTTATTATGTCACTTGATAGCCTAAAACATCTAAAAATTATATTATTTAGGACAATCAAAGAAAACCCAACCTCCAAAAAAAAAAAAAAAAAAAAAAAAAAATGGGGTGGGGGTGGTTTTTTTTCTTTGATTGTCCTAAATAATATAATTTTTAGATGTTTTAGCTATCAAGTGACATATTAACTACAAACTCTCAAAAGGTTTTGTCCCTAAATCGAGATTTGAATTTTTCCTGAATATTTCTTCCTAGGTATAGCCTGCGATTTCGCCGGGGCTTTCGCTGAACTTACCTGAAGTTGTTGCTCTTTTTTTTGATGGTACGTGCTTATTTTACTGTTCTATTTTGATAATTTTTTTTGTGCATGTTCCAGTGGATATACCAACATTCTGTCACACCGAATTTCTATTCAAGACTGTAGTTTCTCACCAATCACCAAATAACCTTCAGTACGAGGGCCCGGAATTTTTGCATTTTTTCACATTTTGTTTTTTTAATAAATCATTAATTTTCCCATGTAGGATGATAAAACTCACAGAGAATATGCGTTATTATAGTGCTAATAATGCCTGATAATTTCATTAGCCTGTCTTGATTAGTGTATTTTTGGCAAATATTTTTTACGATCGGCACCCCCCCCCCAAAGTGGAGCCTACCCATAAGTAGGTCTACACTGAGTAGCGACAATGAAATTATCTTGAAAACACTTACTTATTATGTGTTAAGGAATATTTGGATTTCATACATAATCAATTGTTATAATTCTTAAATATTTAAAAAAAATTATGGCATACTAGCAAATAATTGCCTATGCAATTATTCATTTTTCAATGCCAAGATATTGCTCCTAGGCCTAGGTGTTAGATTCTTTAGTTTACAATTAACAGTCACATCTCTCTATTAACAATTTCTGGCCAGAAAGCAAACGAGGTTATCAACACATTCTTGTTCTTCAAATTACCTTATGAAAGAATAAATTATACACCAGAAGCGAGGACTTTTAAGAAAATAATATTTTAAACCAGTTGAAAAACAAGTGTTCCATATGCCTTGATATTAATACATATGATATTTCGATTAATAGTCTTCTCCATATAATCAAAATCATCATCTTTTATTCCTCAAAGAACAGGTAATCTCTACAAATGGTAACATTAGTAACATTACATCTTATAAGGCTTAGATTATTCTTTTAGGCCTATAAATCATTTTGCAACATATAGGCAGCTTAAACGTAGCATAAAACTTCAACATTCAAAGAAAACTGGTGTAATTCATATTCCTATTGTATTCGTCACATAATCTCTACAATTTATAATTAATAGTTATATCTCAGAAGGCTTAGATTATTTTGTAGGTCATAAAAACATTTTGCAACATACAGGCAGCTTAAACACAGTCGAAAGCTTCAACATTCAAAGAAAAACTTGTTTTAATTCATATTCCTAGGTTGAAAATGTTGTTATGACTGTTGAGCTTATTAGGTCTACTGTCATAATGCAGCAGACGTAGTTATGTTGACCAGTCCGAGGAGCATGTTAAGTGTGCTTTCATTGATGGCACAGCTAACCTTATCACACCGCACTTTGATCTTAGCAGCGTATAAAAAAAGAAAATCAGTTCAAATCACACAGATTGCGAATTATACCAATGCATAAAAGGGATCATATCTATATAATCATAAGAAAAATAGGGCTAGCTGTGAATTCACAACTTTTCGACATGTATGACATTAGAAAAAAAGTATAACACTACTTGGCAACATCACGTTGAGTCTGAGAATCTGGACGATACAAAAAGAATCATGTCGCATTAGATTTGAGCACCACTGTACAGTACATACATATACCCCATACATATACACTGATATACATACTCATTTCACCTACCTATTTATCTGTAGTATATAATAAAATTGCAAAGTAACTACGTGTAAAATTAGAATACGTAAATGTTTTTAAATTACTTAGGCAATACATACATATTTCTGTATATACTTTTTATTGAAATACGTTGGGTTGCTCTAGTTGGTTTAGCATCAGAATGCGGGTCGACTCGGAAAAGAAGCATTAATTATTTTGGTGACGTCTTCCATGTGTCTCGTCTCATCTTGGCGTCACCTCCGTGTTGAATTTTTTCCCTTCTATTACAGCCCTGTTTTCGTCTATAAGCTGCAACAGACAAAGACAGCTTCTTGCCTCCAATTTGCCTTCCTCTGCCTCTTGGGTTTTGGACTACTACTCACAGGCACTGCAGTTGGTGTGAATCCATTTCTAACTAGTAGGCTATAGCAGAGTGAATTCCCGGCGGAAACTATGGTCTGTTTGTTGTTTTGAAGCGTCCGCCAAAATTACAAACAAAATATAGGTACCCGGAAAATAAATACTTTTGAATTCAACAATAACATACAGATCACAAGGTTAATATCATAATTAATGATATATCGAATTTTTTAAATACTTTTTTTATTAAAATAATGGCGAAAATCGTATATTCATGGATGTAGCACTATATTTTCCGCTATTGTTAGCGAGATCTTCGCTTTAAAAGTTTCTCCTAAACATACCGTTTTTTCATAGCTAAGAGATTCTATCAGAGCGTTGATAAAACACTCTTAGAAGTTCCTCTTAAACTATGAGTGATTGAGTGACTTAAGAGGGAGATTTTAATGTTATCGCCCTAGCACCCAATGACCACTCTCTCTCCATCCTGGAATCGTTAACTATCAAGCAGCTTGTTCCTTCCCTAAACAGCCAGACCTCTTCCACTATCTCATATATTGCCTTAGTGACGTCGTCGTCCTGAAAACTGAGAATGCCACTCAGTTCTTAGCTCTGATAGAGTGAGGTACTAAGTTTTTACATATACAATTTTAAAAGTTTTTGCAGTATTAGGTTTTCAATGTTTTTAAAATATGTTTTTAGCTTGTTTTTGTTGATTTTAAATTTAGGTTTCTTGTTTTTAGACTTTGTGAGTTTTTTACCTGAGTCCATTTTTTTTTTTTTTATTCTTTGTAATTTTACAGCCCTGATGATGAGACATGTGGTCTCGAAAATTTGGCCAATAAATTTACAATGCTGCGATCGCTGTTTGCAATTTTATTCCTCCTGAATCTGCGGCGTTCTAGATGCCCTAATATATGCATATAAATATGTGTGTTGTGTGTGTGTGTGTGCGTGTGTGTGTGTGTGTGTGGTGTGTGTTTTAATGCTGCATACCTGTGTGGAAGTGTAAATGTGTATTTATGTCCTCAAAAATGCGACTGCTTATTTGTTTATACTGAAATTAAAAATGAATGTTTGTGGATTTCTTAAAAGCAAATGTCTGGTTAACAGAATTTAACCTGATATAATTATAGGAATAATTCTATACACTATATGATAATCAATTATAGAATGATAGATTTGATTATATATAATCTAAATAAATCGTCATTTTCATAATTGAACCAAATAGATTCATCAAGAAAGAATTAACCACAATTACGATAAGAATTCAATCTTCGTACAATTATAGAAATAATTTTACGAACACATTGATAATGAAAACTATATAGTGAGAAAATAATTATATCCATAATGATTATAAGGAAATATTGATTTTTAATAGCTAAGATTAGAAAATAAATTTACTAAAACCAGTTGGTCAAAAACCACATCTTCGAAATTGATTATGTCCCTGACTCATAAGTCTGAAGACAACGAATTTCTACAAACAATCGGAATAAGTATTTGTTTGTTATTTCTTTTTTTTTGGTTTTTGCTTTTTTTCTTTGCATGCTGCTTTGCAGACGCTCTGGTGGATTCGGGTAATGTTCTGAAGTGGTTTTGAAATGCTCTGAAGTCGTCAAAGAGAGTGGATGCACAAGAGTTTTTCAGAAGTGGGGGAAATGTGTAGTGTTTAATTTAAAATCCGCCTTAGTGAGGTTTTTGAGACTTTGCCAAAGCAAGGAATTTTGATGGCAGCAGAGATGAATTGATTGTTGAAATAAAGAAAGAAGGAAAGAAAGAAGGAAAGAAATTTAATAAATGAATAAAATACAGAAATAAAAAAAATACAGAAAATAAAATATATAAAAATTATGGAAAATAGGAAATACAAAAGAAATAAAAAAATTAAAAAATTATACACTTGAATAAACTGGTAAGTAAATGAACAAACATCTTTGCATTATATGAAAAAAGTATCGCTAGATTACAATATTTAAAACGTGAGATAAATGAATGAATAAACAAAGAAAATGAATACACATTTTAATATGTCATTAAGTAAATAAAAAAAACATGTTTTGCAAAATGATACAAAAAATTCCAAACGAATATACTAATTTGAAATTCATGAAATGCAAATGGTTCACGAAAAGCAGTTCACGGACACATTGATCTGATCAAAACATTATCCTCAATATTTCTGGTGCTTAAAAGTTTGGTCGGAAAATGTATATTGTAAAAAGAGTTTTCCTCAGGGTTTGTTCCCAACCTTTTGGGAAAAAAGAATGATGGGGAAAATATTACCCTTTAATATCACCGCTAATTAAGATTTCATCAGCAGAGTGCTTAAATAAGCAGCACAAATCTCCTTGTTCTGGAATCAAGAGAATTAAAATTGAAACGATGAAAAATGTAAAAAAAAAACTTCAGAATTTTGCAGAAAAGCGTTGTATAGACATTTCAAAAAAGAGAATAAAATGAGTGATTTGTAAGTCAATATTTATTTACCCGAATTAATAAATAAAAAATATAATAAAGGCATTTCAAGAGGAAATAAATATATCACTGCATACTAATAAATATGGAAAACTATAATTAGGATTGATTATTGGAAATAATGTTTAAAAATTCCATTCATTTTGACTTGATTATGAATGACACAAGGTCTTGGTTGACCTGGAATAAAGCAATATCAAAATAATGGCAGGAAACTTTCTCATCTTCTGGTGGGGGAAAGAGTTTGGAGAAAGTGGAGGGAGAAAGTCCTGAGGAAAGGAGATAAGAAGAAGACAAGAAGACGAGGAGTAAGGAAAGGATATCAGTTACGTCATGAAAAGTGATGAGTCAACGTTTAAGCTCCAAGATGGAGGCTTTTGTTTCCCTTTCCTTAAATTTTTTTTCCTAGATCCATGAATAATTTTGGTGAGAAAATTTGGGTAGTTGGGACACCAAACCCCCCCTCACCCAAGTGAAGGACTCAGATATGTCCAAAAGACTTATGCTTAGTGAATTAAAAAGTGTTGGAAATGGAGTTCTTTGAAGGAATGTGAGATGTTTGCAAGTAATGCAGATTTAAATTATGCCATATATCAAGTAAACTTCTTGATTGTTCAGGGTACAAGTGGCCAAGAAGAGAGAGAGAGAGAGAGAGAGAGAGAGAGAGAGAGAGAGAGAGAGAGAGTCTTCTGCAAATCTCTCTTGCAATGAAATTATTTGAGTTCACGATCAAATTGCTTGATTTCTCAGGGATCAGTAGTACCATGAGAGAGAGAGAGAGAGAGAGAGAGAGAGAGAGAGAGAGAGAGAGAGAGAGAGAGAGAGAGAGAGAGAGAGAATAGTCCAAAGCGTTGAAAAACACCTTGAATTGTGAAATTAAAGTAATTTATAAAAGGAATAAACATATCAAAGTCCTGAATATTTTACAACGAAGTAATAAAGCAGAATATATTCCTTCGTTACCCCTCTATTATGCAGAAAGAGTTCAATAATTCTTGCATTCGACGGAATTTGGGCAGTGAAAGGATGGAACCTGGAGCTTTCTGGATTGCTTTGAAGCATCCTGGCTTTTATGAAGATACAAAACGACTGCTTTCAAAGGATTGTACGATAACTGAGAGATAAATACGACGATTTTTTTTCAAAGGGGAATGTACGAAAGTTTGTCAAGGGGGTGGAGGATTGTAATGACGTCACGATGTTTATGTTTAGGAACGTACGATGGCACTGAAACCTATATTATTATTATTATTATTATTATTATTATTATTATTATTATTATTATTATTATTATTATTATTATTATTATGATACACACTCCCATAAACATCTTTAAAAGAAATAAACTACAACAAACATTCCCACACGATAAAATAAAATGCTTTCACGATCGTAAAATGCCGGAATGCAAATAAAGAGGGAGCTATGAATGGCAACACTTGCAAATGTTGCAGGAACTTGTTCCCGAGGAAACAAACCATTTTTCCAAAACTGATATATTGCAAACATATAGACAAGGAAAGTATTATATCTTTAATGTAACTTTTATGTATAAATAGTCGTTTATTAAATAATTTTATCTAAATTAATATAGTGAATTAGCTTTTTTTTTAAATAATTTTAGTCAAGATTTCAATAAGAAAATCAATCTCATAGCCCACACACCCTATTAACTTCAAACCATTTATGTAGCTTCTACTTGTCTATCAAATTCGAGACTTTAAGACTTTTATTCTAACAAAAATGACAGACAGGTGAAGAATCTGTTCCTTCCCAGTCACTGATGAAATCAATGTCCCAATCTTCGACAAAAATTTTGTAGAACTTATTAAAGGTCAATCTATTTATAAATAAATATTTAAGGACAAGACTAAAATCATTCAAAATTCAATCAGTATTACTCACCAAAACTGTTATGGAATCAGGTGAAACTCCTTCAATCAGCAAATCCAGGTTTCCTGAAAACACAAAAGAGATTTATTGAAATTTCATCAGAAAATTATATCATGTGCTGTGATCAGTGCTATACATGAAAGCGTGACAGACGGACAGACAAAACACGGACACAGATGCCAGTAAAAACCGCGAAAAATGAGACTACGGTCTTGCCTGGGTGTTAACGAACTAAGCTCCAAGTGTTGCACAGAGGCAAAGTAATCCAATGAACAGCATCTCACAATAAACAGCTTGACAGAATAAGCAAACAACTGAAGACAAACAACTGTTTTATTAACCAGAGCAGAGACAAAGACTAATCTCTTAGGCCTAGTGGTTCCAAGGACGCTGGAGTAATGGGATTTTGAGTCTAGAGTCAAAAGGGACGAGATAGTGCAAGGTGTGAGAAGAGAGAGAGAGAGAGAGGAGAGAGGAGAGAGAGGAGAGAGAGAGAGAGAGAGAGAGAGATTTAGTGCATTCAAACTAATTCAGACTTAAATGATTTTGTATTGTTTGTGAAAACATCGAAAAAATACCAATAAAAGTTTTGGAAAAAAAAAAAATGACATAGAAATTTGTTTATTTTTGGATGGACTCATGATCCAAAATTGGTCGCTAAAGTTGGAAATGATTTTTGATTTTTTTATTAATGATTAATGGATTTTTCAGAATGTATAGTCAAGATTTTTGAACCAGGGAACGGAGAGAGAGCGCGCGCGAGAGAGAGAGAGTTTACCCCTCTCTGGTGCTCTTTAAGAGGGAGAGAGAAAGATAGAGAGAGAAATATTCAACCTTTATAGCTATTTGAGAGAGAGAGAGAGAGAGAGAGAGAGAGAGAGAGAGAGAGAGAGAGAGGGGGGGGGGGGGGCGGCTGGTGTTTAATCCTCTTACTGCAACAATACCATAATCTTCAGTAGACCTCAAACAACCCCATTGCCACAGAATTGCTGGCAACAACGAGTCACATTATCCATAAGCGCTGATTTATTCCAGCCGGGCAAACCTCCTTATCCCCGGTAATTCCTAATTCCTGAGAATCCCATACCCCGGAATGAGAAAAAGGGGGCTGACAAGAATGAAATTAATAATCCCGAGTTTTCTGGTGTCTTCGAAAACTGATGTTGGAAAGTTTGTATTGTTTCTCGGTTAAGTAACGTCTCTTCATGGATTATTGTTACTTATTCATGGAACAGGAACTAAGGAACATGACTAAAAACGTCTTCAAGGCAGCAAGAACCCAAGAAAAAACTCCCTTTTGCTGGAACGTAGATGATTAATTCAAATAAGTCTGGAACGATTTACAGTCCGCTGGAAAACGACCATTGTTACTTATTCGTGTTTCTTTTGTTTATGTCATGGAACAGTAACCAAGGAACATAAAAAAAACATGGAAAAAAAATTCACTACCGCTGGAACATAGATGATTAATTTAAGTAAGTCTGCAACGATTTACTGTCCTCCTGGAAAGCAGATTGCTGTTACACATTCCAGTCCCATTTATTTCTGTTATGTAACAATACCAACAGAATATGAAAAAAAGGTCCTCAAGGACACAGAAAAAGCTCCATAGCACTAGAACAGAAATTATTAAGGTCAAAATAAGTCTGGAACTGTTCACAGTCCGAACTGGAAGTCGATCATTGTTACTTATTCCAGTTCCTTTTGTTTGTCATGGAACAGCAACCAAGGAATATTAAAACAAGTTTTCAAGAACAGGAAGAATACAAGAAAAACCTCCCTATTACTGGAGCAAATACGATCGTCAAAAAGAGTCTGGAACGACTTCCAGCCAGCCTGGAAAGTCCTCCTTACAGTCTAGTCTGGTGTGATGAAATGGGGCTTCAAATTGGCCCAAAAAACCCATAAAGACGGAAATTGAGTTTGGGAACGAAGTGGAACTAGATTAAGGAGAAGGCAAGATTAAACTAGAGGTGTTGAATGACAAAGATTGTTTGAAATATAAACATTGTTGCAAATGTTCCAGATTGTTTTGGCCTTCCAGCATGTTTATTATTGTTGAATGTTAAAATATAAACATATTTTACAAACATTCCAGGTTTTTTGCTTTCCAGAAGTGTGAAAATCTGAAGAACTTCAGCAAGTCTAGCTTTTGTTGAATAATAAAGATCGTTTGAATTGCTTCTGATTTGTTAAGTGGTTGATAGCTTCATTAAAGGCAAAAGTAATTCAAAATTTTGGGATGCCTGGAAAATCATAGGAAACATAATCAACGTTTTCGAATCCTGAACTTGAAAAAAAAAAAAATTAAAAACAATAAATTTATTCCTACTTTTAAAAACAATGAATTTATTCCGACTTTTGAATTGTATGAAAGGTTACAGACAAAAATCTTATGTTTCTACACCCAGAACTCAGTAAGTAAACAGATAATTGGAAAAACTAGGTTCAACAAACATCTCACGAGTTTTAACATTCAACATCAAAGGTAAAAAATGAAAAAAAAACTAGATGGTTCAACAAATACCTCACGATTTTTTAACCCTCAGCCTCAAGAAATTCATTAACGACAGGTGAGACACACCTGTAGAACTTCCTACATTAAAACCGCATCCCAGAAATCACCTGTCGATGGCAACAACCCACCTGTTCCTCTGCTCCCGACTCCCAGAGGCTGTCACACTTCGAGTTTCCATAGCAACCAGGAGACTTTGACATCCCCTGGCGTCCCTACCCACTCGAGTTATTCGATCATCACTCGAGGGGCCTGGGTGTTTGGCAGCGCCTCCAAGTCCCATAGTTACACCAGGGAATCCCCAGAGGCTACCTGAGGCTGTGCAAGAGGAATTGGCCGATCAGACGATGGAAATTACAGTGAATTTCTCCCGTTGTGCCTGGGAGGAAATTGATAAGCTGTCTTATATAAACTTGCAATTCAGTTTGATAGAATTTCCATGATGTAGTTACGTGAATGAGTTGAATATTTATAGTTTCAGTATAATATCATAATTCAGATTGTGTTTACGTTCAAGGGTTAGTTATTCAATAGTTTTAATAAGCTAATGCTGTGTAAGTTAGGACTAAAGAATTGTTACTTACCTTGATTTCAAATAGGCCTATTTTTGCTTATCATCTGAACATATATAAATATACTATATATATACATATATATATTTCTAGAATATATTTATATATGAGTAAAATATTGGATAGTTTATCTAGCTAACACCTTCGGTACTTGGCCTAAAGAATTGTTGAATACCTTGATTTCAAATTCCCCCATTTTGGATTACCTGCTGATAAAATTTCGTCAATAATGTTTCTTCTTAATGAGGTGGGTCTGCCCCACATAAATCCAGACTAATATGAGTTTCTACTTCAGAAATCGAACGTATTTTACTTAATTTCTTCATCTATACTAACCTGGCGCCTTGGACACATTATTTACATTGTCCAAATTCAATCGATATTTTAGACTTTTCCAAATCATTTCTCACCTGTTTATAGATATAATCCATTACACCTATAACACACTTACTCATCTGTCTCATTTGTAGCTCTTTTCACTCATCCAGTGAGTCACGTGACTCACGGGAGATCCTCATTAATAAGTCCAGCCGAGTCATGACTGAGTCGTGAGGGGCCTTTGATGTCCCGAATTCCTTTCATCTCTTTCGATGTCGTCAAGTTTCTTCTTCTTCGCTGGCGACGAGATCTGCGGCTTTCGGTTGAGGACGCGAAGGGATTCTTAATGAGGTGGATTTCACTGAAGTAATTTCGCTCAAAGGGATTTACGTCAAGATATTCGGTGTCTATGTGTCTATGTTAACAGGGGGAATTTCTGTCTTCGAGGTACAGTTCGTTAAAAGGGATTTATGTAATATATTTCTGTCTAGAAGGTGCAAGGTGATATCATGAATCTTGGATTTATATGAAAAGGGGTTAAAGAGGGAGAGATTAAAATAATTAATACATTAAGCAGTAACGAAGGAATAATTGTAGTATGGTTAAACAGACTCTACGGTAGCCGTATTGAAATTATAACTAACACTACTTTTGTCAACAGTAAAACATATTCTAGGCTATTAGACTAAGGAAATCCGGATTTATATGAAAAGGATTTAAATTGAGAGAAATTGAAAATAATAGATAAATTAAGCAGTAATGAAGGAATGACTGGAATAGTCCTAGTTAGCCATACTGAAATTATAGACAGTATTTTTTGTCAACATCGAAGCAGATCTTAGGCCTATGAGACTGAAATTTACGTTGCACAATTCCAAGATTTTAGTTATAAGCTTCTGAGTAAATTACGAATCACATCACGAACAACTAGTATATAATGCCTTGTAATTTACTGTAATTCCTGCCTGAATTCCAAACAAAGGTCTTAATATAATTGTCAACGAAACTTTAAAATTATTTTTTTTTAATTGCACCGTAGAAATATGAACACAAAGTTAACTTACCAATAAGGTCAATATGTAGAAAGCTTTCAACTATTCGTCTCAGGAGGGATAAGAATTTTATTTAATGAGGAAAAGTTAATAACTCGAGAATAATTATTTGTGTCGTGCGGTGGTGACGACCGTGAATGACTGTTGGGTCAAAACTACCATTTTAAAACCGCCATTTACTTCTGTTTCGATGATTCTATCTATTTGTCATTATTCTAAGTCTCTTAAATGATCATTCTTATCATTCATCATCATTATGAGTCATTTAATAAAGTTATTTGTACAAAAAATTAACAGTTCTTTGCAAAAATCAACTTGCAAAAGCTTGAGCAGTGGCGTGACTTAGGGGACCGACCAATCAGCAAGCTCCTATCATCCGACACCTCCCCTCGGCCAATCACGGCGCTCCAAACATCCACCTTCGGCTCTTCGTGTATTGTTTACTATTCAGTGATACGATTTAACACGTGTCGTCTCGTTTAGTGATTGACATTTTTTCGTTTTTTTTTTCTTGTGATTCGATCGATTTCGCGAGTGATATCAATGGATAACATTTCCAAGATTTAGTAGAGACTAAAGATTTGGAAATTAAGGCGAATATAAATAAAAGAAATATGGTGGAAAAAGTAAAGCTAATTTAGTTGACCATTGCTAGCCTATAGGCTGCTATCCTTACATCAAATGGCAATTTGAATCCACATTCCGTTATATATCTTAGGTTTCTAAAACGTAATTTACGATATTTCTTATTGGGGAATAATTCCAAGACTTTTTACGCTACGAATCTGAAGGCTTGAAAATTGGGACGAAATACAGATAAATTTGGTGGTTAAACTAACCTAAATTTGGTAACCTCTAGCCAGGCTATAGGCCATTGTCATGAGAAAGATATCCATTTTAACTTACATTTTGTTATATATTTTAACTTTATATAACGTATTTACGATATTTTCAGGTGCAGAATATTCATAAGGTTTATTTGAAACACCATACTAGAAAATTAAGGCGAAATATAAAGAATTCTGAAAATAAAAGTAACGCTAATTTGCGTAACACCTGAAAGTCAATAGTCCACTTTCACGACAAAATATGTCTATTTAAATTAAAATTTCGTTATATAACTCAACTTTATACAACGTAATTTTCGAGATATTCATCGTAGAAGCATCCTTGTTGACGTGGAACACGAAATGACGAGACACAAGCCCTACACAGCTGTTGAGTGTTTAATTTATGATATCAATTTCAATTTCTGCACTGTCAGGATTACAAGCAGTGGAAAATTACTTAATGTTAATAAGAGATAGGTATGAAGCCTCTGTCAGTCTTGAATAATAATTATTAATATTAGATGATATTATAGGTGCTTTCTACCATTTATATTTTTGTAATTACTTTAGGGTATATGTTTTTTTTTTTTTTGGGGGGGGGGGTGGGGGGATTATTTCGTTTACGTTTGTTTTTTTAACTGTTTTTTGTGGAATGCATTTGCATTTTTATGTTTATTGAATATATACTGATGATGTGTTACATAACTCGTAAGAATATATATATATATATATATATATATATATATATATATATATATATATATATATATATATATATATATATATATATAATATATATATATATATATACATATATATATATATATATGATATATATATATATATATATATATATATTACTGACACCTGCCTTCTGCTGCCCACTTAGTTGACAACTGACTTTACAGATCACGTAGCTGCTGACACCTGCCTCCTGCTGACCACCTTAGCTGACACCTGACTTTACAGATCACCTGGCTGACACCTGATGACCCAGATTACCCGACAGAGAGAGAGAGAGAGAGAGAGTTGAATGGTCGCCTGGGGATCGATTCCGGGAATGTCTTCGGCTAAGAGGCGTCGAAGGAGTAACCGTTACAAAGGCGCTGCTTTGATAACCATGTGACGTCATTCAGGCTGAAGAATTAGTTGTAGCTCTCTCTCTCTCTCTCTCTCTCTCTCTCTCTCTCTCTCTCTCTCTCTCTCTCTCTCAAATGGAGGGGTTTGTGAGACTCTTTAAAAATACAATTAATTAAAATCTTTAGACTATTTAAAATATAATTAAAACCTTGAGACTATTAAAATATACTTAAAACCTTAAGACTATTTAAAATATACTTAAAACCTTTAGACTATTCAAAATATACTTAGAACTTTTAGAATATTTAGAATATACTTAAAACCCTTAGACGGTTTCAAACACTCGTTTCTTCAAGATAACTGAGCTTTTTACAGAAACTGTTTACGAGGTTTTGTTAACAAAGCTTCCGTTTTTGTCTAAAATTAGACTGGATATGTTTTTTTCAAGGTAATGATACTTTAAATAAATAAGATTATAGGATATTTTCTGTACAATCCTTTGCAAAAAAAGAAAAAAAAAAGGAAGTCTTGTAGATTTTGCAACATTAATAATGAATGATCTTCACTGGATTACTTTAGATACGAATTTCATCCTTTCAAAATGTGAAAAAATATTTTAAAAATCCTATTATTTTATGTCACGTTCGAAGCTGAGCTTCTGGCAGAGTAAATGTCATCATTATGAATGAAAGCAAATCATATTTTAGTTAATGAAACATTTTTTATATCTCATATTCGAGTTAATTAAAATTGTTTACCTCAGTTCCAGAGAGATAAAGCCACTCCCGACTGCTACAGTAAAATAATTCAAACGTCATTGTTGCACAAAAAAGATATGATATGATATGATACGAATCCCATGATGATGACTCATATTATTATGACACAAACCAGAACCTGGCAATTAAGAGACGCGACAGACACAGACGGACTGACAGAATTTGTAAACTAAGCGGCTTCCAATTGAACGGAAATAGAAATTTGGATTGTAACCAAATTGAAACAAAAATTCTTTAACCTTTCAATCTTGGATGGTCTGGGATGCAGCTTAGATGTTTGTCGAGCTTATTCTTAAACACATCTGCGCTCACTCCTGATACATTCCTCAGATGAACTGGCAACGCTTTGAATAGACGCTGCATTGTCGATGCTGGTACGTAGTGGATTAATGTCCTGTGTGCTCTCCTTAGTTTTCCTGGTATAGTTTTGGTCACTATTAATCTACCTCTGCTTACTCTTTCTGATATTTTTAGCTCCATGATGTTTTCGGCAATTCCTTCTATCTGTTTCCATGCCTGTATTATCATGTAGCGTTCTCGTCTCCTTTCTAGAGTATTTAATTTTAAAAATTGTAGTCTTTCCCAGTAGTCAGGATCCTTAACTACTTCTATTCTAGTTGTAAAGGACCTTTGTACACTCTCCATTTGTGCAATATCCTTTTGGTAGTGTGGGTACCATATCATATTGCAATTTTCAAGTGGACTATGAACATACGTTTTATAAAGAATAATCATGTGTTCAGCTTTTGTTTTGAAGTGCCGTAACAACATTCCCATTTTTGCTTTGCATGTTACCAATAGA
Organism: Macrobrachium nipponense; assembly: GCF_015104395.2. NCBI lineage: Eukaryota > Metazoa > Arthropoda > Malacostraca > Decapoda > Palaemonidae > Macrobrachium > Macrobrachium nipponense. Next base: position 4,640,059 of record NC_087223.1, read on the forward strand.
ATTGCTATTTGATCATTGCATAACATGTTCCTATTCAACATCACACAAAGGTCTTTAACTGCTTACTTATCAGTGATTGTCTCGATATTAGGTCCCCTATATGCATATAGCTTTCCTTCTTTATCTCCATAATTTATTGATTTAAATTTATCAGAGTTAAATACCATCCTATTTACCTCTGCCCAATCATATACTTTGTTAAGGTCTCTTTGTAACGAGTTCCTATCTTCATCACAAGTAATTTCTCTACTTATTCTTGTAACATTGGCGAAACTACTCACTACCAATTCCTTAACATTACTGTCTACGTCTGCAATCATAATAACAATCAGCAATGCAGCTAACACCATTCCTTGTGGCACACCGGATATTACCTTAGCTTCATCTGATTTCTCATCGTTTGCAATAACTATCTGTTTTCTGTTGATTAAAAATTATTTTATCCATCTTCCTGCTTTGTCCACTATTTTATGTTTTCTAATTTTCTTCGCTAATATTTTATGGTCTACCTTGTCAAAAGCTTTTGCAAAGTCTAGATGAACCACATCTGTTTCTTTTCCGTTTATCATATTTTTATATATGTTCTCACGGTGGACTAACAGTTGGGTTTGTGTACTTTTTCTGGGTACAAAACCATGTTGTCCTATATTAGACAAATTATTTTTTATTAAATGTTTCATAATATTGTTCTTCATGAAACTTTCATGCACTTTCATAATATGTGATATTTGACTCACAGGCCTATAATTACTTGCCTCTATTTTTGATCCACTTTTGAAAGTAGGGGTAATATATACTAATTTATGTTCATCATAAATCTTGCCTGTATCTATACTTTACCTTAATAATATTGCAAGTGGCTTTGCGATAGAATGAACTTCTTTCTTTAA
>NC_087223.1:4646448-4668948 GCF_015104395.2 Macrobrachium nipponense
ATAATATATATATATATAATATATATCTATATATATATATCTATATATATATTTATATATATATATATATTTATATTTATATTTATATTTTTTATATAATCACGTTGATAATCTATTTGATATTTTTAATGATGTAAAAAAAAGATAAATGTTTTTGGATAAATAAATATTATTATTATTATTATTATTATTATTATTATTATTATTATTATTATTATTATTATTATTATATTATTACGTTACACAAATATCCATTATTTTATTTATAAATGATCTAATATCACTTGACATTTTACTTAATAAAGCTATCATTATTATATACCCTTAATTTACCTTTTACGCTTTACATTGCAAATATCTATCACAGTAATTGTAATAAATATCGTATTATCGTCGTATTTACGATAAATAATCTGGAATTTTGAAAAACAAACACTATCGCTCTTTGAACTTAACATTCAATATTTGAGTCCGATTTCTCTCTCTCTCTCTCTCTCTCATCTCTCTTTCTCTCTCTCTCTCTCTCTCTCTCTCTCTCAAATGGAGTGTTAGTGAGCCTTTTTAAATGTAAAATTACTTAAATCTTTAGACTAATTAAAATATAATTGAGAACTTTCGACTATATGAAATATACTCTTTCGTCCTGACTGACGTCACATGGTTATCAAAGCAAAGCCTTTGTAACGGCTCTCCTTCACGCCTCGGAGCCGAAGACCTACCCGGAATCGATCCCAGCGAACGTTAAACTGTCTCCTGGATTCCTCCCTAGAAACGGCCATCATTTCTCTCTCTCTCTCTCTCTCTCTCTCTCTCTCTCTCTCTCCAGGGAATGTAGAATCAGGTTTAGTGGGGAAGAATTTTTAAGCGATATTTTTAATATTTCCTGTAAATTTTTTCTTCTATTGACGAGATTTCCTGAAGGAATTGGTTAAAAAAAACTCTTTTTCTTAACTTTGATTTTATTTGTGAATTAAAAATAAAGATTGCATATTAATCTCAAGACCTCCTTAGTATAAGATATACATCTTATTTTAAGTTTATTAAATCTCCTCTTTATTTGGGTTTTAGGGTGGGCCAAAGTTATGGACAATCTTTTTTCTAGGGCTTTTCTGAACAAATCTGTGAATTACCTAAAGATCTTTAATGCTTTTTGATTTATATACCTAAAAACGAATATTTCATCTAACCCAAAAACAGATAAACGATCAATCTTTCCCCAGTATTGCTCTACAAAAAGCTAGTAAAAATATCTAAGCTCCTAAGTTTCCTAGACCTAGATAAAGCCCCTAAAACAATGATTTATTTAATCCATGAGCAGATTATAGACACTTTCCAGGGTTTTCCTTAGAAACATGTGTTTAACTACCTGGAAATTGCTAAATCCTTTGATCCTTTTATTCTTAAAACAATCTTGCAATTAACCCATTAACAGATGACAGATTTTCCAGATTCCCCCATCCAGAAACTAGTAAATATCTAAAACTTCTTTCATTCTTGAGATCATATCCTTATAACAACCTTTAATTTAGCCCAAAGGAGATTAAAGACAGTCTTTCCCGATTTTCCTTGAAAATAATAAATTAGCTAAAATTCTTCAATTTTCTTAGCCTATATAACTAAAAGAAGCCTTATTTTCAAAGGTTATAGACGATATCTCCAGAATTATCTTCAAGAAATGGATATAGTATTAATCCTTCATCCTTTAAACCTATAACCCAAAACAACCCTTATTTTAACCTCAAAAGACATAATTAAACATAATAAAAAAACAAAACAAATGAACTCCGCCATTTTTCCTTCCAACCAGCTTTCTGTCGAAGACTTGATTCATCCTCGATCCGTCTCCAAGGTATTTGCCTTTGACGGTTGCCATGGCAACCCATTCGTTGACCGCTCTCTCTCTCTCTCTCTCGCTCTCTTCCACTCTCTCGCGTCTCTCTATCTCTCTCTCTCTCTCTTGTCGGTAATCAAGGTCATCAGGTTTCAGCAGGTAATCTTTGAAAGTCATGGTCAGCTAGGTAGTCAGCGGAGCAGGTGTCAGGCTACTGATCTCAAAGTCACTGTTTCAACTAGTGATCTGTAAAGTCAGTGTCACCTTGGGTAATCAATGAAGGCGTTTGCAGATACGTGATCTGTAAAGTCAGGTGTCAACTAGGTGATTAGCGAAAGATATGGTGTTAACCTAGGGTAATCATAAAGGCAGTGTTCAGGTACGTGATCTGTAAGTCAGGTGTCAGCTAGTGCAGTAGAATATAAGACATTATTTGAGTGTATTTAAATTATTATTAATTTTGTCCATTATTCTATTTAAAAAACCGTTTGTTTATGAGGCAATAAACTTAAAAGTATGCGTTTGTTGACTGTGATCTCTCATTGGCGTCTCATTCTTCGTGTGAAAGGCAAAATCTATCATAATTTCGTTTCGTGTTTTGCTAAATATAGACGTTAAAATTTTTCCTATGACTTTCACCACCCCCCCTTTCTTTACAAACATCTTCCAGGTGAAAGTGGCTTTCGTTAATAGAAAGGAAAATATTCCAGTCATAAGAAATTTTCTCCTTTAAACTTGAAACTTTCTCTCCTCCTCCAACTTTCCCCTAACTCTCACTATCTCCTTTCTCTCCAGATAAGTTCTAAGTGAAAGTGGCTTTCATAAATAGAAAGGAGACTGTCTAGACATAAGATATATTCTCCACAAGCTTCCAACTTTCTCTTCTCCTTCAACTTTCCCCTAACTTTCACCATCTCCTTTCTTTCCAGACACGTTCCAGATAAAAGGAACTTTCACTAGTAGAAAAGAGAACATACTAGACATTGATTTTTCAATTTTCTCTCTTCCATCAACTTTTTCCATGACTTTCACGTTTCCTTTCTTCCAAGACACCTTCCAGGTGAAAGTGGCTTTCATGAATAGAAAGGAGAAAGTCCTAGGCATATATATTCTCCACAAGCTTCCAACTTTCTCTTCTTTCTGCCTTTCCCATGACTTTCACCATCTCCATTTTTTAAAGATAAGTCCCAGGAGAAAGTCGCTTTCATAAATAGGAAGCAGACTATCCCAGAAGGCGACGAATATTCCCAGACGATGCGACGGAAACAGCAGACAAACAAAAATCACTGAAGAAATCCCACTTCCTTCATAAAGTGGGAATTCTTCCGTGTTTCTCGAAACAATATCTGGAGATTTGAACGCCATCGGAGAGTCTGCTTGACGCAGATGAAAAGGAATTCATTCTAGTTGACGTACTCTTAATGACAGAGCTTCGGAGTGAGAGGTGGTTTCGAAGGGAATAGAGTGATGGAGACGCTGATTGGGGAAAATTTTATGACGGTTTCGCTCGGAGTCAAATGCTGATCGTTTCGGTCATACCCCCAAATCGATTAGTGCCAGAATTGGGGAGGTGATTTAAACGATTATCTTGGAGGGAATAGATGATCGATTTCGGTTTGAATTACCTTAATTTGGAAATAATTTAACCGATTATCTTTCTAATAATTATTTGTGAATCTCTGAAGATAAAATTAGAAGATAGCAGTGATTTATGAAGTCATATTTCAATTTTTCCCTCCAACAAATTCAGCTGGAACCTCCCACAACTCTTTTGCAGAAGAAACTTTAATTCTGGCAAATGACACATCTCGAGAAATTGAAACGGAAACAAAGGTTATATTGACGTCAATCTGGCGGGATCGCTGCTATATTAACACTCCCAAAATAGTCTAGAATCTCTTCTTCTTTTTTCGAGTTTAGATTTAAATTAAAGATTTTGTAATGGGTGACCAAGAAAGAATTTTATCTCAGGGACGATCAATGGTGAAGAGGTTTAAGAAGACGATCCAGTGATATAGAATCTTTTCAGAAACGATCACTTGATTTTGCGAGTATAGCTTTTGAGGTATAAGCCTGATTGACAACTTTTTACTTGGACTCTCATTTCAAAGACGATCCACAAGATTTCTATATCTTCTTCATACGGACGATCCATGGGTATTACTACGAAGACCTTCAGGAAGAATCATTTTAAGAAAACCAGTGTTAATTATGATTTAGAAATTAGTAGTTATCCAGAGACGATCCTTTGAAACGAACGTTTTAGAGACGATCCCCAGAGAAAGGACTTCTTTTCCACTTCCATACAGACGATCCATATCTGTTTATAGGATTACCGCCAGAAACGGATCGTTTTAAGAAAACCAGTGTTCGTTGTGAGTTAGAGATTAGAAGTTATACAGAGACGATCCTTTAAAACGAATGAGTCAGAGGCGATCCCAAGAGAAGGATTAACTGACAGATGATCATGTGAGTCCCAAAGATTGCCAGGATTTGAGACAGAGAACCGAGTAGAGGCAAATCTTTCGAATTAGTTAAGACGAAGTCAGGGCCAATCTGTCGAACGCGGCCATCATTGTTTACATAAATATCTCTGACGTCATGGAAAGAGGCCTTTGTATTTTCACATAGCAAACGAATTACATAAAAGGTCCCTTTTGTACCGTCTGTAATTTACGAGTCTGGAAGAGAGAGAGAGAGAGAGAGAGAGAGAGAGAGAGAGAATGAGGTGGGTTTAGGACCACATGGGGAGGGGTGATGGGGTAGTGGGGTTCCGGGACACTCCTGCCGAAATTGATACACTAGAAAGAGGAAACAATTCCTTCATGAAAGTAGTCTCTATTTCCCTTTCTCTCTTTCTATTTCTCTTGATCTCTGTCTTTCATGGCATGTTGATGGTTAGAGCTTATGCTCTCTCTCTCTCTCTCTCTCTCTCTCTCTCTCTCTCTCTCTCTCTCTCTCTCTCTCTCATGCAGTGTTGATGCTTAGACCCAAAAGGATTCATTCATTTCTGATCTCGACTGAAATTAGTCTCTCAAACGCCTAGTGCGTAATTACTTTTGAAGGAAGATGCAGAGTGCGGTTTTAATTCGCGATTTTTGAGGGGCGTACGACGCAATGTCCGTTGCCCAGATTCTGCTAATTCCTGAATGAAATAACCCCCACCCCCTTTTAAAGCCATGGCACCAGTGACGTCGCAAATTCCATGAATGCTTTCTCGTCCTTTGGGTTAGATCGAGGTGAATCTCGGCGTTGCAGGATTGTGATTCAGTCTGAGATGTCAGTCAGGACGTTTAATACTTGTTACAGAGACTGAACGCCCCTCTGAAATTCACCTTACATTGATATTACGGACTTATCTGAAATAGACGTCAAATAAAACTGTTTTGGCACCATTTTCCAGACCTTGTTACACCCGCAGACGATCTTTTTAACTCTCTCGTGCATGGGTTTGAATTGGCTGGAGAAGCCTTCAAAAAGGACTCAAGCTAACGAAGGTCCTACCTCCTCCTCCTCCTCCTCCTGCGCCGTTCAGATGCTGCTAACTTCGTTAGGTCTGTTCCTTTTCTTCGGGGTAATGAGCAACAGGTACATTGCCAGCCTTTGTGTGCTTTCTGGTGCCATTAGAAGGCGGGTAGGATCGGAGGAGCGACCGTAACGGTATATTTGAAGGCGGAAACGTCTTCTCTCTCTGTTGTCAAGAAACTCCATGATCTTAGAAGGTTATTTGTAAAGTATATGACTTTTCTAACTAGTGTTCTGAGCATATTAGAGAAACATTACTCTAATCATCAACCCTGAAAAAATAAACTTATTGATAAAGTATATTACTCCTTAGGATATTGTCAGTGAACCGTCACGTAGGTGATGAAGTTTAACTGTAAATCAAAAGAGCTATTAAAAGTTTTTCATTGCCATTTTTACGCCACATTGAAAAAAAGATTCTCTCTCTCTCTCTCTCTCTCTCTCTCTCTCTCTCTCTCTCTCTCTCTCTCTCTCTCTCACTGACATTCACTGAAGTTGACGTAAAATGCCAATCAAACAGTTTTACGAGATCTTTTTTCACCTCTTGAACGAGCTTGTCTTTAGCAAATTGTCGTTGATGTCTGCCTGATTGCAAGTTGATTTCCCCTAATTGGTGTCTGAGTCGGACTTTGGGAGCATGAATAGAGTCCTCCTAGCCTTTCCCAGTCGTCGTAAATTAGTCTTGAGGACTCTTATGGGCTCAGACTTTTACTTCTACCTTGGAATCTCGACTTGAGGACCTCAGTTTAACGTAGATTTCTTCAACATAAAACTGATGTACGTATTACAAAATAATCTTATTTGCTTCTTTGGAGTATAATGACTCTGTAATTACTGCGTATTCAGTCAGTTTGTGGCGAATGAATAGTGCTTATAGGAACTTTAGGTTACGTGGTAGATATCAGTATAATCAATTACATTTGCTTTGTTTCGGATTACTGGAATGTTGAAAGTCTTTCCAAAGCACTATACATTTCCACGACTGTTAAAAGATATAGTTCCCCCTAAAAAAATCTTCAGTTCAACAAGAAAATAACCCAATAGAAAGACGGGAGATAAAAAATGGAGAGAAAATAGCCTGAAAAAATGAAAGAAACGCAGTTCTAGTTGCTTTAGCATTTGCTAAATAAACGACTGGAATTTATTTCCCCTTTGAGGTCACGAGAAGAGGATCTGGGTGTCTCTCCTGAGACAACAAAGAGAGCGTCTCTCTCTCTCTCTCTTTCTCTCTCTCTCTCTCTCTCTAGCCTTGTGGGGCTTCTGTCACAACAGAGGAGGAAATAGACCTTCTAATTATATGGAAATAATCCCCCAGGCACGAAGAAAAAATTGAACTGGAAACAGCTGATGCATTTTGAGTCGGACGAAATTTGATGGGATTAAGTCCAGAGGTTTCTGACAAAAAGGTTTAGTTTATCTTCGTTCTCTCAGGGATAGAACTCGATCAGTTGATAGATTAAAAGACATTGATCCTTAAACCAGAGTTGCAAAAGGACGATTTTAGTAGAAGGCTAAAAAGGGTCCAAAGGAAACCAGACAGATATAATCCAGTCATACGTAAAGTTGAACCACTGCCGACATACTTTTTATTAACTCTTCTCAGCTCTCCATAAAATATCCAGAATTCTGGAAAGGGAATTCTATGAAAAAATAAAGAAATGGATTTTTTAGACAACGTTTCTCCCTTTGAGTAATTTCCCTCAAGACTGGTTTCTCTCTTATTGTCACCTGAACTGTTTTCTTTGCTCAGAATTCGATGAAAAGAGAATATTAAATATTATTGTAGTCTATTCTTGTGTGTGTGTGTGTGTGTGAGAGAGAGAGAGAGAGAGAGAAGAGAGAGAGAGAGAGAGAGAGATCCGTGACTCCCAAGTCCTGGTCATCACACAAAAAAAAAGGTTCTGGTATAAGTGCAACATTGCGATGCGTTTTTAAGAATGTCTTTGATTAGTAACATTTCCTTTATAGAGACAGACAGGTATATACACACATTGATTGACCACACACATATATACGTAGAGACAGACAGATAAATAGATTGCTAAACAAACATACAGACACACATCGTGACTCATTGTAAAGGATTTATATTTTATGGAATGACAGATTCAGTAACTACGTAGTGAAATAGACAGACGATCGGATGGATAGAAACAGAAAGAGATAGAACGAAAAAAAGGAAAATAAATGTATAATCTATCAAGTGAGTAAGTAGCTACGCAGACAGGCAGACAGACAGGCAATTAGATAGATAGATGGATGGATAGGGAGACAGATAGAGAGATAAATACAAACATTGCACAAACTAACAAATAATCTCTTTTTATCACTGTTTATCATCTGTGGAATTATCAAACTCTTCAGCGCGTTAAAACAAGTGTCTTCGGCACAATCGAGTTTTCTGTCCGGTGGTGACCTCAGCCACGGCCCTAAAACTCTCAGCCGAGCCCCATACGTAGAGCATTATCGACTATCATCAAGTTAACAAAGAGTTATTACAGAGTATTATAGAGTACGCTAGAGTATTATAGAGCATTATACGGATATTATAGAGCACAATACGTCCCTCTCGGAAGGGAGATTCAAATGTGGTTTCCGAATTCCCTCCAGAAACTTTCCAAGTGGGCCAATCAGGAATCCATTAGTCACCGACAAACGGTTCAGAGTCAGTGATCTGCCGGTGATACAGAGAGAGAGAGAGAGAGAGGAGAGAGAGAGAGAGAGAGAGAGAGAGGCTAAAACATTAGGAAATAAATGAGGTATACAGATATTAGTGACTGATTTTTGAGGGGTTACGTCACGAGTCCTCAATTTCTTCAATGTCTCTCACATATTGGCCTACTTTAATTCTGCATTTAGGGTATATCTTCCAGGTATGAGAGAGAAAGAGAGATGAATACTATTGTTAAATATACAGAACATGCTAAAAAAAAAAAACATTAGAAAACAGAATGTCATATAAAACCTTTTTTCAAAAAAATGAATTCCAACAAACAATATAGAACATTCCCTCAAATATTTAATGAAGAAAAATACGCTATAATACTCTATAATAACTATAAAACTCTATATTGACTATAATGCTCTATAAAATAGTGAATTCAATTGACAGGTTCCTTCACTGCGACAAAACAAAGGGAGGAAATGGAATACTGGAGTTACCCCTTGAACGGCCTTCGTGTGGAGCTGTCCTCCCAGAGGGAGAGAGAGAGAGAGAGAGAGAGAGAGAGAGAGAGAGAGAGAGAGGTCCCTCTCGATACAGAAATTAAACGAGAGAGAGAGAGAGAGAGAGATAGCTATTTCTACCCTTCTTGATGCTCTTGAGAGAGAGAGGGAGTGAGAGAGAATTATTGCTATCCCTCCTGATGCTCTTCATAGAGAGAGAGAGAGAGAGAGAGAGAGAGAGAGAGAGAGAGAGAGAGAGAGATCCTGTATAGCAGAAGCATATTTAGGTAGGAGTCGCTATATTTGCATAATGGGATCTCCTGCCTTCAGCTGCATGGGCCATATTTCATGCTGTTTGGGTCCTCAGTGGAGAGAGAGAGAGAGAGAGAGAGAGAGAGAGAGAGAGAGAGAGAGAGAGAGATTACTGGAGGCGTTCTATAGAAAACATTTCCCTAAAAGAAAAGAAAATGAGTGATTTGTAAGTAAATATATTACCCATAAATTAATGAATATAAAATGAAAAACTAAAAGAGGCATTTTAAGATGAAATATATAACAGTGCATACTAGTAAATATGGATACTTTAATTATGTTTTGATTATTAGAAATGATGTTGATAAAATTCGATTCAGTTTGACCTGTTTATGAATGACATCAGATCTGGTCGACCTGGAATAAAGTACGATTAAACTAATGGCAGGAAAACTTTATCCTTTTCTGGGGGGAAAACATTTTGGAGAAAGTGAAGGGAGAAAGTCCCGAGGAAAGAAGGTAAAAAGAAGATAAGAAGAAAAAGAAGATAAAACGACGAGGAGTAAGGAAAGGATATCAGTTACGTCATGAAAAGTGATGAGACCAAGTTTAAGCTCCAAGATGGAGGCTTTGTTTCCCTTAATTATAAAAGGAATAAACATATCAAAGTTCTAAACATTTTGTAACGAAGTAATAAAGCAGAACATATTTCCTTCGTTACCGTTCCATTATGCAGAAAGAGTGCAATAATTCTTGCACTCGACAGAATTTGGGAGTGAGAGGATGGAAGCTGGAGCTTTCAGGATTTCCTCGAAGCATCCTGGCTTTTATGAAGATACAAAACCACTGCTTTCAAAGGATTGTACGACAACTGAGAGATAAACACGACGATTTTTTTTCAAAGGAGAATGTACGAAAGTTTGTCAGGGGGGTGGAAAGGATGTTCGTTTAGGAACTTACGATGGAACTAAAACCAATATTATTATTATTATTATTATTATTATTATTATTATTATTATTATTATTATTATTATTATTATTATTATTATTATTATTATTATTATTATTATTATTATACACACTCCCAAAACATCCTTAAAAGAAAAAAAACTACAACAAACATTCCCACACGGTAAAATAAAATACTTTCACGATCGTAAAATGCCGGAATGTAAATAATGCAAATAATGACAACATTTCCAAAACTGATATATTGCAAACATATAGACAAGGAAAGTATTATATCTTTAATGTAACTTTTATGTATAAATAGTCGTTTATTGAATAATTTTATCTAAATTAATATAGTGAATTAGCTTTTTTAAAAAAAATTTTAGTCAAGATTTCAATAAGAAAATCAATCTCATAGCCCACACACCCTATTTATGTAGCTTCTACTTGTCTATCAAATTCGAGACTTTAAAAGACTTTTATTCTAACAAAAATTTAACTTTTGTGTCTGTTGTCAGTGATGGTCGGAATTCTGTTGAACTGACAGACGGGTGTAGGAATCTGTTCCTTCCCAGTCACTGATGAAATCAATGTCCCAATCTTCGACAAAATTTTGTAGAACTTATTAAAGGTCAATCTATTTCTAAATAAATATTTAAGGACAATACTAAAATCATTCAAAATTCAATCAATATTACTCACCAAGACTGTTATGGAATCAGGTGAAACTCCTTCAATCAGCAAATCCAGGTTTCCTGAAAACACAAAAAGAGATTTTATTGAAATTTCATCAGAAAATTATATCATGTGCTGTGATCAGTGCTATACATGAAAGCGTGACAGACGGACAGACAAAAACACGGACACAGATGCCAGTAAAACCGCGAAAAATAAGACTACGGTCTTGCCTGGGAGTTAACGAACTAAGCTCCAAGTGTTGCACAGAGGCAAAGTAATCCAATGAACAGCATCTCACAATGAACAGCTTGACAGAATAAGCAAACAACTGAAGACAAACAACTGTTTTATTAACCAGAGCAGAGACAAAGACTAATCTCTTAGGCCTAGTGGTTCCAAGGACGCTGGAATAATGAGATTTTGAGCTTAGAGCCAAAGACGAGATAGTGCAAGGTGTGAGAAGAGAGAGAGAAGAGAGAGAGAGAGAGAGAGAGAGGAGAGAGAGAGAGAGATTTAATGCATTCAACTAATTCAGACTTAAATGATTTTGTATTGTTTGTGAAAACATCGAAAAATACCAATAAAGTTTTGGGGGAAAAAAATGACAGAAATTTGTTTATTTTTGGATGGAACTCATGATCCAAAAATTGGTCGCTAAAGTTGAATGATTTTTTATTAATGATTAATGGATTTTTTCAGAATGTATAGTCAAGATTTTTGAACCAGGGAGAGAGAGAGCGAGAGAGAGAGAGAGAGTTTTACCCTCTCTGGTACTCTTTTAAGAGGGAGAGAGAAAGCGAGAGAGAGAAATATTCAACCTTCATTATGCTATTTTGAGAGAGAGAGAGAGAGAGAGAGAGAGAGAGAGAGAGAGAGAGAGAGGAGGGGGGGTGGGGGGGGGGGGGGGCTGGTGTTTAATCCTCTTACTGCAACAATACCATAATCTTCAGTAGACCTCAAACAACCCCATTGCCACAGAATTGCTGGCAACAACGAGTCACATTATCCATAAACGCTTCTTTATTCCAGCCGGGCAAACCTCCTTAGCCCCTGGTAATTCCTAATTCCTGAGAATCCCATACCCCGGAATGAGAAAAAGGGGCTGACAGGAATGAAATTAATAATCCCGAGTTTCCTGGTGTCTTCGGAAACTGATGTTGGAAAGTTTGTATTGTTTCTCGGTTAAGTAACGTCTCTTCATGTATTATTGTTACTTATTCATGGAACAGGAACTAATGAACATGACTAAAAAGGTCTTCAAGGCAGCAATAACCCAAGAAAAAACTCCCTTTTGCTGGAACGTAGATGATTAATTCAAATAAGTCTGGAACGATTTATAGTCCGCTGGAAAACGACCATTGTTACTTATTCGTGTTTCTTTTGTTTATGTCATGGAACAGTGACCAAGGAACATAAAAAAAACATAAAAAAACTTCCCTACCGCTGGAACATAGATGATTAATTTAAGTAAGTCTGGAACGATTTACTGTCCTCCTGGAAAGTAGATTACTGTTACTCATTCCAGTCCCATTTATTTCTGTTATGTAACATTACCAACAGCATATGAAAAAAAAAGTCCTCAAGGACACAGAAAAAGCTCCATAGCACTAGAACAGAAATTATTAAGGTCAAAATAAGTATGGAACTGTTCACTGTCCGAACTGGAAGTCGATCATTGTTACGCATTCCAGTTCCTTTTGTCTGTCATGGAACACCAACCAAGGAATATTAAAATAAGTTTTCAAGAACAGGAAGAACACAAGAAAAACCTCACTATTACTGGAGCAAATACGATCGTCAAAAAGAGTCTGGAACGACTTCCAGCCAGCCTGGAAAGTCCTCCTTACACAGTCTGGTGTGAGAAATGGGGCTTCAAATTGCCCCAAAAACCAATAAAGACGGAAATTGAGTTTGTGAACAAAGTGGAACTGGATTAAGAAGGCAAGATTAAACTAGAGGTGTTGAATGACAAAGATTGTTTGAAATATAAACATTGTTGCAAATGTTCCAGATTGTTTTGGCCTTCCAGAGGAGTCTGGAAAGCTCCAGCATGTTTATTTTTGTTGAATGTTAAAATATAAACATATTTTACAAACATTCCAGGTTTTTTGCTTTCCAGAAGTGTGAAAATCTGAAGAACTTCAGCAAGTCTAGCTTTTGTTGAATAATAAAGATTGTTTGAATTGCTTCTGATTTGTTAAGTGGTTGATAGCTTCATTAAAGGCAAAAGTAATTCAAAATTTTGGGATGCCTGGAAAATCATAGGAAACATAATCAACGTTTTCGAATCCTGAACTTGAAAAAAAAAAAATTAAAAACAATAAATTTATTCCTACTTTTAAAAACAATGAATTTATTCCGACTTTTGAATTGTATGAAAGGTTACAGACAAAAATCTTATGTTTCTACACCCAGAACTCAGTAAGTAAACAGATAATTGGAAAAACTAGGTTCAACAAACATCTCACGAGTTTTAACATTCAGCATCAAAGGTAAAAAAATGAAAAAACTAGATGGTTCAACAAATACCTCACGATTTTTAACCCTCAACCTCAAGAAATCCATTAACGACAGGTGAGACAAACCTGTAGACCTTCCTTCATTAAAACAGCATCCAGAAATCACCTGTCGAAGGCAATACCCACCTGTTCCTCTGCTTCCGACTCCCAGAGGCAGCCACATTTCGAGGTTTCCATAGCAACCAGGAGACTTGACATTCCCTGGCGGCCCTACCACGCGAGTTATTCGAGCATCACTCGAGGGACCTGGGTGTTGGCAGCGCCTCCAAGTGGCATAGTTACCGCCACTGAATCCCCAGAGGCCACCTGGGGCTGTTGCAGTGGAATTGCTCCCGTCGTGGCTATGAGGAAATTGATAAGCTGTCTTATATAAACTTGCAATTCAGTTTGATAGAATTTCCATGATGTAGTTACGTGAATGAGTTGAATATTTATAGTTTCAATAGATTAACATCATATTCAGATTGTGTTTACGTTCAAGGGTTAGTTATTCAATAGTTTAATAAGCTAATGCTGTGGTAGTTAGCCTAAAGAATTGTTACTTACCTTGATTTCAAATAGGCCTATTTTTGCTTATCATCTGAACATATATAAATATACTATATATTATATACATATATATATTTCTAGAATATATTTATATATGAGTAAAATATTGGATAGTTTATCTAGCTAACACCTTCGGTACTTGGCCTAAAGAATTGTTGAATACCTTGATTTCAAATTCCCCCATTTTGGATTACCTGCTGATCAAATTTCGTCAATAATGTTTCTTCTTAATGAGGTGGGTCTGCCCCACATAAATCCAGACTAATATGAGTTTCTACTTCAGAAATCGAACGTATTTTACTTAATTTCTTCATCTATACTAACCTGGCGCCTTGGACACATTATTTACATTGTCCAAATTCAATCGATATTTTAGACTTTTCCAAATCATTTCTCACCTGTTTATAGATATAATCCATTACACCTATAACACACTTACTCATCTGTCTCATTTGTAGCTCTTTTCACTCATCCAGTGAGTCACGTGACTCACGGGAGATCCTCATTAATAAGTCAGGCCGAGTCATGACTGAGTCGTGAGTGACCTTTGATGTCCCGAATTCCTTTCATCTCTTTCGATGTCGTCAAGTTTCTTCTTCTTCGCTGGAGACGAGATCTGCGGCTTCAGTTGAGGACGCGAAGGGATTCTTAATAAGGTGGATTTCACTGAAGGAATTTCGCTGAAAGGGATTTACGTCAAGATATTCGGTGTCTATGTGTCTATGTTAACAGGGGGAATTTCTGTCTTCGAGGTACAGTTCGTTTAAAGGGATTTATGTTAATATATTTCTGTCTAGAAGGTACCAAGGGTGATATCATGAAATCTTGGATTTATATGAAAAGGGGTTAAAGAGGGAGTGATTAGAAATAATTAATACATTAAGCAGTAACGAAGGAATAATTGTAGTATGGTTAAACAGACTCTACGGTAGCCGTATTGAAATTATAACTAACACTCTTTTTGTCAACAGTAAAACATATTCTAGGCCTATTAGACTAAGGAAATCCCGGATTTATATGAAAAGGATTTAAATTGAGAGAAATTGAAAATAATATATAAATTAAGCGGTAATGAAGGAATGACTGGAATAGTCCTAGTTAGCCATACTGAAATTATAGACAGTATTTTTTGTCAACATCGAAGCAGATCTTAGGCCTATGAGACTGAAATTTACGTTGCACAATTCCACGATTTTATTCATAAGCTTCTGAGTAAATTACGAATCACACCACGAATAACTACATAATGCCTTGTAATTCACAGTAATTCCTGCCTGAATTCCAAACACAGGTCTTAATATAATTGTTCAACGAAACTTTAAAATTATTTTTTTTAAATTGCACCGTAGAAATATGAACACAAAGTTAGCTTACGAATTAGGTCAATATGTAGAAAGCTTTCAACTATTCTTCTCAGGAGGGATAAGAATTTTATTTAATGAGGAAAAGTGAATAACTCGAGAATAATTATTTGTGTCTTCGGTGGTGACGACCGTGAATGACTGTTGGGTCAAAACTACCATTTTAAAACCGCCATTTACTTCTGATTCGATGATTCTATGCTATTTGTCATTATTTCTACGTCTCTTAAATTATCATTCTTATCATTCATCATCATTATGAGTCATTTAATAAAGTTATTTGCAAGAAAAACCAACAGTTCTTTGCAAAAATCAACTTGCAAAAGCTTGAGCAGTTGCGTGACTTCGGGGACCGACCAATCAGCAAGCTCCTATCATCCGACACCTCCCCTCGGCCAATCACGGCGCTCCAAACATCCACCTTCGGCCCTTCGTGTATTGTTTACTATTCAGTGATACGATTTAACACGTGTCGTCTCGTTTAGTGATTGACATTTTTTTCGTTTTTTTTTCTTGTGATTTCGATCGATTTCGCGAGTGATAATCAATGGAGAATATTTCCAAGACTTAGTAGAGGCTAAAGACTTGGAAATTAAGGCGAAATATAAATAAATATGGTGGAAAACGTAAAGCTAATTTAGTTGACCATTGCTAGCCTATAGGCTACTATCCTTACATCAAATGGTAATTTGAATCCACATTCCGTTATATATCTTAGCTTTCTAAAACGTAATTTACGATATTTCTAATTGGGGAATATTTCCAAGACTTTTTACGCTACGAATCTGAAGGTTTGAAAATTGGGACGAAATATAGATAAATTTGGCGGTAAAATTAACCTAAATTTGGTAACCTCTAGCCAGGCTATAGGCCATTATCATAAGAAAGATATCCATTTTAACTTACATTTTGTTATATATCTTAACTTTTTATAACGCATTTACGTTATTTTCCGGTGCAGAATATTCATAAGGCTTATTTGAGACACCATACTAGAAAATTAAGGCGGAATATAAAGAATTCTGAAAATAAAAGTAGCGCTCATTTGTGTAACACCTGCAAGGCCAGAGTCCACTTTCACCACAAAATATGTCTATTTAAATTCAAATTTCGTTATATATATAACTCAACTTTATACAACGTAATTTGCGAGATATTCGTCGTAGAAGCTTCCTCGTTGACGTGGAACACGAAATGATGAGAGACCAGCCCTACACAGCTGTTGGTGAGTGTTTAAATTATGATATTAATTCAATTTCTGTATCTGTCAGGATTACAAGTAGTGGAAAATTACGTAATGTTAATAAGAGATAGGTATGAACCTCTGGTCGTCTTGATATAATATAAGTATTAACTATTTTTAGATGATATTATAGGTGCTTTCTACCATTTATATTTTTTGTAATTACTTTAGGGTATATGTTTTATTTTTATTTTTGGTAAAATTATTTCGTTTTTTACACTGTTTTTGTGGAATGCATTTGCATTTTTTAGGTTTATTGAATATATACTGATGATGTGTTACATAACTCGTAAGAATATATATATATATAAATATATATATATATATATATATATTATATATATATTATATATATATATATATATATATATATATATATATTATATATATATATGTTTATACACACACACACACACACACACACACACACACATATATATATTATATATATATATATATATATTATATATATATATATATATATATATATATATATGTGTGTGTGTGTGTGTGTGTGTGTGTGTGTATAAACATATTTATAAATATATCCTTTTCAAAGTAACCCAACATATTTTAAAAAAATTCCGTATTTACCAACCTGAAAGTGCCTGAATTGAACCATCCTCTGTAGCAGTTTCAAAATGTATCAATGCACCGATGCAGCTGCATTGTTGTAATTCCCACTGGACTAAGCGCCCCATTACAAAGCAATAAATATTAAACAGCTCTCCAGCAAAGGGTCAGTTTTGTCTGTATGCAGATTAAGTTTGTGCTTCGTTTGTTGTCAGTAACAATTTCTATTGAGTAGGTTAATATTATCTTAATGTTTTTAGGCTTTTTTAAATATATTTTTAGGCTTTCATTAAGGTTGAATTTTTGTTTAGAATTTTCTTAAAATATTTTTAGGCTTTCATTAAGATTGAATATTTGTTTGGACTTTTCATATAATATTTTTAGGCTTTCATTAAGATTGAATATTTGTTTGGACTTTTCATAAAATATTTTTAGGCTTTCATTAAAAGTAAATACTTGTCTTGATTTTTAAATACTTTTAGGCTTTTCCTAAAATATCTTTTTATGCTTTTCTTAAAATATTTTTTTAGGCTTTCCCGAAGGCTGACTATTTCTTAGGCATGTATTCCCTTGGAATAATCTTTTAAGCATTGTATCCCAAAGGCAAATAATAGTTCTAGTGTTTACATGCATGTATCCCTTTGATAATATTATTAAAGACTGTATCCCTCAGACAAATGATAATATTTTTTCTCTTGATTTTTTAGGCTTTCTCAAGCTTATATATATATAGATTTCATTAGCCTGTATCCCCCTTCTTATAGTATTTTTGGGACTTGTATGGGGAGGGGGGTTGGGCAATACTTCTAACATTTTCATTCTGTAGCCCCCATTTAGATAAGTATCCGTTGCCCTTGTATCCCACAGGGTAAGCAATATTTAAAAAAAAAGGTTATGCCTGTATCCCCATTCAAATAGTATTTTCAGGTCATATATCCCTCGGGGAGGGGGGGGGGATATTTCTAGCATTCTTTAAGCACGTATCCCAATAGAATAATATTTCTTGGCACTGTATCCCTCAGACAAATAATATATATGTATTTAAGGCGTGTATCCATTTCCAATAATATTTTCAGTCATTGCTTCTCTCAGGGAAATATTTCTTTTATGTCAAGGGATTGTATCCTCTTTAGTAATATTTTTAGGTTTGGTATCTCTCAGACAAATAATATTTCTAGTATTTTCGAGGCATTGTACCCCCCGCCAAATAAAATGTATAATATTTTAACGCTTGTACCCTCCTCAAATATTTTTTTTTCTAATTTCTTGTATCCCAAGGCAAATAATACATTGGCATGCATTGTCTTCAATAACATTTTAATTCCTTGTATCTCTCTGGCAAATAATATTTATAGTATTTTATGCTTGTGCCCCCATTCAGATAATATTTCAAGTCCTTGTATCCCCAGGCAAATAATATTGATAGTATTTTTAAGCTTGTAACCCATTTAGTTATATTTTTAGAATTGAATCCACAAGGGTAGATAATATTTCTAATATTTAAAGAAAGCTTGTATCCCCTTTCAAACGATAATTTTGAGACATTGCATCCCTCAGGCAGGTGATATTTCTAGCACTTTCAAGTATTGTATCACGCTTCAGTAATATCATGAGCACTGTATCATCTGAGAAATGCTATATTTTATAAATGATTTTTTTGCTTGTATTGCCTTCAGGTAATATATTGAGTCGTGGTATCCCGCAGACAAATAAATATCTAGAAGTTTAAAGGCTTGTATCCCTCGGGACAAACATTTCTAGGCATTTGAGTCACGCCTCTCTCTCTCTCTCTCTCTCTCTCTCTCTCTCTCTCTCTCTCTCTCTCTCTCTCTCAAAGTTTTCAGGTTTAATGCTTAATCAGTTGTATATCTGCGTCGCTTAATCTTTAACCTTAACCCTTGGAATAACATTTTGGTTAGTATATATATATATATATATATATAAATACAAAGGCCTCTTTCCATGACGTCAGAGATATTTATGTAAACAACGTTCGGCAGATTGGCCCTGACTTCGTCTTAACTAATTCGAAAGATCAGGCTTGTATCCAAAAAGCTATACTCAGAGGATTAAGTCACCGTTTCTGAAGAGTCTATATTACTGGATCGTCTCCTTAAACCTCCTGACCATTGATCGTCCTTGAGATAATTGCTTGCCTAGTTTAAAAATAAACACGAAAAAGAGAGATTTTAGACTATTTTGGGAGTGTTGATATGGCTGCGATCTCGCCACATTTACGTCGGTTTAACCTTTGTATTTGTTTTAATTTCTCAATATGTGTCACTTGCCATAATTAAAGTTTCTTCTTCTGCAAAAGGGTTGTGGAAAGTTTTTACAACTCTTATGTAGGATTTCTAGAGTTATTTTAATTTCTTTTTTAATACAGTTTGCAATTATGATAGATAAATGTTTTATGTTAACGATCCTTATTAATGATTCTTCTCGAAGATTTTAGGCCTAAAATCTTCCTGGAATCCTGGAATCCATATGTTCCAGTTACGTCATGGACGAAAAGGAATGAATTTCAGCTGAATTTGTTAGAGGGAAAAAATTAATTATGACTTCATAATCACTCCTATCCTCTAATTTTATCTTCAGAGATTCACAAATAATTATTTGAAAGAAAATCGATTATTATCTCCAAATTAAGGTAATTCAAATCCGAATGGATCAACATCTCCGTCCCAGATAATTGGTTAAATCCCTTTTCAATTCAGGCACCGATCAATTTGGGTATGACTGAATCGATCAGCCTTTGACTCTGAGCGAAACCGTCTTAAAATTTCCTCCAATCAGCGTCTCCATCACTCCATTCCCTTCCGAACCACCTCTCACTCCGAAGCCCTGCCATTAAGAAAACTTTAACTTGAACGAATTCCTTTTCATCTGCGTCAAGCAGACTCTCCGATGGCGTTCAAATCTCCAGATATTGTTTCAACAAGCACGGAAGAATTCCCACTTTATGAAGGAAGTGGGATTTCTTCAGTGATTCCTGTCTGTTTGTTGTTCCCGTCGCGTCTTCTGGGAATATTCATCGCCTTCTGAATTAGGCTGCTTTCTATTTATGAAAGCGACTTTCTCCTAGGACGTGTCTGTGAAGAAAGGGTGTGAAAGTTATGGGAAAGGCAGGAGATAGGAGAAAATTGGAAGCTTGTGGAGACTATATCTTACCCCTAGGACAGTCTCCTTTCTATTTATGAAAGCCACATTCATCTGGAAGGTGTCTTTGAAGAAAGGAAAAGTGAAAGTCATGGAAATACAGAAGGAAGAGAGAAAACTGAGAGCCCAGTGTCTAGTATGCTCTCTGTTTTACTAGTGAAAGTTCCTTTAATCTGGAACGTGTCTGGAGAAAAAGGAGATGGTGAAAGTCAGGGGAAAGTTGAAGGAGGGGAGAAAGTTTAACACTTGTGGAGAATATATCTTATGCCTAGGACAGTCTCCTTTCTATTTATAAATGCCACTTTCACTTAGACCTTACCTGAAGATAGAGAAGATAGTCAAAGTAGGTGTCTGGAAAGAAAGGGGGAGTGAAAGTCATAGAAAAAAAGTGAACGTCTATATTTAGCAAAATACTAAACGAAATTATGATAGATTTCGTCCTTTCACACGAAGAATGCGACGCCAAAGAGAGATCACAATCAATAAACGTAAACTTTTAAGTTTATTGCCTCATAAACAAACGATTTATTAAATACAATAATCGATAAAATGGATAAAAGCTTAAATAGACTCAAAATTAATCTACTTCTTTCCTCTACCGACCACCTTAGATGACACCTGATTTAACTGATGACCTACTTGACACCTGACTTTACAGATCACGTAGCTGACGCCTGCCTCCAGTTGACCACCTTAGCTGACAACTGACTTTACAGATCACCTGGCTGACACCTGATGACCCTGATTACCCGACAGAGAGAGAGAGAGAGAGAGCAGAGAGAGAGGGGGTTGAATGGTCACTCCTGGGGATCGATTCCGGGAGGTCTTCGGCTCCGAGGCGTCGAGGAGTGCCGTTACAAAGGCGCTGCTTTGATAACCATGTGACGTCATTCAGGAAGAAGATTTAGTGGTAGCTAGTACCCAAAGAGAATTCCCTCTCTCTCTCTCTCTCTCTCTCTCTCTCTCTAATTAATTTAAAATATAATTAAAACCTTGAGACTATTTAAAATATACTTAAAACCTTAAGACTATTTAAAATATACTTAAAACTTTTAGACTATTTAAAATATACTTAAAACTTTTAGAATATTCAAAATATACTTAAAACCTTTGGACGGTTTCAAACACTCGTTTCTATAAGATAACTGAGTTTTACATAAACTGTTTACAAGGTTTTGTAAACAAAGTTTCCGTTTTTTACTAAAATTAGACTGGATATGTTTTTCACCGTATCGACATTTGAAATAAATAAGACTATAGGATATTTCTATATAATCATTTGCAACATTAATCATAAATAATCTTTGCTGGATTACTTAGATACGAATTTCATGCTTTCAAAATATGAAAAAAAAAAAAAAAATAAAAAATCATATTATTTCATACCACGTTCAAGCTGAGCTTCTTCAGAGGAAATGTCATCTTATGAATGAAAGCAAATCATATTTCAGTTAATGAAAACATTTTTTTTTATCTCTATGCGAGTTAAATAAAATTGTTTACCTCAGTTTCCAGGAAGATAAAGCCACTCCCGACTGCTACAGTAAAATAATTCAAACGTCATTGTTGCACATAAAAGATATATGATATGATATGAATCCCATGATGACGACTCATTTCATTATGACACAAACCAGAACCTGGCAATTAAGAGACGCGACAGAGACAGACGGAAAGACTGAATTGGAAAACTAAGCGGCTTCCAATTGGACGGAAATAGAAATTGAATCGATTCTTTTGCCTCATTGGCTGACAGAAACAGTTCTCTTTTCTATGCCTTTTTTCCACTTTTTGATTTTCTGGAACAAGATCCTTCTGTCTCTTGGTATCATGACTGTGTTTTACTTTTCTTCTTCGGATATATTTATCCACTATTTTCTCTAATATTTTATATAATATCTCCGTATTTACCCTTATGTCATCACTTACGAAAATGTTATCCAATCTTTGTTTAATTCTTCATTTATTTCTGACCATTTTATATTTTTACTGTAGAGAGAGAGAGAGAGAGAGAGAGAGAGAGAGAGAGAGAGAGAGAGAGAGAGAGAGAGAGAGAATTTCAAAAATAAAAACACAAATCTGTCAGAAACTTTAAACGGACGTAACCTTCTTAGGAACATTGAAAACCAAAAACAGACTTGGGAAACTTTAAGAAAATGCAATTTAAAGAAATTCCAAATCAAGAAAACTTTAGTAAAACCCCAAACAATTCAAGATTCAAGACAATCTTAAAGCCAAACTGAGCCCAGAAGCAGGTAGAGGGAAAAGGACCATCTGTGCCAGGAATTGGAAATCCACCCGACGTGGGATATTGAATTTCAGGTCAGAATGTCTGCTTCAGCAAAGCCATTCAGAGAATCTTGTTTACTTGTTTACGTCCCTGCTTGTTTACAAACAAGGCCTTTTGTCAGATGCATAAATAAATAGATAAATAAATCTATATACACGGAGGTATTTGGTTGGTGTTGTAAAGGGGGACTGCGGTGAAGGGGAAAGGGTGAAAAATTCTCTTTAAAAGTGAAGAAAAGAGTTTATCTTGAAAGAAAGAAGTAGCCTCGTCAGTTCCCTGAAAAAGAAAAATACTAAGATGGCTACTCGTCTATCCGTCCGCACTTAGATCTTGAAAACTATTGAGGCTAGAGGGCTGCAAATTGGCATGTTGATCGTTGTTACGGACCCAGAGGTCCTCTCAGG
>NC_087223.1:4673948-4678948 GCF_015104395.2 Macrobrachium nipponense
CACTGGGGCAATATCTGAAAACCAGTGAAGACGAGTGGCTAAAGAGTGCATGGGAAGGACTGATAAAAGTAGACGAAGACCCAGAAATATACAGAGCCCAGGAGAATGACAGACAGAACAGAGGACAGGCACAACAAACCAATGCACGGACAATACATGAGACAGACTAAAGAACTAGCCAGCAATGACACATGGCAATGGCTACAGAGGGGAGAGCTAAAGAAGGAAACTGAAGGAATGATAAAACCGCAGCACAAGATCGGGCCCTAAGAACCAGATATGTTCAAAGAACGATAGGCGGAAATAACATCTCTCCCATATGTAGGAAGTGCAATACGAGAAATGAAACCATAAACCACATAGCAAGCGAATGCCCGGCACTTGCACAGAACCAGTACAAAAAGAGTCATGATTCAGTGGCAAAAAGCCCTCCACTGGAGCCTGTGCAAGAAACATCAGCTACCTTGCAGTAATAAGTGGTACGAGCACCAACCTGAGGGAGTGATAGAAAACGATCAAATAGCCATTCTGTTGGCAAAATGTAAAGCAAAAATGGGAATGTTGTTACGGCACTTCAAAACAAGAAAAGCTGAAACACATGATTATGCTTATAAAACATATGTTCGTAGTTAGTCCACTTGAATATTGCAATATGATATGGTACCCACACTATCAAAAGGATATTGCACAAATAGAGAGTACAAAGGTCCTTTACAGCTAGAATAGAAGAAGTTAAGGACCTAGACTACTGGGAAAGACTACAATCCTTAAAATTATATAGTCTAGAAAGGAGAAGAGAACGCTACATGATAATTTCAGGCATGGAAACAGATAGAAGGAATAGCAGAAAATATCATGGAACTAAAAATATCAGAAAGAGCAAGCAGAGGTAGATTAATAGTGCCCAAAACTATACCAGGAAAAATAAGGAAAGCACACAGGACATTAATCCACTACGCACCAGCATCGATAATGCAGCGTCTATTCAATGCGTTGCCAGCTCATTGAGGAATATATCAGGACCGTGAGCGTAGATGTGTTTAAGAATAAGCTCGACAAATATCTAAACTGCATCCCAGACCATCCAAGATTGGAAGATGCAAAATATACCGGAAGATGTACTAGCAACTCTCTGGTAGACATTAGAGGTGCCTCACACTGAGGGACCTGGGGCAACCCGAACAAGATGTAAGGTCTGTAAGGTAAGGTCTCTCTCTCTCTCTCTCTCTCTCTCTCTTTCCTGGAAGAAGTCCCTAAATACTGATTTAAAGTAGCCTACTTTAAATGAATGCTAATAGGTTATGAATAAAAGGATTAGGCTGAAAATAGATATTGCTGACGTCAGCAAAATTTAAAATTAATCATCTCTCTCTCTCTCTCTCTCTCTCTCTCTCTACTCTCTTTTTAAAGTGAAGAGGACTTCCATCTTATATACTTTTACATATGAAAACTGGCTTCTGGTCAACATTTTCTTTCGAGGAACCAAGAGATGACCCAGAATTGCATCCGAAATATTTCTCTTTTTGGGATGAGACCTAATGGCCCCTTCATTGAAGCGAAATGGGATTAGATGGTCCCCTAATGTTAATAGGATATTGAAAGAAGATGAAGTTTTGAAGTTTATGACACCCAAGTAGGTCGTAATTCCCAAAAGGTTGTAGCGCCAGGGAAGCGGATAATCGTAGCAGAAAGATGGACCAGCGAACGTTTGCTTTGTCGTGAGAGATTGAACGTGTTTCCTCCTGAACGAAATATGTCTCGGCTGAACTTCTTGATGGAATTCGCTCGTTAATTCTATTCATTTTCTTCTCTGAATCTTTCGCTCGTTTTGGGAGATTGAATAATAACTTTTATGGAAGATTATATCGTTTAAATTCTACTTTATTTGTTTACATGATCTTTTTAAGCTCGACTGAGGAAATAAGAAGCAAAAATAACGCATTTGCTAGGCCTATATGCCTCTTGATACGCCACCTCACTGATACTGAAAATGAAGCCTAGACCTATAATATGATTTTAGGTCATGTTATTTCCTCCTGAAAGTTACTTTGGGCCATCTTACAATATTTACAATACTTATCATTTAATCTTACGATATCCGTAACGTAACGTAGGTTTCTGTAACGAATGTAGCCCTCTGTAGTCTTAGAGAAATGGTGTTTTGTCGTCAGCGTTACGTTGGAATACAGGAACATCTCGGCTTTGGATTCCTCAGGGATTTTAGCTAAAGAAGTCTGTAGTTCTTTGCAATTTGTGAATGCAGAGTTTATTCTGGCTTTTGTTGAGGATTCAGCAAAGGAAAATGAAGGTGTTTTCAAAGTGTCTACACTCCGAAAGTGGTCCATCTGTTTTTCCTTACACCCCAAAAGTGGTCCATCTCTTCGCTGCTCCTCCGAATTGTCGAAAAAGCGAGATTTCCCAAAGCTTCAAACCGTAATTATTATTCTGATTGGAAACCATCCTTTTGCCTCCAATTCTGGTTAAAAGACCTCTCTCTCTCTCTCTCTCTCTCTCTCTCTCGTCTTCGTCATTAGACGCCACTGGCCAAATGGAAACTGCTTTGCGTTTCGCATTAGGCCTAATGAAACAGACTTTTTCTCCCTGGGGTGGTGGAGGGAGGGGGGTTAGGGGGAATTTCAAACTCGGTCTTTCCTCCGATTTGGCTGAAAAAGATCGTTTCCAGAAATTGTGAAACGTTGTTGGTCTGAGTCAGCCAGGTTTTAGTACTTTACGTATAAAAATTATTTTGTTGAAACTGGATACGTCTGAAGTATAAAAGGCCCATAAAACACTCTGGTTTTAAAGCTAAGGATATTATTCGGTGGACTGACTCGCACCATTATCAAGTAGCGAATAACAGAAGAAGTTACGTCGGCGAGTGGGAGATTTATGCCTTTAGTTCACTGCTAAGCCAACGTTGGTTCTGTCAAATGTCTGAATCCGCTTCATCGTTGCCTTAAGGAAGATATTGTCTGTATGGTCAGAATCCCAGGCTGCATTGGAAAGGTTGATCCTGTTATCTCGTTGTTTTATCAATGAAGAATCTACCATCTGACATTTGTATCAATATCTGCTCTTGTATAAAATTTGGTATGAGTTCCAATCCATAGTATGGTTCGTGTTATTTATATGATGGGAAATTGCCGAACTATGTTGTCATATAACTGAGCTTATGTTGAGTTATCTTTCCAAAGAGAGATTTTTCTGTGAATCCATAGTATGGCTTATCACAATCCATACAGGGGGATTTCATGACGCCTACGTTTTAGAAACTCGTCTCTTGCAGAACGTTGACTAAGGATTTCCCCAATGTATTTAGATAAGTGAAGAAGAAAGGGTTAGGGCCGTCTAAAGTTTGTGTGATCTCTCGTAAAATTATCCACGTGAGGGATTATGATTTTGTTTGTGATTTTTGTTTTTCCTATTCTTTGTTTTCTGTCGGTTTGTAAAAAAGGCTCATTATTTTATATGTGGCTTTTTCTATTATGTGCTTAGGGTACTTTAACATAATAAGTTAATTTCCAAATGTTTACAGTTCTCTGTTAAGAAAATCTGGGGAGCAAATTCTCAGAACTCTAAGAATTAATTAGTTCTGCTATGCCATGTTTAACTGAATTAGCCGTCGATACAAATGTTAGATGGTAGAATCTTCACGGGTAAAAACACAAAATAAAAGGATTAACCTTTCCAATGAAGCCCGGGACTCGCCATATAGATGATATATTCCTTAAAGCAACAATGAAGCGATTAGACAATGAGAGAACCAAAGTCGGCTTAGAGGTGACCCCAAGCGCATATCTCCCACTCGCCAATATAACTACTACTGTTATTTACTACTAGATATGGGTGGGAGTTAGTCCACTGAAATATAGCTCTTAGCTTTAAACCAGAGTGTTTTAATGGGCCTTTTATACTTGATATGTATATATATATATATATATATATATATATATATATATATATATATATATATATATATATATATATATATATATATATGTATGATGCACTTTATGTTATTTCATTTTTTCCAGTTAAATTAAAGTGGACATTACTAATACTGTTATTATTATTATCATTATTGTTATTATTATTATTATTATTATTTGCTCTATCACAGTCCTCCAATTCGACTGGGTGTTATTTATAGTGTGGGGTTCCTGGTTGCATCCTGCGTCCTTAGGAGTCCATCACTTTTCTTACTATGTGCGCCGTTTCTAGGATCACAATCTTCTGCATGAGTCCTGTAGCTACTTCAGCGTCTAGCTTTTCTAGATTCCTTTTCAGGGATCTTGGGATCGTGCCTAGTGCTCCTATGATTAGTGTACGATTTTCCACTGGCATATCCCCATATCCTTCTTATTTCTATTTTCAGGTCTTGATACTTATCCATTTTTTCCCTCTCTTTCTCTTCAACTCTAGTGTCCCATGGTATTGCGACATCAATGAGTGATACTTTCTTCTTGACTTTGTCAATCAACGTCATGTCTGGTCTATTTGCACGTATCAACCCTATCCGTTCTGATACCATAGTCCAGGGAGGATCTTTGCCTGATCGTTTTCTATCACTCCTCAGGTGGTGCTCGTACCACTTATACTGCAAGGTACTGATGTTTCTTGCACTAGCTCCAGTGGAGGGCTTTTGCACTGAATCATGACTCTTTTTGTACTGGTTCTGTGCAAGTGCCGGGCATTCGCTTGCTATGTGGTTTATGGTTTCATTTCTCGTATTGCACTTCCTACATATGGGAGAGAGTTATTTTTTTTTCCGCCTATCGTTCTTTGAACATATCTGGTTCTTAGGGCCCGATCTTGTGCTGCTGTTATCATTCCTTCAGTTTCCTTCTTTAGCTCTCCCTCTGTAGCCATTGCCATGTGTCATTGCTGGCTAGTTCTTATCTGTCTCATGTATTGTCGTGCATTGGTTGTTGCCTGTCCGTCCTCTGTTCTGTCTGTCATTCTCCTGGGCATCTGTATATTTCTGGTCTTCGTCTACTTTT
>NC_087223.1:4683948-4713543 GCF_015104395.2 Macrobrachium nipponense
AATTAAGAACCTGAGAGGACCTCTGGGTCCGTAACAACGATCAACATGCCAATTTGCAGCCCTCTAGCCTCAATAGTTTTCAAGATCTAAGTGCGGACGGACAGACGAGTAGCCATCTTAGTATTTTTCTTTTACAGGGAACTGACGAGGCTACTTCTTTCTTTCAAGATAAACCCTTTTCTTCACTTTTAAAGAGAATTTTTCACCCTTTCCCCTTCACCGCAGTCCCCCTTTACAACACCAACCTACCTCCTGTATATATAAGATTTTATTTATCTATTTATTTATGCATCTGACAAAAGGCCTTGTTTTGTAAACAAGCAGGGACGTAAACAAGTAAGCAAGATTCTCTGAATGGCTTTGCTGAAGCAGACATTCTGACCTGAAATTCAATATCCCACGTCGGGTGGATTTCCAATTCCTGCGGCACAAAGATGGTCCTTTTCCCTCGACCTGGCTTCTGGGCCTCAAGTTTGGCTTTAAGATTGTCTTGAATCTTGAATTGTTTGGGGTTTTACTAAAGTTTTCTTGATTTGGAATTTCTTTAAATTGCATTTTCTTAAAGTTTCCCAAGTCTGTTTTTGGTTTTCAATGTTCCTAAGAAGGTTACGTCCGTTTAAAGTTTCTGACAGATGTGTATTTTTGAAATTCTCTCTCTCTCTCTCTCTCCTCAATCTCTCTCTCATCTCTCTCTCTCTCTCTCTCTCTCTACAGTAAAAATATAAAATTGGTCAGAAATAAATGAAGAATAACAAACAAAGATTGGGATAACATTTTCGTAAGTGATGACATAAGGGTAAATACGGAGATATTATAAAATATAGAGAAAATAGTGGATAAATATATACCGAAGAAGAAAAGTAAACATCAGTCATGCATACCAAGAGACAGAAGGATCTTGTTCCAGAAAATCAAAAAGTGGAAAAAAGGTCTTGCAAAAGAAAAAAATGCATGGTGGAAGTTATAGAACTAAAAAGTAAGATAGAAAATGCAGAACAAAAGATTATACAATCAAAATAAAATGAAAAATGGGACTTGGAAGAAAAACCTAGTAAATATCAAGCGAAACCACAAACTATTATACTCGTATGCGAAAAAGATGAATAACAGAAGAATAGGAGGCCCTCTAAGAATTGAGGGAGATTAACGAATGAAAAAAAGGAAAATATTGCAACATATTGGCAGAACGATATAAGAGAGAATTTACACCTAGAATTGATAATGAAGATAATGATATAGAAGTAAGGGACGAAAACAACGTGAATATTTAGCGACATAGATATTAATGAAGCTGATATTGTGCAGGCATAATGAAATTGAAAATGGAGCTGCTACAGGTCCTGATGGTGTCGCTGCTATTTTGCTAAAGAAAGTAGTTCATTCTATCTCAAAGCCACTTGCAATATTATTAAGACAAAGTGTAGATACAGGCAAGATTTATGATGAGCACAAATTAGCATATTAACCCTACTTTCAAAGTGATCAAGACTAGAGGCAAGTAATTATAGGCCTGTAGTCTAACATCACATATTATGAAAGTGTATGAAAGGGTAATGAAGAAAATATTATGAAACATTTAATAAAAAATAATTTGTTTAATATAAGACAACATGGTTTCGTACCCGGAAAAAGTACACAAACACAACTGTTAGTCCACCGTGAGAACATATACAAAAATATGAAAAGCAGAAATAAAACAAATGTGGTTTATCTAGACTTTGCAAAAGCTTTTGACAAGGTAGTCCTTAATATATTAACGAAGAAAATTAGAAAACATAATATAGAGGATAAAGTAGGAAGATGGTTAAAAGAATTTTTACACAACAGAAAACAGATAGTTATTGCAAACGATGAGAAATCGGATGAAGCTAAGGTAATATCCGGTGTGCCACAAGGTACGGTGTTAGCTGCATACTGTTTGTTATTATGATTTGCAGACATAGGACAGTAATGTTAAGACTCGGTAGTGAGTAGTTTCGCCGATGACACAAGAATAAGTAGAGAAATTACTTGTGATGAAGATAGGAACGCGCTACAAAGAGACCTTAACAAAGTATACGATTAGGCAGAGGTAAATAGGATGGTATTTAACTCTGATAAATTTAAATCAATAAATTATGGAGATAAAGAAGGAAAGCTATATGCATATAGGGGACCTAATAACGAGACAAACACTAATAAGGAAGCAGTTAAAGACCTTGGTGTGATGTTGAATAGGAACATGTTATGCAATGATCAAATAGCAATTCTATTGGCAAAATGAAAAGCAAAAATGGGAATGTTGTTACTACACTTCAAAACAAAAGCTGAATACATGATTATGCTTTATAAAACATATGTTCATAGTCCACTTGAATATTGCAATATGATATGGTACCCACACTACCAAAAGGATATTGCACAAATGGAGTGTTCAAAGGTCCTTTACAGCTTGAATAGAAGTTAAGGATCTTGACTACTGGGAAAGACTACATTTTTTAAATTAAATACTCTAGAAAGAATAGAACGCTACATGATAATACAGAGATGGAAACAGATAGAAGGAATTGCCGAAAACATCATGGAGCTAAAAATATCAGAAAGAGCAAGCAGAGGTAGATTAATAGTGACCAAAACTATACCAGGAAAACTAAGGAAAGCACACAGGACATTAATCCACTACGTACCAGCATCGACAATGCAGCGTCTATTCAAAGCGTTGCCAGTTCATCTGAGGAATGTATCAGGAGTGAGCGTAGATGTGTTTAAGAATAAGCTCGACAAACATCTAAGCTGCATCCCAGACCATCCAAGATTGGAAGATGCAAAATATACCGGAAGATGCATTAACAATTCTCTGGTAGATATTAGAGGTGCCTTACACTGAAGGACCTGGGGCAACCCGAACAAGATGTAAGGTCTGTAAGGTAAGGTCTCTTTCTCTCTCGCTCTCTCTCTCTCTCTCTCTCTCTCTCTCTCTCTCTCTCTTGGTTAGGTCCAGAAATACGTTGCAAATTTAAGCTAAAAGTCAATTTACCCCGAAAATGGACCTTGTACCACCGAGGAGGTATCAATGGCTCACTGCTACCTCGCCACCACCCCCCCCCCCCCCCCCCCCCCCCACATGCTGATTATGCAGAAAATCCTTTGATGATGCCGCCCACTCACCCACCCTTCACAAACGCTTTTTTTTTTTTTTTTTTTTTTTTTTGCCAAGCCAAAATATTCCGTTCACTCATCTATTTTACCTGAACGAAAAAAAAGATTAAAAGAAGTTTTGTTTCGGACCAAATTTCGACCACGGCATAGAAAGAGAACTGTTTCTGTCAGCCAATGAGGCAAAAGAATCGATTCAATTTCTATTTCCGTCCAATTGGAAGCCGCTTAGTTTTCCAATTCTGTCTCTCCGTCTGTGTCTCTGTCGCGTCTCTTAATTGCCAGGTTCTGGTTTGTGTCATAATGAAATGAGTCGTCATCATTGGATTCATATCATATCATATATCTTTTATGTGCAACAATGACGTTTGAATTATTTTACTGTAGCAGTCGGGAGTGGCTTTATCTCCCTGGAACTGAGGTAAACAATTTTAATTAACTCGAATATGAGATAAAAAAAAATGTTTCATTAACTGAAATATGATTTGCTTTCATTCATAATGATGACATTTACTCTGCCAGAAGCTCAGCTTCGAACGTGGTATGAAATAATAGGATTTTTATTTTTTTTTTTTTTTCATATTTTGAAAGCATGAAATTCGTATCTAAAGTAATCCAGCAAAGATTATTTATGATTAATGTTGCAAATGATTATATAGAAATATCCTATAGTCTTATTTATTTCAAATGTCGATACGGTGAAAAACATATCCAGTCTAATTTTAGTAAAAAACGGAAACTTTGTTTACAAAACCTTGTAAACAGTTTATGTAAAAACTCAGTTATCTTATAGAAACGAGTGTTTGAACCGTCCAAGGTTTTAAGTATATTTTAAATATTCTAAAAGTTTTAAGTATATTTTAAATAGTCTAAAAGTTTTAAGTATATTTTAAATAGTCTTAAGGTTTTAAGTATATTTTAAATAGTCTCAAGGTTTTAATTATATTTTAAATTAATTAGAGAGAGAGAGAGAGAGAGAGAGAGAGAGAGGGAATTCTCTTCGGGTACTAGCTACCACTAATTCTTCATCCTGAATGACGTCACATGGTTATCAAAGCAGCGCCTTTGTAACGGCTACTCCCTCGACGCCTCGGAGCCGAAGACCTTCCCGGAATCGATCCCCAGGCGACCATTCAACCCCCTCTCTCTCTCTCTCTCTCTCTCTCTCTCTCTGTCCGGTAATCATGGGTCATCAGGTGTCAGCCAGGTGATCTGTAAAGTCAGTTGTCAGCTAAGGTGGTCAACTGGAGGCAGGCGTCAGCTACGTGATCTGTAAAGTCAGGTGTCAACTAGGTCATCAGTGAAATCAGGTGTCATCTAAGGTGGTCGGTAGAGGAAAGAAGTAGATTAATTTTGAGTGTATTTAAGCTTTTATTCATTTTATCGATTATTGTATTTAATAAATCGTTTGTTTATGAGGCAATAAACTTAAAAGTTTACGTTTATTGATTGTGATCTCTCTTTGGCGTCGCATTCTTCGTGTGAAAGGACGAAATCTATCATAATTTTCGTTTAGTATTTTGCTAAATATAGACGTTCACTTTTTTTCTATGACTTTCACACTCCCCTTTTCTTTCCAGACACCTACTTTGACTATCTTCTCTATCTTCAGGTAAGGTCTAAGTGAAAGTGGCATTTATAAATAGAAAGGAGACTGTCCTAGGCATAAGAGATATTCTCCACAAGTGTTAAAAATTTCTCCCCTCCTTCAACTTTCCCCTGACTTTCACATCTCCTTTTTCTCCAGACACGTTCCAGATTAAAGGAACTTTCACTATGTAAAACAGAGAGCATACTAGACACTGGGCTCTCAGTTTTCTCTCTTCCTTCTGTATTTCCATGACTTTCACTTTTCCTTTCTTCAAAGACACCTTCCAGATGAATGTGGCTTTCATAAATAGAAAGGAGACTGTCCTAGGGGTTAGATATAGTCTCCACAAGCTTCCAATTTTCTCCTATCTTCCTGCCTTTCCCATAACTTTCACCACCTCCTTTCTTCAAGACACGTCCTAGGAGAAAGTCGCTTTCATAAATAGAAAGCAGCCTAATTCAGAAGGCGATGAATATTCCCAGACGACGTGACGGAACAACAAACAGACAGGAATCACTGAAGAAATCCCACTTCCTTCATAAAGTGGGAATTCTTCCGTGTTTGTTGAAACAATATCTGGAGATTTGAACGCCATCGGAGAGTCTGCTTGACGCAGATGAAAAGAATTCGTTCAAGTTAAAGTTTTCTTTTAATGGGCAGGGCTTCGGAGTGAGAGGTGGTTCGAGGGAATGGAGTGATGGAGACGCTGATTGGAGGAAATTTTAAGACGGTTTCGCTCAGAGTCAAAGGCTGATCGATTCAGTCATACCCAAATTGATCTGGGTGCCTGAATTGAAAAGGGATTTAACCAATTATCTGGGACGGAGGATGTTGATCCATTCGGATTTGAATTACCTTAATTTGGAGATAATAATCGATTATCTTTCAAATAATTATTTGTGAATCTCTGAAGATAAAATTAGAGGATAGGAGTGATTTATGAAGTCATAATTAATTTTTTCCCTCTAACAAATTCAGCTGAATTTCATTCCTTTTCGTCCATGACGTAACTGGAACATATGGATTCCAGGATTCCAGGAAGATTTTAGACCTAAAATCTTCGAGAAGAATCATTAAAAAGGAATCGTTAACATAAAACATTTATCTATCATAATTGCGAACTGTATTAAAAAAGAAATTAAAATAACTCCAGAAATCCTACATAAGAGTTGTAAAAACTTTCCACAACCCTTTTGCAGAAGAAGAAACTTTAATTATGGCAAGTGACACATCTCGAGAAATTAAAACAAATACAAAGGTTAAACCGACGTAAATGTGGCGAGATCGCAGCCATATCAACACTCCCAAAATAGTCTAAAATCTCTCTTTTTCGTGTTTATTTTTAAACTAGGCAAGCAATTATCTCAAGGACGATCAATGGTCAGGAGGTTTAAGGAGACGATCCAGTAATATAGACTCTAAAGAAACGGTGACTTAATCCTCTGAGTATAGCTTTTTTGGATACAAGCCTGATCTTTCGATTAGTTAAGACGAAGTCAGGGCCAATCTGCCGACGTTTGTTTAACATAAATATCTCTGACGTCATGGAAAGAGGCCTTTGTATTTTCACATAGCAAACAATTACGCAAAAGAGAGAGAGAGAGAGAGAGAGAGAGAGAGAGAGAGAGAGAGAGAGAGAGAGAGAGAGAGGTGGATTTAGGATCACATTGGGAGGGGTGATGAATTATTTCCTCTTTTGTGGCATTTTAATTTTAAAATGCCACAAAAGAGGAAATAATTCATCCATGAAAGTGGTCCCTCTTTCCCTTTCTCTCTCTCTATTTCTTTTTATGTCCGTCTTTCATGACATGTTGGCAGTTACAGCTAATGCCTCTCTCTCTCTCTCTCTCTCTCTCTCTCTCTCTCTCTCTCTCTCTCTCATGCAGTGTTGATGCTTAGACCCAAAAGGATTCATTAATTTCTGAT
Organism: Macrobrachium nipponense; assembly: GCF_015104395.2. Classification (NCBI taxonomy): domain Eukaryota; kingdom Metazoa; phylum Arthropoda; class Malacostraca; order Decapoda; family Palaemonidae; genus Macrobrachium; species Macrobrachium nipponense. Next base: position 4,690,601 of record NC_087223.1, read on the forward strand.
CTCGACTGAAATTAGTATCTCAAACGCCCAGCGCATAATTACTTTTGAATGAATGATGCACAGGGCTGTCTTAATTTGCGATTTCTGAGAGGCGGATGACACTATGTCCGTTGCCCAGATGCTACTCATTCCGGAATGAAATAACCCCCCTGCCCCCTTTTAAAGCCAGGGCACCAACGACATCACAAATTCCATAAATGCCTCTCGTCCTTTCGATGAGATGGAGGTGAATCTCTGCGTTGCAGAATTGTGATTCATTGTTGGATGTCTGTAACTTGTTTCAGGACCTGAACGCCCCCTCTGAAGTTCACCTTACATTGATCTGACAGACTTATTTAAAATAGACATTAACTAAAACTGTCTTGACACCATTTACCAGACCTTGTTACACCCGCAGACGATCTCTTTCGACTCTATTGTGCCTTGGTTCGAATTGGCTGTGGAGAAGCCTTCAAAAAGGACTCAAGCTAACGAAGGACCTTCCTCCTCCTCCTCCTCCTCCTCCTCCTGCACCGTTCAATAGCTCCTCACTTCGTCAGATCTGTTCCCTTTCTTCGGGGTAATGAGCAACAGGGTATATTGCTAGCCTGTGTGTGCTTTCTGGTGCCCTTAGAAGGCGGCTAGGAACGGAGGAGCGTCCTTAACGGTATATCTGAAGGTGGAAACGTCTTCTTTGTCTGTTGTCAATGAACTTCGTGATCATACAAATTTATTTGTAAAGTATATGGCTTTTCTAACCAGTGTTCTGGGCACATTAAAGAAATATTACTCTAATCCTCAACCCTGGAATAATAAACTTATTGATGAAGTATATTACTCCTTGGGATATTGTCAGTGAACAGTCACGTCGGTGATGCAGTTAAACTGTAAATCAAAAGAGCTATTAAAAGTTGTTCGTCGCCATATTTATGCCACAGTGAAAACAGAAATTCTCTCTCTCTCTCTCTCTCTCTCTCTCTCTCTCTCTCACACACACACACACACACACACACACACAGACGGAAAGCGCCAGTCAAACAGTTTTACGAGATCTTTTTCACCTCTTGAACGAGCTTGCCTGTACCAAATTGCCGTTGAAGTCTGCCTAATTGCGAGTCGATTTCCCCTAATTGGTGTCTGAGTCGGACTCTGGGAGCATGAATAGAGTCCTCCTAGCCTTTCCCAGTCGTCGTAAATTAGGCTTGAGGACTCTTATGGGCTCAGACTTTTACCAGAAGGAGACGTCTCACTTCTACCTTGGAATCTCGACTTGAGGACCTCAATTTAACGTAGATTTCTTCAACATAAAACTGATGTACGTATTACAACATAACCTTATTTGCTTCTTTGGGGTATGATGACTCTGTAATGACTGCGTATTCCGTCTGTCTGTGGCGTATGAATAGTGCTTATGGGAACTTCAGGTTACGAGGTAGATATCAGTATAATCAATTATAATTGTTAAAAGATATAGTTCCCCCAAAAAATCTTCAGTCCAACAAGAAAATAACCCAAAAGCAAGACGGGAGATAAAAAAATGGAGATAAAACAGCCTAAAAAATTAAAGAAACACATTTCTAGTGTCTTAGCATTTGTTAAATGAACGACTGGAATTTATTTCCCATTTGAAGTCACGAGAAGAGGCTCTGGGTGTCTTTCCTCAGACAACAAAGAGAGTCTCTCTCTCTCTCTCTCTCTCTCTCTCTCTCTCTCTCTCTCTCTCTCTCTCTACTAGCCCTGTGGGGCTCTTGTCACAACAGAGGAGGAAATAGACCTTCTATTTATATGGAAATAATCCCTCAGATATGAAGTTTTGGGTTTTACTAAAGCTTTCATGATTTGGAATTTCTTTAAGTTACATTTTCTTTAAAGTTTCTTAAATTTTGCCTGATTCTAAAGTACATATTTATCTATAATTCGTCTTGAATCTTGGGTCGCTTTGAGTTTTACTTAAGTTTTCTTGATTTGGAATTCCTAAAAATTACATTTTCTTTAAAGATATGTGAATATTTTTAATAATTAATAATTATAAAACTGTCTTGAATCTTGAATTGTTTTGGGTTTTACTAAAGTTTTCTTTATTTGGTATTTTTTTAACTACCTTTTCTTAATGTTTCCTGAGTTTGTTATTCATTTGAATGTTTTTAGGAAGGTTACGTCCATTTAAACTTTCTGACAGTTGTGTATATTTGATCTCTCTCTCTCTCTCTCTCTCTCTCTCTCTCTCTCTCTCTCTCTCTCTCTCTCTCTCCATTGGAAAATATTGAAATAAATTCTTAAAGATCTCATTTTATTACTGTTCTTGTGTAAGGCAAGATAACAAAATCTCTCTCTCTCTCTCTCTCTCTCTCTCTCTCTCTCTCTCTCTCTCTCATACACACACACACACACACATATGTTGAAAACTCGGCCCTTACTTTGTAGAGGAGAAAATAAGCCTCATTAATGTGCTTTATGTGAACCATATATAGCTGCTTACATATTCAGCATCTCGTGACATTATATTTACCCAGAAATTCTTAACAGTGAAAAGGAAAGCAAGAACTTCCTTAAAAAATGTTTCTGTTTACGCTTTTTCTAATTAACATTTTTAAATGAATTTTGCTGGTAAGACAGAGAGAGAGAGAGAGAGAGAGAGAGAGAGAGAGAGAGAGAGAGAGAGAGAGAGAGAGAGATTTTCTTAAATATATTTGTTTGTTTTTTTTTTTTTTTTTTTTTTTTTATCTATTAGCAAATGATAAAAATGTAAAATGATTTTCTCCAATATTTATAAAATAGTTTTTGAGCTAAAAGATTATTTTACTAAACGCCAATTCAGGGAACTTTCTCTTTTACTCTGTGTTTTCCGAATTATTTCAGTACAAATGTTGGAAATCTGACATTTTAAAGCAGTAATATGTTTATATGCGTCTCTCTCTCTCTCTCTCTCTCTCTCTCTCTCTCTCTCTCTCTCTCTCTCTCTCTCTCTCATTTTTTTCCATCCATCAGGCAAATAGGTTACCGATGACGACTAGAGAGCCTGAACATATATGACTTAGAAACACGACGATTGCGAGAACAACTAATAGAAACATTTAGATACTGAAAGGCATAACAAAAAGTAGACAGTAGCTTATTTACGTTAAACGAAAAACCAGACAAGAAATAATGGATGGAAACTAGAACTGAAGAGATACAATACGTGCCACTGTGGGACACGTGCAATAAACTGCCACCAGAAGTTGTAAACAGCAATAGTGTGGAGGAGTTTAAAAGAAAGCTAGACAAAATCATTAGAAGGACACTGTGAATGAACAGTAAAACCTGCTCCTAAGGATAAGTGAGCATACAATGTCTCCTCTTAGGATGGACTAACAAGTCTTCGAGACATCCTAATTCACTTAACTCCTTGTAACTCTCTCTCTCTCTCTCTCTCTCTCTCTCTCTTCTCTCTCTCTCTCTCTGAGAAACGTATATGCTTTACCCAAAGTCCGTGTTATTCCTGGCGTTTCCTGTCGCAGGATATTGCCTTGTTAGCCCTGACTTCTTTTTCGTCTTATGAGTCAGGAGTACTTTGCAGGACTCACGACCAATCTCCTGTGAGTGACTGACCTCTTGAAAAGGGAGGAACTAAACGAGTGGATATACAAATGAAAAAGAAGATTCTTGGATACTTTATCTGCAGAGAGAGAGAGAGAGAGAGAGAGAGAGAGAGAGAGAGAGAGAGAGAGAGAGAGAGAGGCCCTTAAGCCATAAGCAGAAGAAAAACACTATTATTTTATCAAGCTAAAAATAATTTTCAGTAATTTTTTAAGACATGCAGACACAGAACACACTATCCGGAATATCAGTTAAGCAAAACTGTGTTTATTTATTTATTTTTTTTTAATAAACAGATGCTTTCCTAGTTGTTATTTCCGGGACGTAATTACCCACAATAAACTGCCGAATATATTTCTTTCAATAACTAAAAATAAAATCTTACATTTATTAAAATTAAAGATTAAATTTCAAAAATTACATAGTTAATAATGACGAACAGATCTTCCCATATTTCAAATCTGAAAATGCAATATTTTTAAGTATTCCCCTATAATCTTATAATTAAGATCTTAATCCTTTATTCCATCCATTTTTATCCAAATTCTGCTTCCTACACTTTCGTCAATTGCCCATCTTTTCCATTTGTGCCTTTTTGTGTCTTAATTCTTAATAATCCAGTTTCTTTAAAGTATAAAATGTCATAATAGCTAATTATCGAAGCAGCGATCTTCTGTCATTCGTTAGATTCAAGTTTCCTCGATGTTTAAACCACATTGCTTCCCTCTCTCCCTCTATCTCTCTCTCTTTCTCTCCAAACTTCTGTAGTACTGTGGCTGCATAATTTAACTTTTCAAAAATCGAGAATAATCGCAGAATAATCTCGGGCATATGATAATCGCAAGTTGGGTGCATAATTATCTGAATAATTATGACTCGCTGAATTTCCCGTTTTGATCTCAGGATATGAAGCTGCGTTTATCGGGTTATGTATGACGGTTTTTCGTTTCGTTAAATATGCAATCTTTATGTTTATTTATTTACTTTTTTCGCAAGAAAGGAATTAGGTTTGTTTGGTTAAGGTTAGCCAAGTTTATTCACGTTCGTTTTATGAAAATAAATATTATATCTGCAAAAGCTTCTGGTATACGGTTCATTTTAGCAAAGTTTCTATATCCTTTTTATGAAAATAAACAAAAAAATCTGTTTAAATTCTAGTTTTTGCTCATAGAATTTAGGCAAATCTGCATTTTTAAAACATATTTTTATGTTTATAAAAATAAATATAAACATCTGTTTGAATTCAACAGTTTTTATGGATGGCATTTTTGGCAAACAGAGGAATAAGGTTCAGAGATTCAGAAGACATAGATACAGCTTAGATATAAATATAATAAGGAATATAGTAGGTAACACAACAACATCAAATACAACATTGAAAATAGAAAATGTAAATATCTTCTATGCTTGTACAATAATATTAATGAAGAGTATTTCGGCAAAACTTAGAATAACGCTTTAGATAACTGTGGAACTCACAGATACAGCCGGAAAACTTTCTCTCTCTCTCTCTCTCTCTCTCTCTCTCTCTCTCTCTCTCTCTCTCTGAAGCTCGGGTTGCTTTTATGGGATTTTTACTTCCTCGATTTCATAAATGTGTTTTACCCCGTGATGGAATCGTGATCTTGTTTGTCGAAGAGAATTTGAGGTCGGGAATGCACACACACAGACACACACACACATATACACACAACCACACATACACATCCCACACACACATGCACATACGTACACGCATATTATGATTCCCCTTATCGGTATTATTTCAGAAGTAGATCGAATTGGAAAGTCAACCACGCTTGTGGCTTAATGTTTGTGTTATATGAAATCACTTTGATGCTGTGATAAGAATTCTAGTGTATTATATATATATATATATATATATATATATATATATATATATATATTATATATATATATATATTATATATATATATATAACTAATCTATGATCGCCTTACAATTCAAACAGTTCGCAAAATTTAGCTACAGATATATAATAATAATAATAATATAATAATAATAATAATAATAATAATAATAATAATAATAGCAAGAACTGACACCTCCCAGAATCAGCTCAATTCCTCATCTGGATTTCGCACTGCGGGAAAAATGTGATTCCCGATGATAATATCGTGTTAATTAATATAAAACCCCTCTCCCCCTCTCACCCCGCAACCCCCTGTGAGTCAGTGTTTCCAGCGGAGGCTAATTTGGGCTTCCACGCCTGCCAGAGCTTCATTTTTTTTCCAGTCGTCCAGTTTTCCAGTCCAGCCTTTGATGATACGTGATATATATATTCTCTCTCTCTCTCTCTTCTCTCTCTCTCTCTCTCTCTCTCTCTCTCATCTAGGAATAATTCCCTTCAATCCACGACACACGTGGACAAAGTCTGTAGATTTAATTTCAAACGATTGCATTTGATAGACTATTTGTTGCGGCTATTGTATTTGATAGTTATTTTAACTCATACTGTATTTAATGCAGCTATTGTAGCAGCTAATGTATGTAATAGGGTTGTTAAGAAGCTATTAAATTAGTTTAAGCAGCAATGATAAAATGAAATATGGTGGACGGAGTCCATAGACATAATTTTTCAATTATTGCATTTAATAGAATTATTGAAGCAGATATATTGCTTTTTAGCAGAGTAATTGTACCAGCTGCTGTTTCTAATACAGTTATTTGTATCTACTATATTTAATAGGTTCGTTTCAGCAGCTCTATCTGTCGTAATTAAAACATATCCGACATAAACATCTGAGATAAACTTTGAAAGGATTCTAATCCCTATAAGTGTACAAATGAGAGCTTTTCACTTTAAATATATAGATATATCTCATCCATATCCATAAAGTGGATGGGAACCAACGCAGATGTTTATGATAGATGAAGGATTTGTTCCATAGCTTGGGAGTGGATGGGAATAACTGACATCCTGCTCTAAGTTATATTGATTGGTAATGATGATAATGATAACCAAGACCACAATAATAATAATAATAATAATAATAATAATAATAATAATAATAATAATAATAATAATAATAATAATAATAATAATGGCATTAGTATGATAAAACCTTATATGATAAAATAATTGTATGCTTGTATGTATGTATGTATGTATGTATGTATGTATACTTAAAAATTATACTCATTAAGTAAGAAACTACATGTATTCTTGTGGGAACTTTCTTCCTGAACATAAATTCAAAGTTCATGGAGAGAGAGAGAGAGAGAGAGCTCGTTGTCCAAACCACATTTCTGTTGCTAATTCTTGAGTGAAATTCAGAGAGATATGTCAAGACATTGATGTCAACAACGTTCGGTATTGGTTCTCGAAATGAGTCGTTTAATCGGGGGGATGAAAACCTCACGAATTTTGAGACACAATAGAAGGTCACTTGACTCTTCTCTCTCTCTCTCTCTCTCTGTCTCTCTCTCTAGTAGCCATCTTGCTTGGTGAGACGTTCCCGCGCGAAGTCAGATTAATCAACAGATATCACAAGTTTACATACGGTCTAGAATTTGAAAAATATCTAGAAGTTTTTGTGAACTATCGGTGATAAGATTAGTGGAAAATAGTAAGGATAAAGCGTCTTCTAATTTAATTTATCAAGTGAAATACTGTAAATCAGAACAAGATGGCAGTAAGTTCCAACTGCGGAAAGAAATGGCAAAATTTAGCTTGCTTGGCAGATTTGCAATACGATGAGGTAGCAGGAAGGGAACTGGTATTTCTCATCTATGAGATCAGCAACAGTCCTAACCAAAAAGATACAAAAGTATTCATAGATATATTAAGGAATATAATCCTTCAAACTGGAACAAATCAACTGAAAACATCTTGAAAATAATTGAAGAAGTTCCAAATAAATCCAAGTGGTCAAAAGACTCATAAAGAAAATATACATAAAACCAACTATTCCGACAAAGAAAATGAATAAGGTGAAACTTGTGAATATCCTAATTGATGCATTAGGAAAAAGAATGCCAAAAGCATGCAAACTGTGTAAGGTGTGGTATAGCATAGTTAATCCACAAAACCTAATCAGAAAATGTGCTGCATGCAACATTCCGACCCATCCACAGTGTGCTTGAGTAATGCAAGATATGAGAAAAGATACAAGAATATTTTGCTCAACAGTCTATCATAGATAGACAATGTTATTAAATCAAGATTGAATGTACAAATAGTTGAGGATGAAGAAGAGGAAGAAGAAGAAGAAGAAGAAGAAGAAGAGGAAAACGGAAGAGAAGTAAACAAAACTGAAATGACAGAAAAAAATAAGGAAAACAAAGAACAAGATAAAAGTATGGATGCAGAGATACTCATTGATACTACATATGAGGCAATAAAGCAGCATACCTACAAAGAAATAAATTACGACATGACAACACAAAAGAAAATCCCGAAGAGGCTCTACCCAGATTTACACAATGACGGGAAAGAGGAAAAAATAGACAAAAAAGACAAAGTCTGCAAGCTTTTGAAAAGAGGGAATTGCAGATTTGGAGAAAGATGTTACTACAAACATCTGAAGGTATGTCACAACTATGAAATATATGGTAAATATGCATACCTAGATGGCTATGGGGATGATTGCAGAGATCTGCATCCAAAAATATGCAAAAACCTAAAAGAAGGAAAAGGATGTAAGCTCAACAAAAAATTTAAATATATGCACCCTGTAGCCATGAATCATAATCAAATAAATAACCAATCAAGTAATAAAATCCAAAATAAGAAAGAAACAAATAAAGAGAGAAATAAAGAATATCAGGTAAAAGAAAAAAGCAAGCCACTTACGAGATATGCAGAGGTGTCGGCAAAAAATTTCAAAGCATCAGCTCCAAGATTCTACTCAATAGATAATAACTGTTTTTATTATGCAAGAGGATATTGCAGATATGGAGAAAATTGCAGATATGAAATGAAGGAGAAAACACGCAAACCATCATAGTGATGAATGCGCAGGGTTTAGTTACGAGTAATTCAAAAAGAAAAATAGAGTACTTAGAAGAACTAACCCAAATTGAAAAGAAAATAGATATAGTGAATATAAGTGAAACCTGGTATTCCCAAGAGACTGGGAATGATGATCAAATAAAAGGGTCCAAACTATGGATCAGATAGAAAAAATAGGAATCAAGGGGGAACCGCAATATATGGTAAAGACAAAAAACAAGGGAAAATATATGAGAAAAAAAAAATATAGTAACTCAGAATGTGAACTAATAGTGGTAGAATTTGAATCTGAAAAATTAATGAACATAGTAATATATAGACCTCCTAATAATAAAGAGTTTGACTTAATAATAGAAAAATTGGATGATATATGTAGAAATCACAAGGACTGGATTATTCTCCTATCTGGAGACTTCAACTTTCCTTTCGAAGATGGAAAGAACGAATAGGAGATTGTGGTTGTACTTATACATATAAAAAAGAGAGTAATAGTAGTGCAGAAGATAAGAGGCCAATTCGAAAAGCTATTAGATATGCTACTAGATACAACATTCAACAAACAAATCACCTGCCAACAAGAAAGGAAAATACTTTAGACCTAGTATTTGTGAACGAGATAATTATGTTAAAGAAATAATAGTTTATAATGCGAATATTTCAGACCATAATGTCATAGAATTAACAGTCCATTCCAAAGCAAGTGAAAACAGAGATAAGCAAGAAATGAAATAGTGGGAAGGATATGGAAAATACAACTTCTACAGTAAAATATAAAATGGTCAGAAATTAATGAAGAATTAAACAAAGATTGGGATAATATTTCGTAAGTGATGACATAAGGGTAAATACGGAGATATTATATAAAATATTGGAGAAAATAGTGGATAAATATATACCGAAGAAGAAAAGTAAAACATCATTCATGCATACCAAGAGACAGAAGGATCTTGTTCCAGAAAATCAGAAAGTCAAAAAGGTCTTGCAAAAGAAAAAAATGCATGGAAAGTTATAGAACTAAAAAAGTAAGATAGAAAATGCAGAACAAAAGATTATACAATCAAAAAGAAAATGAAAAACGGGACTTGGAAGAAAAAACCCTATTAAATATCAAGCAAAACCCCAAACTATTATACTCATATGCGAAGAAGATGAATAAAAGAAGAATAAAAATAGGCCCTCTGAGAATTGAAGGGAGATTAAACGAATGAAAAAAAGGAAATTTGCAACATACTGGCAGAACGATATAAGAGAGAATTCACCCCTAGAATAGATAATGAAGATAATGATATAGAAGTAAGGGACGAAAATAGTGATATTTAGCTGACATAGAAATTAATGAAGCTGATATTGTGCAGGGCAATTAATGAAAATTAAAAATGGAGCTGCTGCAGGGCCGGATGGAGTCCCTGCTATTTTGTTAAAGAAAGAGTTTCATTCTATCGCAAAAGCCACTTGCAATATTATTAAGACAAAGTGTAGATACAGGCAAGATTTATGATGAGCACAAATTAGCATATATCACCCCTACTTTCAAAAGTGGATCAAGACTAGAGGCAAGTAATTATAGGCCTGTGAGTCTAACATCACATATTATGAAAGTGTATGAAAGGGTAATGAAGAAAAATATTATGAAACATTAATAAAAATAATTTGTTTAATATAGGACAACACGGTTTCGTACCCGGAAAAAGTACACAAACCCAAATGTTAGTCCACCGTGAGAACATATTCAAAATATGAAAAGCGGAAATGAAAACAGATGTGGTTTATCTAGACTTTGCAAAAGCTTTTGACAAAGTAGACCATAATATATTAGCAAAGAAAATTAGAAAACACAATATCGTAGATAAAGTAGGAAGATGGTTAAAAGAATTTTTACACAACAGAAAAACAGATAGTTACTGCAAACGATGAGAAATCGGATAAACAAGGTAATATCCGGTGTGCCACAAGGTACGGTGCTAGCTGCAATACTGTTTGTTATTATGATTGAAGACATAGACAGTAATGTTAAGGATTCGGTAGTGAGTAGTTTCGCTGATGACACAAGATAAGTAGAGAAATTACTTGAGATGAAGATAGGAACGCTCTACAAAGAGACCTTAACAAAGTATATGATTGGGCAGAGGTAAATAGGATGGTATTTAACTCTGATAATTTGAATCAATAAATTATGGAGACAGAGAAGGAAAGCTATATGCATATAGGGGACCTAATAATGAGAACAATCACAAATAAGGAAGCAGTTAAAGACCTTGGTGTGATGATGAAATAGGAACATGTTATGCAATGATCAAATAGCCATTCTGTTGGCAAAATGTAAAGCAAAAATGGGAATGTTGTTACGGCACTTCAAAACAAGAAAAGCTGAACACATGATTATGCTTTATAAAACATATGTTCGTAGTCCACTTGAATATTGCAATATGATATGGTACCCACACTATCAAAAGGATATTGCACAAATAGAGAGTGTACAAAGGTCCTTTACAGCTAGATAGAAGAAGTTAAGGACCTAGACTACTGGGAAAGACTACAATCCTTAAAATTATATAGTCTAGAAAGGAGAAGAGACGCTACATGATAATTCAGGCATGGAAACAGATAGAAGGAATAGCAGAAAATATCATGGAACTAAAAATATCAGAAAGAGCAAGCAGAGGTAGATTAATAGTGCCCAAAACTATACCAGGAAAAATAAGGAAAGCACACAGGACATTAATCCACTACGCACCAGCATCGATAATGCAGCGTCTATTCAATGCGTTGCCAGCTCATCTGAGGAATATATCAGGAGTGAGCGTAGATGTGTTTAAGAATAAGCTCGACAAATATCTAAACTGCATCCCAGACCATCCAAGATTGGAAGATGCAAAATATACCGGAAGATGTACTAGCAACTCTCTGGTAAACATTAGAGGCGACCTCACACTGAGGGACCTGGGGCAACCCGAACGAAATGTAAGGTCTGTAAGGTAAGGTCTCTCTCTCTCTCTCTCTCTCTCTCTCATTTTCTTTCCACCCATCAGGCAAATAGGCTACCGATGACGACTAGAGAGCCTGAATATGTTTGGCTTAGAAACACGACGATTGCGAGGACAACTAATAGAAACATTTAAAATACTGAGAGGCATAACAAAAGTGGACAGTAACCTATTTACGTTAAACGAAATCCAGACAAGAAATAATGAATGGAAACTAGAACTGAAGAGATACAACACGTGCCACTGTGGGACACGTGGAATAAACTGCCACCAGAAGTTGTAAACAGCAACAGTGTGGAAGAGTTTAAAAGAAAGCTAGACAAAGTCATTAGAAGGACACTGTGAATGAACTGTAAAACCTCTCCTAGGGATAAGTGAGCACACGATGTCTCCTCTTAGGATGGACTAACAAGTCTTCAAGACATCCTAATTCACGTAACTCCTCGTAACTCTCTCTCTCTCTCTCTCTCTCACTCTCTCTCTCTCGCTCTCTCTTTCTCTCTGAGTAACGTATATGCTCTACCCAAAGTCCGTGTTATTCCTGGCTTTTCCTGTCGCAGGATATTGCCTTGTCAGTCCTGACTTCTTTTTCCTCTTATGAGTCAGGAGTCCTTTGCAGGACTCGCCACCAATCTCTTGTGAGTGACTGACCTCCTGATAAGGGAGGAACTAGACAAGTGGATATACAAATGAAAACGAAGATTCTTTGATACTTTATCTGCAAAGAGAGAGAGAGAGAGAGGAGAGAGAGAGAGAGAGAGTAGAGAGAGAGAGAGGCCCTTAAGCCATAAGCAGAAGAAAAACAATATTATTTCATCAAGCTAAAAATGTTTTTCAGTAATTTTTTAAGACATGCATTCACAGAACAAACTATCCTGAATATCAGTTAAGCAAAACTGGGTTTATTTATTTATTTATTTTTTTTTTAATAAACAGATGTTTTCCTAGTAGTTATTTACAGGACGTAATTACCCAGAATAAACTGCCGACTATATTTCTTTCAATAACTAAAAATAAAATCTTACATTTATTAAAATTAAAGATTAACTTTCAAAAATTACATAGTTAATAATGACGAACAGATCTCCCCTCATTTCAAATCTGAAAATGCAATATTTTTAAGTATTCCCTACAATCTTATAATTAAGATCTTAATCCTTTATTCCATCCATTTTTATCCGAATTCTGCTTCCTACACTTTCGTCAATTGCCCATCTTTTCCATTTCTGCCTTTTTGTGTCTTAATTCTTAATAATCCAGTTTCTTTAAAGTATAAAATGTTATAATAGCTAATTATCGAAGCAGCGATCTTCTGTCATTCGTTAGATTCAAGTTTCATTGATGCTTCCCTCTCTCCCTCTATCTCTATCTCTTTCTCTCCAAACTTCTGTATTACTGTAGCTGCATAATTTAACTCTTCCAAAATCGAGAATAATCGCAGAATAATCTCGGGCATGTGATAATCGCAAGTAGGGTGGATAAATATCTGAATAATTATGCCTAGCTGAATTTCCCGTTTTGCTCACAGGATATGAAGCTGCGATTATCGGGTTATGTATGACGGTTTTTCGTTTCGTTAAATATGCTAATTTTAAGTTTATTTATTTATTTATTAATCAAAAAAGGAATTAGGTATGTGTGTGGTTAAGATTAGCAAAGTTTATTCATGTTCGTTTTGTGAAGATAAATATTATATCTGCAAAAGCTTCTAAATTCATTATTTCATTATTTCTATTATTCGCTCGGAAGGAATCTGGTATGCGGTTCATGTTAGCCAAGTTTTTATCTTCTTTTTATAAAAATAAAAAACAAAAAATCTGTTTAAATTATAGTTTTTATTCATAGAATTTAGGTAAAACTGAAAATAAGGCATAAGGCAATTATAGAATGCATTTTTAAAACATATTTTTATGTTTATGAAAATAAATATAAACATCTGTTTGAATTCAACTGTTTTTATGGATGGCATTTTGGCAAACCAGAGAATAAGGTTTCAGCAGATTTCAGAAGACATAGATACAACTTAGATATAAATATAATAAGGAATATAGTAGGTAACACAACAACAACATCAAATACAACATTGAAAATAGAAAATGTAAATATCTTCTATGCTTGTACAATAATTTTAATGAATAGTATTTAGGTAAAACTTAGAATAAGGCTTTAGATAACTTAGATATACAAATTACAAAAACTAAAACAGCAAATACAACAACATCATCACATACACCACTGAAATGTTAAAATGTAGATATACGCTATTTGTTCACAATAGTATTAAGGCAAAACATAGAATAAGGCTTTAGATAACTGTGGAACTCACAGATACAACTCAGAAATAAAAATTAAAAACTTGAACACAAAATACAACAGCTACAACAACGGCAAATACAACAGACAAATCTGAACCTGGTTTCAGACGCTTTCCCGTCGGGCTGAAAAAAAAAAAAAATTTTGCTCACGAACAATTTTAATCCTCTCCTGAACTGGACTTTTTTTTTTCTTTTTTGCGCCGCTGTTGGGAACAAGGTTACAGCCGGGAAACTTTCTCTCTCTCTCTCTCTCTCTCTCTCTCTCTCTCTCTCTCTCTCTCGCTCGGGTTGCTTTTATGGGATTTTTACTTCCTCGATTTCATAAATGTGTTTTACCCCGTGATGGAATCGTGATCTTGTTTGTCGAAGAGAATTTGCGGTCGGGAATGCACACACACACACACACACATACACACACAACCACACACACATGCACATACACACACATTATGATTCCCCTTCAGTATTATTTCAGAGGTAGATCGAATTGGAAAGTAAACCACGTTTGTGGCTTAATGTTTGTGTATATGAAATGTCACTTTGATGTTGTGATAAGAATTCAAGTGTATATGTATATATATATATATATATATATAATATATATATATATATATATATATATATATATATATATATATATACATCATACATATATATATATATAATATATATATATATATATATATATATATCATATATATATATATATATATATATATATATATATATTATATATATATATATATATATATATATATATTATATATATATAGATAGATATATATATTTATCGCCTTACAATTCAACAGGTTCGCTAACTTAGCTAGAGAGACAGTTATATAATAATAATAATAATAAATCTAATAATAATAATAATAATAAATAATAATAATAATAATATAACAGCAAGAAACTGACACCTCCAGAATCAGCTCAATTCCTCAACAGGATTTCGCACTGCGGGAAAAATAGTGATCCCGATAGATAATATCTTGTTAATTATATAAAACCCCTCTAAAACCCCTCTCCCCCTATCACACCCTCAACCCCCTGTGAGTCAGAGTTTCCAGCGGAGCTAATTGGGGATTCCATGCCTGCCAGAGCTCCCACTCTTTTCCAGTCGTCCAGTTTTCCAGTCCAGCCTTTGATGATCCGTATATATATATATATATATATATATATATATATATATATATATATATATATATATATATATATATATATATATATATATATATATATATGTATATACCAAGGCCTGTTTCGCATCTCTATTGTTCTGGTTGATTTTTTGGATCATGTAATTGGTGCTCTCTCTCTCTCTCTCTCTCTCTCTCTCTCTCTCTCTCTCAGAGAAAGCCTTGAAATTTATGCAGATATAATCTCGTGAATATTTGTATATATTAATTTCCTTCTCTCTCTCTCTCTCTCTCTCTCCCTTGACCTGAATCAGACATTCAGAAATAATCTGTTGATACTCGCATATATATAATTTCCTACCCTTGCCTCTCTCTCTCTCTCTCCCTCTCTCTCTCAAATCAGAGAGAAAGAATATTGGAACAATCCAGAATCTGGAAGATTCGAACGCAGGGCGTTTAATGCTGCGTTCACCAATCCGGGAGGGGATTAGCGGATAGGCTCGTTCATCCGTCCGTCTCTCGAAAGGGTTCGCTAATCCGGTAACTTAAACTCAGCCGATTTTTAGATGATTTATAAATCTGCTTGTGGGATTTCAGAGAGAGAGAGAGAGAAGAGAGAGAGAGAAAAGAGAGAGAGGAGTCGTTTGCGATGTAATGAGCCTCTATGTCTCTCTCTGTCTCTCTCTGTCTCTCTATGCTTTCCTTATTGATATATTGAATTATCTAAAGCGATTATATTCGTGTCAGTTTCGTGTTAAACCAATGTGGCAGTGTCTAGTCAGGATGACGTTTATTCTCCTCACCGACCTCTTTATGCGACACAAGCGATTCATTGCTTCTGTCTTTCTCTCTGCGAATGTTTGCGCCATAACCCCACACTTAACCCCTACCCCCCATATCCCTCCCCCATCCTCAGGAGTTGAAGTCTTGAGCCGTGAAAGACGGAGACCTGGGACGAAAATTCCACTGTTTATTTCAACGTTATTGACATAGGGGGGAGGGAAGGAGGGAAGTAGGGGAGGGGTGTTTGACAGTCCCTCATCATTTAAACTGACAGCCGAATGCGACCCGGAAATGACGGGATGGACAGCAGACAGGGAAATGTCGATGGATGATGTTACTGGCTACGCTTCAAGTTCCAAAGGAAGAATTTTGCGGAATGAAGTAGTGAAATCTGGCGTGTAGGGATGGTAGAGTTTATCGGGTCTCCTTTAGACTTCATTTTTCAATAATTGCAGGGTCTAGTTACATCCAAAAGAGCTATTTTAACAGCTAATACATTTAATAGAGGTATTTTAGCAGTTATCTAATTTGTTATAGTGGGGAACAATATGGTGAAGTATGATGGGCAAAGTCTAAAGACTTAATTTCAAATTATTGCATTTGATAGTTTTTGTACAGCTACTGTACTTGATAGTTATTTTAACTCCTACTGTATTTAATACAGCTATTGGAGCAGCTAATTTAATGTAACAGTTATTTGGCAACTATTTAAATGGTTTAAGAGGCGAATGGCATGATGAAATATGGCGTGCAATGTCAACAGACTTAATTTTCCCATTATTTCATTAATTTTTACCAGCTGCTGTATCTAATACAGTTATTTATAGTATCTAGTATATTTAATAGATCGTTTCAGCAGCTATATCTTTCATAATTAGCTTTATCTAACATAAACGTCCGAGATAAAGTATGAAAGGAAACTAATCTCTATAAATATAAATGTGAAAGCTTTCCACTTCAATAGATAGAAATATCACATCCATATCCATATGAGAGGATGGGAACAAGTGCAGAGTATATAATTGATGAAGGATTTGTTCCATAGCTTCAGAATGGCACGGTATTAAACTTAGGCCCTCTTGCTCTAAGACCACAATGATAAAATAATAATAATAATAATAATAATAATAATAATAATAATAATAATAATAATAATAATAAGGTAATAATATGGTAAAAACATTATATGATAAAAATAATTGTATTTATGTACGTAGGTGTGTATATATGTATATATGTATTACGGCAAGTGCAAAACAGTGAATTCCTCAGGATGCTGATATGAGGCAAAAGACTTGACACTCCAATCGCACCAGGGAGACCGCGGGAGCGCAAATGACCTGAATAGTGGAAAAGATCAGGGGACTGTGACGTCAGAGGTCAAGTGAGTTCACGTGAAAGGGTCAACGCACGAGCGGGGGAGCAGAGAAGACATTCGTGCGTCCATTAGTAGATGTAAGTGCATATGGCCGTTAGGGCAAAAGAAATCAGATGTAATCCAGTCCGGGACCTTATCGATTCAATAGACGAGAATGTGTCAGTGGTGACCCAAAAACCGGAAGGCGCTAGAATGTCCATCAGAAGGTAACGTGAAAGAAAAGCTTTGAAAACTTTGAACAGTGACATTGATTTCAGCTTCTAGAAAGGGGAAATACAGAGGAACACTTAGAAAGCTTTTTAGGACATTTATCTGTTCCACCTTTCCTTGGTTTTTTTAATGTTCCTTCGTTCTCTATATCTCACTGACGATCTCTGCTGCTGATCTCTCACTGATAATCTGATCTGTGGCTCTTACTGAGGATCTGCCTTCTCCTACTTCGTCCGTCATATTTTACGGCATTCTGGGGGCGGGGCCTACGGCGAACGTCACAGACTCCCGAGATTACCGGAACTTCTTAGAAGAATCTAGACGAGGTATTGCATCAGAAATCATGGCGTTTCTCACGTCACGTGGGCGCCTGTCAAGTTCCACAAAACTCCTGCCGATTCTAGAACCATCATGAGAACAGGCGCTTCCAACATGCGCGAAAGCATCTGTGCTGCAGAACTTCTCGAAGATGCGTTTTCCTTTCCTTCAACTCGTAATTCTTTGCTATGACGCGATTACCATTACAAGAGGAAAAGAACACAATGGTTAACTGGAGTTGTGTCTTCGGTGATAATGATGTTAAATGACTGTTCGATCAAAACTACTATTTTAAAACTTTCATTTACTTATGTTTCAATAATTTTCTACTATCTATCATCATTTCTACGTCTCTAAAATTATCATTCTTATCATTAATCACCAATATGATTCATTTAACAAAGCTATTTGCAAGAAAAACCAACAGTTCTTTGCAAAAATCAACTTGCAAAGGCTTGAGCAGGGGTGTGACTCGAGCGACCGACCAATCAGCAAGCTCCTATCATCCGAAACCTCCCCTCGGTCAATCACGGCACTGCAAACATCGAATTTGACTCTCCGTGTTTTCTTTACTATTCATTGATAAGATCTAACAAGCGTCGTCTCGTTCAGTGACCGATTTTGTTTCGGTTTTTCTTTCGATTTTTCTTGTGATTTCGATAGATTTCGCGAGTGATAATGAATGGAGAGTATTTCCAGGACTTCGTAGAGACGAAAGACGTGGAAATTAAGGCGAAATATAAAGAAATATAGCCCTAAAGGTAAAGCTAATTTGGGTAACCCTATAGGCTACTATCTTTACATCAAATGGCAATTTAAATCCACATTCCGTTATATATCATAGTTTTATATAACGTAATTTACGATATTTCTTAATGGGGAATATTCTAAGACTTTGTACGAACTGAAAACTTTAAAATTGGGGACGAAATATAGATAAATGTGGCGGTAAAACCGACCTAATTTTGGTAACCTCTAGCTAGGCTATTGACCTCACTTGTTTTCTCCCTTAATTTCTTGGTGCTGTGGGCTTTCATGGAGGGGATCTTTGTTCTCTCTGTATCTGGCTCCATCCATTGTCTAACTTTTTCTACCCACCCATTCCGTCCTCTCTGTTACTTTGTCGGTGTTTCTTCGTGTGTCGTTGTTTGATACCTCATCATCCCTGTCGTCTTCTGTGGCATCGTCTCTCAGTTCGTCTTCGTGTAATTCGTTGTCGTGTGACATTTCCCTTTCCAGTTCTTCTCTTTCTGATGGGGAGAGCCAGTTCTTTTTCTTTATGTTCTTGCTTGGTCTGCCAGCCTCTGCTCTGTTTGGGGGGTGTTATTCCTCTCATTCCAGATGTTGACCAATCTTCTTCTATATCCTCTCTCCGTCGGGTTGCTTCTGATGTAGCATCTCCATATTTCCTTATTTTCCTCTCTTGTCCATTTCTTCCTTTTTGCCTCTGTAGCTCCAATCTCAGGCTGTTGATTACTGCCGTGGTGATCAGTTGCTGGATGACGACCTCTAAGTACCTTGACCGTCTTCCCCTTCAATTGGTTGAATACCTGGTTGCCGGACGAAGCTCCTCTGTTGCCAGAGGTTCCATTTACGTCGTTGTCGTTTATTCCTTCATTTCTTTCCATCATTGCTGAGTTTTGCTATTTAACCCATAGCTGGACCCTACCCCATCAGGGATAGGTACTCATTTACAGCTGAGTAGACTGAGGAAATTATTGGTAAAGATCCTTTCCCAAGGAATCAACGCCGAGGAGAGCGGTCACCCATCCAACGACTGACCAGCCCAATGTTGCTTAACTTGACTTAAGTCCATTGACGACCTAACCCATTATTATATTATTATTATTATTATTATATTATTATTATTATTATTATTATTATTATTTCAATAAAACTTCAATTTGATTAATTTTACAGAATATGATAACAATACTCCTGAATCCTCACAATCCATTGCTTAAATAAGTCAATTTATAACAATGAATAATATCTCCTTTATAAATTGAAAATAAAATATTAATGAATGTATAAAATGTATAATGTAGACTAAATCTCATTCACTTGTAGGACATGGAAAAATGTATAAAAAATACTTTAATTTATTACTTTTATTACATAATCTATCACATAATTCTTTCAATAACTGAAAGTGTTTTTATGTGTGAGAGAGAGAGAAGAGAGAGAGAGAGAGAGAGAGAGAGAGAGAGAATAATCAGTTCTCGTCATTTAATCCTTCCTAAACATCAGTGAAATCAGTCACATCCCAAACGTCGTGAAAGTCTACGGTATTCAAAATCCCCACTTCAAACCCTAACCTGTCGCTCTCCGCAAAGATCAAATATTGGAAAATCCTTCGATTCGATTCCATTCCATTCAACCAGCGACAAGCTGACACTGTCAGTCCGGCCCGTCTCGATGACCTCGTTCTCATTCCGGGCCATAACCCGGATCCAAATTCAGGAAGGTGATGAGATCCAGCTCACAAAACGTCGAAATGAAGTCAGCAGGTTTTAATGTCAGTCACGTTTCGAATGTTAATTTAAATGCCCTGTGTAAGTGAAGAGTTTATTTCTTATATATATTTTTTGTAAATGATTTATTATAGTATAGAGTGTTTTTCTCCTTTTATTTTAAATGGAGGTCAACGGTGCTGGCAAACAAAATTGATTATTCATTTGTTAAATATATTACATTAAGAGAATTTCAAGTTGATTTTATATAAATATATATATTAAATAATCTGTAAGAGTAGCTGTTTTATTTAGTTTGTTAAAACGGAGGCAGACGGGCTGGCAAACACATAAACTGAAAACTTCCGTTCTCTAAAAGTTCAAGAGATTTATCTTGAATATTATCTGACCTTTTTCCTTTTTAATTTCCCTTCAAAAAAATTTTATAAACCTTAATATAAATACATTTTTGGATATTTAAGCAACCTTTGCTTCCTACTATCTTTATAAAGAGAAGGTTTCACGTTGTGTACCATAAATAGATTCCAAGGAATACCGCAAGAGACGAGAATATCGTCATGTAGACATAACCTAAGGAGAAGTAACATTGATACTTTATCTTTTGAATTTCTCTTCAAAAAGTTTGATCAACCTTAATTGAAAGATGTTTTAGAATATATAAATAACTCGCACGCCCTACACACCGGTTGCTCGTTGTGTTCCGCAGAGAATTCCGAGAAAATACTAGAGACAAACCAGTCTTTACGTAGTCACAATATTTCTGCCTTTGGAATTGAATTCCATAAATTCACATAAATTCCGGAGTCTTGGAATTCATGGAATAACACGACGAGATATTCCTCGGATACATCTCGGCGTTTTTATTATATAAACATACGAGGGGGGGAGGGGATTGTTTATAATGTAAACACGGTCGGTTCTAGGTGTTTACTTTTGGAAAATTCGTCTTTAGAGGATTTTACTGAGTAGATTATTTGACCAATATTCTTCCTTTCAAAACCATTTTGACTTTCGTTTTTGATCTTTTCATTAATTGAGAGAGAGAGAGAGAGAGAGAGAGAGAGAGAGATCTGCAAATTACTTCAGCAAACAAGAGCATTGATCTTGTCAGAGGTCGAAAGCAATTATGAAATGGAGGAGGTAAAAATCCAATAAACGCTCAGAGAGAGAGAGAGAGAGAGAGAGAGAGAGAGAGAGAGAGAGAGAGAGAGAGAGGTAGGGGGTTGTTGGTGCAGCAAGTTTACCGGCCATACCCTTGTTCCTAATGTCCGCGGAAAAAGGGCATATTTTACGAGAAGGTCCAAACTGCTCGCAGAGCAGAAATAGATCATAAGGACCCGATTCAGCTTTCCAAGGGTTTGGCATTGTTGTTGTTGTAGCTGTATTTGCTATTGTATTTGCTATTATATTTGCTGTTTGTTACAAGCCAAGTTATACCAATAACTTCAACAGTTGCCCCAAGACTTATTAATCAAATTTTCATTCATGTTATTGATAGAATTTTACCATTGAAATTTACGAAAATATCAAATGAATTAACGCATTCCATATTTTTCGTTTCTCGTGAATTCGATTTTCCACAGATTTTGTTTGACTTCAGAGAAATCTATATAGACCTAAATCTCTCTCTCTCTCTCTCTCTCTCTCTCTCTCTCTCTCTCTCTCCTCAGGGTATCAGGAAATAGCAGAAAATAAACGCATTTTAAAAAGTTCTTTATATGTGAATAACTAAGATAATCCAAGCTAGTTTTTCTGACTTTGTGATTATTAGATTACCGAGATTATGCTCTAATTTAGCGAATGAGAAGAAGCAGGAAATTTGGGGGAGAGAGAGAGAGAGAGAGAGAGAGAGAGAGAGAGAGAGAGAGAGAGAGAGAGATCTAATTATATTTATTGCATTTTAATGAGCCAGACAATTTCTAAACTCGAAGTTTTAATATACAACTGTATTGATACAACTGTATCAATAAAACTCTTGATAAACTGTATTGATATTGATACAGTTGTATTGATATGATTTTAAACTGCCTAAAAGAATGATTTATCTATACAACGTATCTTTGTATTGGGCAATATATTGTACAAAATACAAAATAATACAGAAAATAAAAATAAAATTTTATAATATATGTGATGCTAAAGCGTAAATTGGCGTCACAATGATTATGGTCAAAACCCAACCCCACCAATAAACGTACGCAATAGTACCCATAATCATAGGAGCACTAGGCACGATCCCATGATCCATAAGAAGGAACCTGGAAAAACTAGAGGCTGAGTAACTCCAGGACTCATGCAGAAGAGTGTGGCCCTTAGAAACACCACACATAGTAAGGAAATTGATGGACTACTAAGGAGGCAGGATGCAACACGGAACCCCACACTATAAATACCACCCAGTCATATTGGAGGACTGATAGACACCACTCCACTCCCCCCGAAAAAATAATGATAATCACTTATTCATAAAGGGAACGGGCTTTACTCTGTGCAACATGATATGATATATATATCACAGCATATAATGAAGAAATATATAAATCACAGCATATAATGAAGAAATATATAAATCACAGCATATAATGAAGAAATATTTCCCAAATTTCTAAAACTCGTGGATAATTTTCCCCAGAACAGAAAATATTCGTTATAACAAAAAAAAAAAAATATATATATCGCCGAATAAGGAGGGTAAATGTTTTGCAGCATTCACTGATCACCGGAAACCGCCATTTTGATTTTATTTGATTTTTAGTTGATCATAGTTTATCACTTTGGAATCGGGGAATTTTGTGAAGAATTGTGATGT
>NC_087223.1:4714043-4719043 GCF_015104395.2 Macrobrachium nipponense
CTATAAGTTTGGAACCCTTTTATTTGATCATCTTTTATTCCCAGTCTCTTGGGAATACCAGGTTTCACTTATATTCATTATATCTAGTTTTCTTTTCAGGGTTGGGTTAGTTCTTCTAAGTACTCTATTTTTCTTTTTGAGTTACTCGTAACTAAACCCTGCGCATTCATCACTATGATGGTTTGCGTGTTTTCTCCTTCATTTAATACTGGTAGTAATAAGGATTTTCCCATGTCTCTTTCCTGTTCTGGTATGTTGTTGTTTTTTTCATTTCCAGAAATTCTGACATTAAAAAATCCAACTTTTCCATAATATTTGATCTTCCTTCATCATAATTATTCATTTTGTGTCTGAATCTGCAATTTTTCTCCGTTTCTGCAATATCCTCTTGCATAATAAATACAGTTATTATCTCTTGAGTAGAATTTCGGAGCTGATGCTTTGAAATTTTTTGCTGACACCTCTGCATATTCTCATTGGTGGTTTGCTTTTCTCTTTTACCCTGATATTCTTGATTTTCTCTCTTTATTTGTTTCTTTCTTATTTTGGATTTTTATTACTTGGTTGGTTATTTATTTGATATGATTCATGGCTACAGGGTGCATATATTTGCATTTTTGTCGAACTTACATCCTTTTTCCTTCTTTAGGTTTTTACTATTTTTTGGATGCAGATCTCTGCAATCATCCCCATACCATCTAAGTATGCACATTTACCATATATTTCATAGTTTTGCCATATCTTAGGATGTTTGTAGTAACATCTTTCTCCAAATCTGCAATTCCCTCTTTTCAAAAGGTTGCAGATTTTGTCTTTCTTGTCTATTTTTTCCTCTTTCCCGTCATTGTGTAGATCTGGGTAGAGCCTCTTCGGGATTTGCTTTTCTGTTGTCATATCGTAATTTATTTCTTCGTAGTATGCTGCTTTATTGCCTCATATGTAGTATCAATGAGTATCTCTGCATTCATACTTTTATCTTGTTCTTTGTTTTCCTTATTTTTTTCTGTCATTTCATTTTGTTTACTTCTCTTCCGTTTTCCTCTTCTTCTTTTTCTTCTTCTTCTTCCTCTTCCTCTCTTCTTCATCCTCAATCTATTTGTACATTCAATCTTGATTTAATAACATTGTCTATCCATGATAGACATGTTGAACAAAAAAATTCTTGTATCTTTTCTCAATCTTGTATTACCTCAGCACACTGTGGATGGGTCGGAATGTTGTTGCATGCAGCACATTTTCTGATTAGGTTTTGTGGATTGGGGGGACTATGCTATACCAAACCTTACACAGTTTGCATTGCTTTTGGCATTCTTTTTCCTAATGCATCAATTAGGTATTCACAAGATTCACCCTTATTCATTCTTTGTCGGGGGGCGGGAATATGTTGGTTTATGTATATTTTCTTTATGAGTCTCTTGACCACTTGGATTTTAATTTGGAACTTCTTCAAGTTATTTTCAAGATGTTTTCATTAGATTTGTTCCAGTTTTTTTTGAAGGATTATATCCTCTAATTATCTATGAATGCTTTTGTATCTTTTTGGTTAGGACTGTTGCTGATTTCATAGATGAGGGGGAAATGCCAGTTCCCTTCCTGCTACCTCATCGTATTGCGAATCTGCTAAACACGCCAAATTACGCCACCTCTTCCCGCAGTTGGAACTTACTGCCATCTTGTTCTGATTTACAGTATACACTTGATTAAACTAACTTAGAGACGCTTTATCCTACTATTTTCACACTAATCTTATCACCGATAGTTCACGAACACTTCTAGATTTTATTTTCTCAAATTCTAGTCGTGTGTTAAACTTGTGATATCTGTTGATTAATCTGACTTCACGCGGGTACGTCTCACCAAGCAAGATGGCTACTGAGAGAGAGAGAGAGAGAGAGAGAGAGAGAGAGAGAGAGAGAGAGAGATTTGATGCTGTAATTTGGGACAAGAGTTTTGAATGTCTGTTTTGAAAACTCGTGATAAAGGTTTGGTCTGTTTTAAACTATTTTTAAACCACCACCCAACCCCTTTGGGAATCGTTTGAAAATCAGACTTGTGTCTTAAGACTCGTTACCGAAAGATGGGGGTCAGATTGTACACTATTCTGGACTGTCTTTTGAGACTTGAAAAAGGAAATAACGTTTATTTTGGAACTATATTTTTAGAACTCGGCTAAAAGATAAGTCTGTTTTTGAAAATATTAATTTTGTTTAGACTTGTACCAATGATAGATATTTTTTTCTTCAGATTTTGAAACCCGTCCAATAGATATGTCTGTTTTTCACTATTTTTAGACTAGTCCAAAAAGTAGGCCTGTTTTTTTTTAATTATCTTAAACTATCTCTTGAGACGAGTCATTTTAAAACTATTATGAATTAACATTTGAGACTCATCCAAAACTTATATCTAGTTTTTAAACCATTTTAAAATATCCTTTGAGACTCAATCTTAAGACAGGTCTAGTTTTTAAACTATTTCAAACTATCTTTTGAGATTTCCAAAAATTAATAGGTAACATCACCATGAAAAACGAGCACTAGGCCTAACGGAGACTTCATTCCAACCCATCGCCTCGACATCTTATGGAGTCTTGAGGGAGATGATCTGGAGCCTCTCAGAGGTCTGACGTCATCATGTTCGTCTCAAGTTTCAAGGATTCCTATGAAATAAAGACGTTTGAGAGTTTAATTAAGCACGAGGAAAATTATATGACCAGTATCATCGTGACTATCTCTCTCTCTCTCTCTCTCTCTCTCTCTCTCTCTCTCTCTCTCTCTCTTAGGAGATTTACTCCCAAGTTCCCTCCATACCGATTACCGTAAACCCATTTACTAGGGAATTCTCTCTCTCTCTCTCTCTCCTTCTTCTCTCCTCTCTCTCTCTTCGTATATGTTGTTTTTTTTGTAAATAATGATTGTTTTTGGGTTTTTGGAATAATAATAATAATAATAATAATATTATAATAATAATAATAATAATAATAATAATAATAATAATAATAATAATAACAGTATTAGTAATGTCCACTTTAGTTTAACTGGAAAAAATGAAATAACATTAAGTGCATCATACATATATATATCAAGTATAAAAGGCCCATTAAAACACTAGTTGTAAATAACAGAAGTAGTTATATTGGCGATTGTGGGGGATATGCACTTAGGTGATGCCGACTTTGGTTCTCTCAATTGTCTTAATCCGCTTTATTGTTGCTGTAAGGGGGGGGGGAGTATATCATCTATATGGTCAGAGTCCCGGGCTTCATTGGAAAGGTTAATCCTATTATTTTTTGTGTTTTACCAGTGAAGATTCTACCATCTGACATTTGTATCGACAGATGCTTTCAGTTAAACATGGCATAGCATGTAACTTAATTCTTAGAGTTCTGAGAATTTGCTCCCCAGATTTTCTTAACAAAGAACTGTAAACATTCGGAAATTAACTAATTATGTTAAAGTACCCTAAGCACATAATAGAAAAAAGCCACATATAAAATATTGAGCATTTTTTACAAACCGACTGTGATGGTAATTGCATCATAGCAAAGAAAGATAAAGGAAAGGAGAAAAACGCATTTTCGAGAAGTTCGGCAGCAAAGGAGGCTTTCGCGCCACTGTTGGAGGCGCCTATGCTCGTGGCTGTTCACTAAAATCGGCAGGAGTGTTTTGGATCTCGTCGGGTTACGTGAGAAAACGCCCCGCCGATTGTCTGATGCAATACCTCGTCTAGATTCATCTAAGAAAGTTCTAGAAATCCCTGGAGTCGGTGACGTTCGGCGTAGGCTCGCCCCCAGAGTGCCGTATAAATATGACGAACGAACTTTGGAGAGCAGTGATCGTAGAAGAGAGAGAGATCGTAAAGACAGAGATCACCAGTTAGTAAGAGCCACAGATCAGATTATCAGTGAGAGATCAGCAGCAGTGATCGTCAAAGAGAGACTAGAGACGAAGGAACTGACGAAGTATCAATCAAAAGAAGAGTTGTTCAGGAATTGGTTGGATATTGGTCTAGTCGTCTTCAGGAGTGGACGAATTATCTCGTGTTATCTCGACGTCGAGCAGACTGCAGAAGAGAAGATCCTGCCAGAGGTTTTGGGTATTTCCTGCCTTTCAAGTAGACTAGTTTTTGCAATACGGAGTCAAGAGGATGACTGCAATTGCTGCTTTACATTTATGAAGCCAGCATGTCGAATTGCCAATTGACTAGCAAGTATTTTAATTGCCTCACTGTTCCCCCAGTTCATGCAGTGTAAGATTCTATCTTTTTATGTAAATAGGAGATACAATTCTGCATTCACCTTTGTTAGTAAGCTTGTAAATAAACCTTTGTTGTGTTGTTAGTGTTTCTTTTCTATATTTCGTATCCCCAGTTTCAACTGTTGGTGTTGAAATATTTTTTTTTTATTATTTCATATCGAACCTGAAGCGGACCTCTCTCAGAGGCCGTAACATTCTGTCGACCCTTTCCAGGATATTTCAACACCGTAACATTGTCTCTGAGATCTCCAGATCCGTAACACCGAACAGAAAACAAAGAAAAGGAAAAATTCACAAACAAAATCATAATCCCATCAAGGTTAGATAATTTACGAGAGATCACACAAACTTTAGACGGCCCTAACCCTTTCTTCTTCACTTATCTAAATACATTGGGGAAATCCTTAATCAACGTTCAGCACAGACCAGTTTCTAAAGACGTAGGCATCTATGAAATCCCCTGTATGGATTGTGATAAGCCATACTATGGATTCACAGAAAAATCTCTCTTGGAAAGATAAACTCAACATAAGCGCTCAGTTAAATATTGACAACATAGTTCGGCAATTTTCCATCATATAAATAACACGAACCATACTATGGATTGGAACTCATACCGAATTTTATACAAGAATTTGATACAAATGTCAGATGGTAGAATCTTCATTGATAAAACAACGAGATAACAGGATCAATCTTTCCAATGCAGCCTGGGATTCTGACCATGCAGACAATATCTTCCTTAAG
>NC_087223.1:4724043-4739294 GCF_015104395.2 Macrobrachium nipponense
TGTTCAGATTCCACAAAAAAACACTAAATAACGCTAAATAAACTCTAAGAAACATCAAATCCAAAATTCTCAAGTTACGAGTGACCATTCAATAAGTACGGAAATCGTACGTGATGGAGAGAGAGGGAGAGAGAGAGAAACAGAGAGAGATGTGATCGCTTTGAGAATCTACGCTCGAATGAAAAACTTCTCCCTTACGGAAGCTGGACAGGGGAGATGACACAAAACGTTTTGGGCAATAATTCTTTCTAGAAGCTTCGAAATCTTACGCAACTTTACATACAAAATGAGTAATCTGCATGTGGCTCTCGGCAAAGACATACCCGTACGAGACCATCTGTTTAAAAAAAGACACGTCCTCGACTCGATCGATTGAAGCAGAAGTCCCTTATCATACGTGATGACAGAATCCCAAAACCCAATGAAGACTTGAGCTCTCTTATCAAACGTGTGGACAGATTTAGGAAAGCAAACGGAGATCTCGGAGTTCCTCTAATCTCACAGCGCTGACATAATAGGGAAACAATCCTAGTTTCAAATGGACAAAGAAAAACTCTCTCTTTCCACATTCTACATTATATATTCTTTTATAATAGTAATGCAGAAATCTAAACCACACATTTAAAACAATCCTATCTCTAAGCTAGCTAGGAATCTGAAAAATGTTTGCACAATTCTATATAACATTTACAGTCAAAGAGGGGATATATGCATTTTGAAAGTAGCAATATATATATACCTCCCCCTAGAAGATTTTTTCTCACGGTGTTGAATCCAATGATTCGTAACGAGATAAATAATCAGCAACTACATTTTTTTGCCGCTAATGTACAGCACCTCTTAAGTTATACAGTTGCAAGCACAAAGACCACCTGGTCAGTCTTTGATTATGGTTTTTTTCATTCTCTGGATAAATGATAGTGGATTGTGATCAGACAACACTAAAATTTCTTCATTCCTAGGTCTATTCACAAACACTTCAATTTTTTCCAATGCTGTGAATAAGGCTAAAAGTTTCCTTCTTGATTGTGAGTATACTTTCTGATGTTTTTTTTCTATTTGAAGACATGAAGCACAAGGATGGTAGATAGTACTTTATCTTCTTGAAGTAGAACAGCTCCAGTGCCACAGTCCGACACATCAACTTGTATCACAAATTTCTTGTCAGAGTCTGGAGCTTGAAGTACTGGTCTTGAAGTTAAAAATGGCTTTTACCTTCTCAAGGATTCTTGACACTCTGGACTCCAAACAAACTTAGCTTTGGGACTAGTTTAAGTCTGTCAAGGGAGCTACTACGGCTGAGAAATTTGGGCAGAAACGACGATAGAATCCAGCCATGCCATGCTATCTCTGTAGCTGTTTCCTGGTAGTAGGTGGGGTAGCCTTACGGATTACCTTCTACATTAGCATTACTGGAGCAAGATGGCCTTTCCCAACTTCAAACCCAAGATACTGTACAGTTTGCCTTGCCAAACTCACTCTTTCTCTATGTTGACTGTTAATCCTGCTTCTTGTAGTTTCTTGAAAACTTCCTCAGAATCTTCAGATGTTCTTCCACGTTGTAGAGTAAATCCCGATGTCATCTAGGAATACACTGCTCCTTCTATCGATCCTAGCAGTTGATCCATCACTCGTTGAAATGTTGCAGGTGCATTCATCAGACCAAATGGCAGAACAGTATACTGATACAGTCTAAATGGAGTAATAAAAGCTGACAGCAACTTGGCATTCTCATCTAAGGGAATTTGATAATATCCTTTCAACAATTCTATCTGGAAACAAACTTGGCTTGCCCAATATTATCAAGTAACTGATCTATAAGAGGCTAAGGATAATTATCAGCCACACTGATAGAATTCAGTTTCCTATAATCAATACACATTCTAAGTGAACCATTCTGGTTTCTTCATTAGCACACATGGAGAACTGAAGTGGCTTGAACTGGGTTCTGCTAATCATGTTGCAGCAAATACTCAACTTCTTTCTTCAAAACATCTCGATGATAAGGTGATAAGCAATAGGCTCTTTGCTTGAAAGGTCTTCCATCTTCTTGAATCTTGATTTCATGCTTGGTCATCTTCAGTACGTCTAGGCACATTTGTAAGAGGATTTCTGGAAAACTTCTAATTATTCACTTAAGTCTTCACCTTGTTCAACACTCAGATGTTTCAACTTATCCTCCAAATTTTCCAAAATGAAGAATTATTCATCTGCTTTCAGCTCCCAATTCGTAGCCATCATTGTCTTCTGTAGATAAAGTTGTTTGTGTTAGTGACACAGTTTCAGTTTTAGTTTCTGAGAAATAATGTTTCATGAGGTTCACATGTATCTTCCTATGTCTTCTTCTTCTTTCTGGTGTTTCAATCACATACGTTCTATCACTTAATTCTGAATTATCTTGGAATTATTAGTGAGGGGAAATCTCTTGACAGGTAAGAACACTAACACTTGTTGACCAACACTAAAACTTCTTAGGTTAGCCTTAGAATCAAATCTCCATTTTCATTTTCTATTGACTTACTTTCAGATTTTCTAAAGAGAATTTTCTAATCTCCTTCAACCTTTTCCTTAAGTTCTTTACATACTTTCTTTGGCTTTCCTCTTGATTTCCATCCTATTTTCTGCAAGAATCTTCAATGGTCCTCTAACTTCTCTTCCAAAAATAATTTCATTTGGTGAACATCCCATACTTTCTTGATAAGCACTCCTAACTTCAAACAACATTAATGGTAACTAAACATCCCATTCTCTTCCTGACTCAGAGCAATACTTTGTTAGCGTACTTTTCAATGTTGGTGGAACCTTTCTAAGCC
Organism: Macrobrachium nipponense; assembly: GCF_015104395.2. Taxonomy (NCBI): domain Eukaryota; kingdom Metazoa; phylum Arthropoda; class Malacostraca; order Decapoda; family Palaemonidae; genus Macrobrachium; species Macrobrachium nipponense. Next base: position 4,726,857 of record NC_087223.1, read on the forward strand.
ACCTTGAGTTTCTGGATGATAGGCAGTGGATAACTGTTGTTTCACTCCTAACAAATTCATCACATCCTGGAATAACTTTGAAGTGAAGTTTGTTCCTCTGTCACTTTGTACTATTTCGGGTATACCAAACTTTGAGAAAACTCCACAAGTTTTTCAGCAACTATCTTGGTAGATATGTTTCTAACAGGGATTGCCTCTAGATATCTTGTCACAGGACACATTAACGTTAACAAATACTCATCCTTTCTTTGTCTTCAGCAGTGGAATCCACCATATCTATAATCACTTTGCTAAAGGGTTCTCCTCTAACTTCTATAGGTTGTAGGGGGGGCTTTCTTGATGGTTTCATTCGGTTTTCCAGCTATCTGGCAGGTATGACACTCACTTTGAAGTCCTAGGCCAGAAAAAATATTTCATGATCTTCTCCACAGTCTTTCCTGATTCCCATATGTCCAGACTCATGAGCTACTGCAACCACTTGCTTCCTCAATGGATATGGAATCAAAATTTGATGATATTCGCCCCATACAGCATCTCCAGGTATATCTGTATTGGTCTATACTTCCTCATCAGCAAACCCTCCTTCTGAGGATAGTTACAGGTAGGAGTTTGTTGCATCTCTTCTCGATCAACAACTCTGAAGAAACAAATCAGTTAACGATGCTTTCCTTCTTCTGCAAGTCCATTAGCTTCTCTCTTGTCACTTGACCAACTTCAATGGTTGAATTCTCAATATCTGCTAACTCAGCTACTGTAGTTCACTCTGTCTCCAGTAACACTTTGACTACTCGGAATCTCTTCAGGAACAACAGGTTCTTCTTCTTCGTCGTCGTCGTGTTCTTCATCTTCTTGGAAAATCTCTTCTTGGTCAGCACTATGGGAAACATCACTTCCCTGTAACAATTCTTCTAAGCACAAAGATCCTTCACTTAATCCTTCTTGGGTGTGTAAATCCTCAGTTTTCTTCACTTGCAGTCGTAGACCTCTTCATACTTCTGGTAGTTACACACAACTAGGAAACAGTTGGGGGTTATTCTTCTCCAACTCTACTGTAGAACTAATCCTCAAATGGTTTGTCTGTCACTACAGGACAGGGAATAAATGGCACACCACCAAACTTCATTCCCCAATAGAACATGTACACCTTCCACAGCCAGTGAGTCCTTTACAGCAAAATCAACATTCCCTGTCACCAATTCATATGACAGGTGTAAGCGGCGTATTAGGAGTTACTTCCTCTCCTCCTATACCCTTCAAAATAACTGAATCTCCTGTGAGACTCTTCTCCAACCTAAGGGTGAGAACCATGTACTACCACACTATGGTTACTCCCTGTATCACGTAATATCTTGACTGGTACCTGCATACTTCCTCCTTGAGTTGACAGCATAATAATCCTCATAGATATATGGCTTAGAAACCTCCACACTGCTAAGCCACTCACTGGCTTGAGGTAACATTTCCACTGGTTGCTTAACATTCAGGCTTGTTTAGTTTCATTCTTCTCTGGAGTCTGATTCTTTCCCACACTGCTCTTCGTAGTTTGTTTCACCTGATCACCTTTCACTACTTGACCAACTGGCTTTGACTGCTGTTGATTCCGGGTAACACTCTTGACTGTAGTGTCCTAACTCTTCCACACTTGAAACATACAACATTAGGTTTCTGTAAACTGTCTTGAAAAACTGGATGAGGATTTCACATTAGCTTGCTGAGGTGTATTACCTTGTGTTCCTCTTGGTAGTATCACTTGTAGGTTTCCCATTAAATTTGTTCCTGTTATTGGATAAGACTTAAAACCTGGGCATTGTTGACTCTGGTACTTGACATTGTAATTACGTTTATACTGATTATATTGTAATCTTCACCCAGTGTAGCAGCTTTGTCAAGTTTCATCACCTCTCTCTCTTTCAAATAGGCTCTTATATGTTCAGGAATTCCTTTAAGATACTGTTTAAGAACAAGCAACTCTTCTAACTCATAAAAAGTTTGAACTTTAGCAGCTTCTACCCAACGTTTGAACACCTTCTACTTTGTACGCATAATCTAAGAATGTTCCTTTCTCATCTTTCTTAAATTTCTGAATCTTTCATTGTAGTACTCTGGGGTCATCTGGTAAACTTGTAGTACACTGTGTTTATGTACCTTGTAGGCTTTACACTGATCAGCTGTTAAGGCTAGATAAGCACTTCTCCCTTTACCAATCAAGACACTTTGTAGCAAAACTGACCATTTATCTTCTGGCCATCCCATACCTGAAGTCACTTTCTCAAAGTGATCAAAAAACTCATCTGGAGCTTCTTCAGTAGACTTAAGGATTAACTTATTAGCTGCAACTAATAAAAATATAACACACTTTACCTTGGTATACCAACTTCTTTCTTTCTTTACTGCAGATTGTTTCACAGTTTCACAAAACCAGGAGCCGTTAAAACAACAATGTTTGTTCAAATTCCACGAAAAACCCTAAATAACACTAAATAACTCTAGAAACATCAAATCCAAAATTCTCAAGTTACGAGTGACCATTCAATAAGTACGAAATTGTTACGTTACTTTAAAATCAAAAGTGCTATGCGATGGAGAGAGAGGGAGAGAGGAGAGAGAGATGTGATCGCTTTGAGGAAATCTACCCCCACATGAAAAACTTCTCCTTTACGGAAGCTGGACAGGGGAGATGACAAACGTTAAGGGCAATATTCTTTCTAGAAGCTTCAAAATCTTACGCAACTTTTTACATACAAAAGTGTAATCTGCACGTGGCACTCAGCAAAGACATATGCGTACGAGACCAGTCTGTTAAAAAGACACGTACTCGACTCAATCGACTGAAGCAGTAGTCCTTATCATACGTGATGACAGAATCCCAAAACACAATGAAGACTCGAGCTCTCTTATCAAATGTGTTGACAGATTAGGAAAGCAAACGGAGATCTCGGAGTTCCTCTAATCTCACAGTGCTGACATAATAGGGAAACAATGTAGTTTCAAATGGACATAGAAAATCTCTCTCTTTCTACATTCTACGTTATATATTCTTTTATATGTAATGCAGAAATCTGAACACATCTAAAATATCCTATCTCTAAGCTAGCTAGGAATCTGAAAAAATGTTGCACAATTCTACATAACATTTTATACTGTCAAAGAGGGGATATATGCATTTTGAAAGTAGCAATATATAATATATATAATATATATATGTATATATATATATATATATATATATATATATATATATATATATATATATATATATATATATATATATATATATATATATATATATATATATATATATGTGAATGATTATCACCTCACAGTGACATTTCATATGTATCTGGGAGTTCTACATTCATCTAAAGCCTTATTCCATGTTTTGCCTAAATACTATTCATTAAAATTATTGTACAAGCAATTTCTCTCCCTCGATCAGCCATCTTCCAGAGACGACCTTTATTCGCCTGGATTCCAGCAAAGTCGAGTTTCTTGGTCTTCATCTTCCATTTTGGCCATCCATAGAATCTTCCCCTCTTGGGACTTAGAGGGGAAAAGCTCTATACACTCCATCAGAGCCACTTGTTGCTGCTTCGTTCCTGTGTACGTGTAGGTGTGTGTGTGTGTGTGTTTGTGTAGGCTACGTGTGTTTGCAGTAGGGTATATGTGAGAGGAAATATATCTAATATAATGACGTTGATATTACACTGCCCTCATATCTTTTCCCCTCCAAGAATGGCTGTATTTAGTTGGTCATCTCTCTCTCTCTCTCTCTCTCTCTCTCTCTCTCTCTCTCTCTCTCTCTCTCTCTCTCTCCTATATGGATCACCCTTTCCCAACCCTGTTAGTCACAAAGTGAATCTTTCCAGAAGAATGTAATCATATCGTGAAGCCACTCAGATCCCCAACAAATACCTTCATAGTCTGTCCATTTCCTTGTGTGTTCCTTTGTGTTTTTGTTTGTTTTCCGTTGCGTTGTGAAGACTTCGAGAGCCGGTGGCTTCTGGTGGGGACTACGGGCCAATTAGTGTTGGACGCTCTTGAGCAGCTGCGATTCCGAAGGCAGATTAAGTTTTGTTTTGGGTCTCAATACCATTCGTCTCAATCGGTTCGTTTTATTGCTCATTTCATTCGCGTAACCAAACCAACGTAGCGGATTGAAAGTGGTGTCGATTTGCGAGTGATCTGAATGTGCATAATTAAAAGCAAAAGGACACTTTTTGGTTCTTATTATAAGAATGGGTTTTATGCTCCACTTACACATTTTACTTTGGACTTCTAGTTATTCTTTTTAAAAAACAGTTAAAGAAAACCCGCTAAAAACAATGTATAGTTTTTATGAGCTATCGACAGAATAATTAAGGACTATTAAAAAATTTTCATTTTCATTTTCCCTGAAAATAAGACCTACTACGGCCGTTTAATATTCAGTAAAATCTAAAACTTCACATATACACTTTATTTCTTTCAAAAGACATTTGGATAAAAACATGAGTATGGACATGCTGTTAAGGGCAATTGAAATTCTAGTTCCGTTTTCCAATCTCTCTGAACTTCTCGTTTTCTATTGGCATGGGGAGCTACCTTAAATCTCAAACCCTCTTACGTCTTGTCGCAATAATAACCTACCATCCGACACGCCCATACCTACCCACTCCATCTCATCTGACTGACTCATTCCAATCCCAATAAAGCCTGGAGACCCATCCGATTCAATCCCATCCCATCAAACAGGACGGTCTCTCTCTCTCTCTCTCTCTCTCTCTCTCTCTCTCTCTCTCTCTCGGCAGAGCTGTCTCACTTTTTGAGCAAGTTGATGTGATGATGATGATGATGAAGGATTCGTATTCGGAAATGAATCCGGATTCCAGGAAGCGGTGCAGCAGCCTATACCGTCATTAATCACAATGCAATCCGTCTGAATTTTGTCCCTGATGGGCCGAAATCCATTCTGGAAGTGAACACTTTTTGAGGGAAGGAGATTTCGATCATTTGTTCCCATGAAAGAAAATCACCGATTATTTTCTGCTATCATTCATCCTATTCGACTGAGTGGTTTTTATAGTGTGGGGTTGTTTCCTGGTTGCATCCTGCCTCCTTAGGAATCCATCACTTTACTCACTGTGTGCGCTGTTTCTAGGAGCACACTCTTCTGTAGGAGTCCTGGAGCTACTTCGGCATCTTCATAGTTCTTCCAGGTTCCTTTCCAGGGGTCTTGGGATCGTCCGACGGGTAATATTATCGAAACTTTTCATGAGCATAGCAAGCGATCGAGTCACATTTTTAAAGGCCATTTGATTTCTGGGTGAAATAATATAACTTTAAACGATTGTTTAAATAATGATTTTAGGCTCGTTGTCGCTTGCAACTGACCATCGATATTGACAGGAGTCACTCTATACGGTATCTTTGCAAAAATGTTTTTATTTATTCATAATTTTAAAGAATAAATGCATATGCATCCTTGTAATTAACGGATACTGATTATAAGTTTAATTTGAATATTAAAAGTCGAGGAATAATCGACAAATTACGCGGCTGTGACGAGATAAACAGACCAGATCGAAATATGTTTAGAAGGAACTCGACCGCTAAAAATGGAGGTTGGGGAGAAAATCCTCATTTCTTCCAAGCCACTGGAGGGAAATTAAGATCTCTCTCAAAAGGGCCTTTCTTATCTCATAAGATATTGCTTACTTAGAGCCTTCGTATCTTTAGATATAGGACTTAGAGCCTTCGTTTCTTTAAAGATATTGCTATGAAAAGCTGTCATGGCGGAAGATATCTGAGCAATAATGGGAAACTCGAGTGAGGTCTGAGAGATGAATAAGAACCATTTTTAGGAGTCCAGAATGAATTGGTTTTTGGGTGTATTCAGTTTATACATTTTCGTGAATTATTTGAGTGAATAACTTGAGTTAGTAAAGTTTTTCCTTCAAATAAAGTGCCTAGGTCTATCAGCTTAGGAATCTTTAGGTCTAAAGATATTAAAACCTTAAGCAAACTGGGAATTCATTTTGCATTCCATGAATGACATGAATTGATGAAGGTTTTACCTTCAAATGAAGCGATTAGGCCTATTTGTCTACGCTTCATTAGGCATAAAACTTTCATTGCACTGAGATTCCATTTTCAATCTCGTTTTCTTTATCAATTTTCCTTCGTAATTTTCCTACATAAGGCAAACTCCAATGCTTTCATATGTCCATTTCTTACCACTTTCTAAAAATTTCCTCCCCCTCCCCCCCACCTAACAAAGCATTTTCCAGAAAATAGAATTATCTTGCTTCAACAGCTCTGAAATTGGTGCTTCTTCCCATGAGGGTACCTCTCCCCCAGGGCAGCAGAACGGTGGAAAAGTAGACCTATGTATTGTATACTCCTGTTCTGTTACCTCTCTCTCTCTCTCTCTCTCTCTCTCTCTCTCTCTCTCTCTCTCTCTCTCTCTCTCTCTGCCTCTTTACGTGCAACAGGATATCGCGACAATCAACTGTTGATCTGTATCTCTGTTTTGGAATTCCGGGACATAGAGCGTAGGAATATAATTGACGTTATTCACAGGGACTTAGTTATGGCCAGCAAGTCGAATGACAAACGCTTTTGTCATTCTCACTTTGTTATTAAATCTGTTATGGAATTATTGAGTGATATTGGATGTTTGTTCATGAACTTCTAATCTTACTGTAGTTGCTGCTTACACGCCCATGATTTAGAACCAGACAGAAAAAGTATAAGTGTCCAGAGAGACGAATTGAAAGCCTTGAAACGAATGTAAACAGTACTTCTTCTCTCCTTCGGTTCCTGCGCAGGATTCCAGGTCACTTCAGTCCAAGAAACAAAATGTATAAATAATAAAAAACTTAGATTTTTCTCCAGAACTTAAAAACAAAGACCGGAAGCAAGACCTAGATTCTGAAATCTAAACCCTGAACTTTCTCTCCAAGGTAGAAAAGGCTTTTCTTAGCCTTTTGAAAAAAAGGCTAAAGTCTTTGTAAGAGCCATTTATTTTTCGAGACAATATCAGCTAGCTTTCACTGCAGGCGAATATTCGCTCGTTCGAAGTTGGTATCAGGGAAGGAGTAGCTGGATATAGACAAAATGCCTTCCTGTGCTTTCAAGAAGTAATTCTTTGTGAAAGAAGGCACAATAACATAATCTAGGAATTACTTTAAACTTTGTGGGCTACAGAGAGAGAGAGAGAGAGAGAGAAGGAAGGGATACATTTGATATTTACGTAAGTACATTTTTTTTAGTTTAGTAACCAACGAATTTTGACTTGCTTGTGTATATATTTATATAAATGTGACTTTTGAGAAAATGCAAAGTAAAGTAGATATTTTATATTGATTTTTTTCTTTTGGACTGTTATTGTCATCTTTCATTTAAAGTTTTCTGAAACTAAGATATTACTTCCTGGTTTGTCTGTCCGGTCCGCACTTCTTTCTGTCCACACTTTTTTTCTCTCCGCACTTTTTCTGTCAGCGCTTGTTTCTGTCCACCCTTTTTCTCTGTCGCTTTGTTTTTGCTGTCCTCCCACAGATCTTAATACATCCTGTAGGCTAGAGGGCTGCAAATTGGTAATGTCTCTCATACCACCCTCCAATCATCAAACACACTAGTTTTCATTTTTATTTAAGGTTAAATTTAGCCATTATCGTGCGTCTAGCAAAGATATAGGCCAGGCCACTACCGGACAGTGGTTATAGTTTCATGGGCCGCGGCTCATACAGCATTATATCGAGGCCACCAAAAAAGATTAATCTATTTTCGGTGGTCTTGATTATGTTATAGGCTATACATAAAACTCGATTGCGCAGAGGAAACATAAAGGGGAACGAAAATGATAAGTGTTTTTCTTGTAAGTGGCTGGATTCTCTTAAGTCACTTTGAGAGAGAGAGAGAGAGAAGTTTGGTTTTAAAAGATAGGAAAATCATTTCCTGATAGAATTAATATTCCATAATGAAAATTCATGATACGAGAAGAGAGAGAGAGAGAGAGAGAGAGAGAGAGAGAGAGAGAGAGAGAGAATGGTCATTTTGCCTTGCAAATGCAAGAGACTAGATCTAGTTTCCGTGTAACGCAAGAGTGTTTCCTGGGTATCTGTGTATGTGCATGTATATACATATTATACAAGTTTTGTATGTAAAGGAATACTTATATACATGGAATAGCATTGATTAAGCCTCATTATTTAATAAAACCTCTAATTACATCTCTCCTTATCATAATTAAATATTCACTACAATTCCCCCCATTCAGTCGAATTCCTTCATTATTCCACTCCCTTTATTCAGTCCTCTCTCTGTTCCCTCCTTTATTTCAGTCTCTCTTTATTTCCCCCTTTATTCAGTCTCTCTCTATTCCCCCCTTATCTCTCCTTTGCCCAACCCACCCTCGCTGATAACATTTATCTCTCGCTTAAAGGGTTATTTAGGAAGTGCTTGGTGAGACGTTCCCGCGTGAAGTTCAGATTAATCAACAGATATCACAAGTTTAACATACGTCTAGAATTTGAGAAATATCTAGAAGTGTTCGTGAACTATCGGTGATAAGATTAGTTTGTGAAAATAGTAGGATAAAGCATCTTCTAAGTTAGTTTTTATCAAGTTGAAAATACTTGTAAAAATCAGAACAAAGATGGCAAGTAAAGTTCCAACTGCGGGAAGAAACTGGCGAAATTTAGCCTGCTTGGCAGATTCGCAATACGATGAGGTAGCAGGAAGGGAAACTGGCATTTCTCATCTATGAGAATCAGCAACAGTCCTAACCAAAAAGATACAAAAGCATTCAATAGATATATTAGAAGGATATAATCCTTCAAACTGGAACAAATCTAATGAAACATCTTGAAAATAATTGAAGAAGTTCCAAATAAAATCCAAGTGGTTCAAGAGACTCATAAAGAAAATATATACATAAACCAACATATTCCGACAAAGGAAAATGAATAACGTTGAATCTTGTGAATATCCTAATTGATGCATTAGGAAAAGAATGCCAAAAAGCATGCAAACTGTGTAAGGGTGTGGTATAGCCCATAGTCAATCCACAAAACCTAATCAGAAAAATGTGCTGCATGCAACATTCCGACCCATCCACAGTGTGCTGAGGTAATGCAAGATATGAAAAAGAGGACACAAGAATTTTTTTGCCTCAACATGTCTACCATGGATAGACAATGTTATTAAATCCAAGATTGAATGTACAAAATAGTTGAGGATGAAGAAGAAGAGGAGGAAGAAGAGGAAGAAGAAGAGAAGAAGAAGAGGAAAACATAAGAGAAGTAAACAAAACTGAAATGACATAAAAAGCTAAGGAAAAAACCAAACAAAGAACAAGATAAAAGTATGGATGCAGAGATACTCATTGATACTACATATGAGGCTATAAAAGCAGCATACCTACGAAGAAATAAAAAATTACGATATGAGGACAACACAAAAGAAAATGCCGAAGAGGCTCTACCCAGATCTACAACAAATGACGGGAAAGAGGAAAAAAAATATACAAAAAAAAGACAAAGTCTGCAACCTTTTGAAAAGAGGGAATTGCAGATTTGGAGAAAAATGTTACTACAAACATCCTAAGGTATGTCACAACTATGAAATATATGGTAAATGTGCATACCTAGATGGGCTATGAGGATGATTGCAGAGATCTACATCCAAAAATATGCAAAAAACCTAAAAGAAGGAAAAAGGATGTAAGTTCGACAAAAAATGTAAACAAAAAAATAAATAATGCACCCTGTAGCCATGAAAAATAATCTAAAATAAATAACCAATCAAGGTAATAAAATCCAAAATAAGAAAGAAACAAATAAAGAGAGGAATGAAGAAATATCAGGTAAAAGAAAAAAGCAAGCCATCAACGAGATATGCAGAGGTGTCAGCAAAAAATTTCAATGCATCAGCTCCAAGATTCTACTCCAAGAGATAATAACTGTTTTTTTTTTTTGATTATGCAAGAGGATATTGCAGATATGGAGAAAATTGCAGATTCAGACACCAAAATGAATAATTATGATGAAGGAAGAACAAAATATTATGGAAAAGTTGGATTTTTTAATGACAGAATTTCTGGAAATGAAAAAAAAAGAACAACATACCAGAACAGGAAAAAGAGACATGGGAAAATCTTATTATTATTAATTAAATTAAATGAAGGAGAAAACACGCAAACCATCATAGTGATGAATGCGCAGGGTTTAGTTACGAGTAACTCAAAAACGAAAAATAGAGTACTTAGAAGAACTAAACCCAAATTGAAAAGAAAATAGATATAATGAATATTAAGTGAAACCTGGTATTCCCAAGAGACTGGGAATAATTGATGATCAAATAAAAGGGTTCCAAACTTATAGATCAAGATAGAAAAAATAGGAATCAAGGGGGAACCGCAATATATGGGAAATAAAGACAAAAACAAGGAAAAATATATGAGAAAATTATAGTAACTCAGAATGTGAACTAATAGCGGTAGAATTTGAATCTTGAAAAAATTAATGAACATAGTAATATATAGACCTCCTAATACTAAAGAGTTTGACTTAATAATAGAAAAAATTGGATGATATATGTAGAAATCACAAGGACTGGAACTATTCTCCTATCTGGAGACTTCAACTTTCCTTTCGTAGACTGGAAAGAACGAATAGGAGATTGTGGAGGTTACTTATACATAAAAAAAAAAAAAGAGAGTAATAGTAGTGCAGAAGATAAGAGGCAATTCGAAAAGCTATTAGATATGCTACTAGAATACAACATTCAACAAATAAATCACCTGCCCACAAGAAAAAGAAAATACTTTAGACCTAGTATTTGTGACGAGATGAAATTATGTTAAAGAAATAATAGTTTATAATGCGAAGTATTTCAGACCATAATGTCATAGAATTAACAGTCCATTCCAAAGCAAGTGAAAACAGAAGATAAGCAAGAAAGGAAAAAGTGGGAAGGATATGGAATATACAACTCTACAGTAAAAAAAAAATATAAAAATGGTCAGAAATAAATGAAGAATTAAACAAAGATTGGGATAAGATTTTCGTAAGTTGACGACATAAAGGTAAATAACGGAGATATTTATTATATATTAGAGAAAATAGTGGATAAATATATACCGAAGAAGAAAAGTAAACATCAGTCATGCATACCAAGAGGAGAAGGATCTTGTTCCAGAAAAATCAGAAAGTGGAAAAAAAGGTCTTGCAAAAGAAAAAAATGCAGGGAAAGTTATAGAACTAAAAAGTAGATAGAAAAATGCAGAACAAAAGATTATACAATCAAAAGAAAATGAAAAACGGGACTTGGAAGAAAAACCCTATTAAATATCAGCGCAAATCCCAAACTATTATACTCATATGCGAAGAAGATGAATAAAAGAAGAATAGAAATAGGCCCTCTAAGAGTTGAAGGGAGATTAACGAATGAAAAAAGGCAAATTTGCAACATATTGGCAGAACGATATAAGAGAGAATTCACCCTTAGAATAGATAATGAATATAATGATATAGAAGTAAGGGATGAAAATAGTGAATATTTAGCTGACATAGATAATAATGAAGCTGATATTGTGCAGGCTATTAATGAAATTAAAAATGGAGCTGCTGCAAGGGCCGGATGGACGTGCCTGCTATTTTGTTAAGAAAGTAGTTCATTCTATCGCCAAAGCCACTTGCAATATATTAAGACAAAGTGTAGATACAGGCAAGATTTATGATGAGCACAAATTAGCATATATTACCCCTACTTTTCCAAAAGTGGATCAAGACTAGAGGCAAGTAATTATAGGCCTGTGAGTCTAACATCACATTATTATGAAAAGTGTACGAAAGGGTAATGAAGAAAAATATTATGAAACATTTAATAAAAAAATTTAAAAATTTGTTTAATAAAGGACAACATGGTTTCGTACCCGGAAAAAGTACACAAAACAACTGTTGTTAGTCCACCGTGAAGACATATTCAAAAATATGAAAAAGCGGAAATGAAACAGATGTGGTTTATTTAGACTTTGCAAAAGCTTTTTGACAAAGTAGACCATAATATATTAGCGAAGAAAATTAGAAAACACACAATCGTGGATAAAGTAGGAAGATGGTTTAAAAGAATTTTACACAACAGAAAACAGATAGTTATTGCAAACGACGAGAAATCGGATGAAGCCAAGGTAATATCTGGTGTGCCACAAGGTACGGTGTTAGCTGCAATACTGTTTGTTATTATGATTGAAAGACATAGACAGTAATGTTAAGGATTCGGTAGTGAGTAGTTTTTGCAGATGACACAAGAATAAGTAGAGAAATTACTTGTGATGAAGATAGGAAACGCTCTACAAAGAGACCTTAACAAAAGTATATGATTGGGCGAGTAAATAGGATGGTATTTAACTCTGATAAATTTGAATCAATAAATATGGAGACAGAGAAGGAAAGCTAT
>NC_087223.1:4739794-4792294 GCF_015104395.2 Macrobrachium nipponense
TATAGAAAAAATTCTAAATCTAATTACTTTTAAATTATATTTAAAATTAATTGATAATATAATTACCATCTTTGCATTCCTGCAAACTTATGATCGATAATAAACAAAATCAATGTATGGTTATTGGGTTGAAAACAAATCGACATTGATCATTTCAAAAATCATATTAGGATATTTTCTTGTATGAAAATCATCCCTGGAAATATAAGGACATTATACCCGACTCAACAAAACGAAATGGATATTGAATTCTAGGAAAGGAAAAAAGGCATTCATACCCAACAGCATTATAAAAACTAGTTTCCCCTATTGGCAAAAATGGAAAATCATTAAAACTGAAAAAAAAAAAAAAAATTTTTTTGCAACGTCTGCATAAATGCGAAATGACACATAAATGAATTCTGTTGCTGCTCCCCTAAAGTGGAAATGAGCCCTGGATGGCCTGCGGGTGGGGAGGAGGGGGATGGTTAGGGAGGGATATAGATGGATTAGTTTAATAATATTTTTGAAAAAAGCTTAATCAGCAGTTTGGGCGGAAATGAGGTCAGTGAAACAGACCATTCATTGGTCCTTTTCCCAATTTGCCCAGATTTTTTTTTTTTTTTTTTTTTTTTGTGGGGGGGGGGGTTGGGTATATAATATACAGACGCTTATACGCGCGCACAAGCTCCTGATATGTGAAGTACTTTAATTCCTTTCCGTTTATAATATATTCGAGGATTCTCCTTTTTCAATTTTAAGGAATTTGGTCTTCCAAGTTTTATAGAAAATACAAATTATTCTTGGTCTTCCAAAAATCTATCAAAAATAATAATTTTCTTTTTATGAATAATACATTCATTTTCTTAAATATTTAAGGACCCCTTTACAAAATTTAAGAATAATCTTTAAAAATCTATAAAAATATTAATGATTTTATTTTTATTATGTAAATTTATAAATTCATCTCTTTATAAAATTACAATTTTATTTTATTTTCTATGAATTAAAAATCAATTTGTTATATATTTAAGGATTCATCCCCCTAATTTTAAGGATTCCAGCTTCCTACTTCTCTCTCTCTCTCTCTCTCTCTCTCTCTCTCTCTCTCTCTCTCTCTCTCTCTCTCTCTCAGTATATTCTTCATGTTAATAGGGCTACTACCTTACAGTTTGAGTTGACTTATCTTAAAGGTTCAGGCCCTTCCCTCTCTCTCTCTCTCTCTCTCTCTCTCTTCTCTCTCTCTCTCTCTCTCTCTCTCTCTCTCTCTCTCTCTCTCTCCGCCTGAGTACATTATTCGTGAAAACAGGAGCATTAGTGTCATGTGTTATATATTTGGTCGTTACATTTTCGTTCATAAAAATCCTTTTGGCTTTGGTAATATATATAATATATATATATATATATATATAATATATATATATATATAATATATATAGATATATATATATATATATATATATATAATATATATATATATATATATATAATAAATAAATATACATATATATATATATATATACTATATATATACATATATATATATATATATATATATATATATATATATATATCCTATACTATAAAATCACAAAAGTAAGGACGTGATTTTGTTTAACAGCAAAAGCCACAGGGAAAATTTTTAAAAATGAAAAGACAGAGTGCCAAGTACTTTCGTGTATTTACCACATCTTCGGGGCACAAAGTAATACAAAACGTAAAAACTATTGAGCAAGAAAGCTCTCACAAAAGCAAAGTGGAAAAAGAATTATATATGTATGTACAATAAGGCCATTACAAACAGAAACAGCATTCGTCCAGATTACCCAACCGCTTAACACCCCAACAAGTCAAAAGAAAAAAAAAGTAATTGCCCAATGACCCAATTACTTACAGAAGAGAAAAACACTGACTATGCCAACCAGTTTTTTTATAAAACAACTGAACTCACAATTATGAATAGTAACAATAATAACGGCACTAACAACATACTTAAAACACCAATAAACAAAGATAACTGATTGAACAAATATTGTCAATATGAAATACATAAAAAATAAAATAAATAAATAAATAAATAAAATTTTTTTTTGACTAGTACAACAACTTTAAGGATAATGTTAAAACTCACAAGAAAATACATAAGAAGGAACTTGACAAATACACTAAATTAAAGAATAATGTTAAAACTCTTCACTATTTTATCTATGATAAGACTGTCTAATTTGTACATACCAGGGCTCAAATTTAAATGTTTTCCAGAATAAGTCTTTATAAAAGCAGATTCAATTATATTCCTACTAATATAATCATTACAAAATAAAATCTCTTTTGCCTCTGTCCAATCAATCGCATGGTTAACATTACTAAGGTGAATAAAAAGGGCACTAGAAGTCTGTCCTGTTCTAACTGAATATTTATGTTGATTTAATCTTGTAGACAAATCTTTCCCAGTTTGGCCGATATATTTCGTATTACACCCCTGACAAGGAATTGTATAAAGGCAGCAGGTAGATGAAAATGGGGAGTTCTTTATCAGTATATTACAAACCGTATTTGAGCTTTAAAAACTAATTTTACATTAAAAAATCGAAGTACCTTAGGCAAATCATAAAAATTCTTGTGGTATGGTAAAACTAACATATTATGGCATGAAAAAGGTTCTCTAACCCTATTTGAATAAAAAGTACCCTTGGCCATTTTAATGCCTTGTCTATAAAAAAACATCGGATATTGAAGTTTTACACCTATGTCACATATTTCTCCTATCTCTTCATCTAAAAACTCAGAACTGCATATTCTTAAGGCCCTCAAAACATCGAAGAAAAAATAGATAATTTTACTTTACTATGATGCTCAGAGTAATAATGAACATACGAACATATATTAGTGGGCTTGCGATATACATTGAATTTAAAACTACGGATTTGTCTGTAAACTTGCACATCTAAAAATGGTAACATTGGCTCTCTTTCTTCCTCCACTGTAAATTTAATTGAGGGAACCAGATCATTCAGTTTATCTAAAAATTCTCCAATGTTTGCATTTACAGGCCATACACAAAAAATATCATCCCCATAACGATACCATACAGTACCAATCGGTAAAATACTAGGTAACAGTCTGACCTCAAAAAACTCCATGTAAAGATTACTAAGCACCGGAGAAAGTGGATTCCCCATTGGCATACCAAATTTTTGTAAAAAATATTTTCCATTAAATGTAAATTTACAATCCTTAATGCAAAGCCTAATTAAGTCAACTATTACATTCGAAGGTAACGGCAAGTTATATTTAGGCAATTCCTCTGATAAAAATTTTTTTAACAAATCGTCCACTGGAACTTTAGTAAATAATGATACAACATCGAAACTGACAATTTTAAACTCAAAAGTTGCATTAATATTGCTAAGTTTGTCTACAAAATCAACATTATTCTTAATATTACATTTTGATATTGTACCAACAACCGGCGTAAGAACTTGGACTAGCCACTTTGACAATTTATAAGACACAGAACTTACTGAACTTATAATAGGCCTAATGGGATTGTTTGGCTTATGGGTCTTAACCAAGCCATACATATATGGTAAACTGGCACACTTGACAGTAAATTGCTTAATTAGCTCATCCCTCCCCCTCAAGATACATTTCAGTTCTTTAACAAAACTACTATTCACTGTGGTTAACGGGTTATTACGTAGCTCGTCATAAGTAACAGGATCATCTAACAAATCTGACATTTTCGCTATATAGTCTTCCTTATTCATAATTACTATGGCCTTTGATTTGTCTGCTTTCGTGATATGCAAATTTAAATCTTTTTTAAGAACATCAAAAGCTTTCATAAAACTAGCGTTAAAAGACTTTGACATAAATCCATAAACAATCCCTTTACAGATATTGATGTCCTCATTTGATAGGTTACCATATTTTTCTAAATTGCAAAATGATTTCGCTACTTCAACACCGTTGATACTTTTCGTGAAAGAAAAACCCAGTCCATATCCTAATGCACATTTGTCAACTTCATTTAATGGTCGATCCGACAAATTAATCACAAATTCACTATTGGCGTTACGAGTCCATACGCTGTCTTTAATCAGACGTTTAATTTTCCATTCAATTTTCTCTCCAAATTACTACGCACCCATCTTAGTTTCCTGTAACAATAATCCAGAAGAGAAGTCTTCCATTCAAACGGTATTGCTTGGTGAAATGCTCGACGATTACACTGAAGAATTTTGAAATTTTCAGCCCCTTCTATCTTGCTAATGCAAATATACTTCTCGAGGATCAGACGAAGAAAATCATCAAAAGGTCGGTCCGAGAGCTGCAGCTATCTGCGAGGTACTAGACTACGTGGCATCACATGTTCCTGGAGGCAGCTTTGCAAGAATCGTAGACGAAGTTTCTGCTTGTGGGCCTTAATCAACGAAGAACAAAAAGCCGTCACAAAGGGGGCAAGGGCAGGATAACTGGCAGCAAAGTGGTAGAGTTCACGCGTGGCTTCCATAATACTATAAAATCACAAAAGTAAGCACGTGATTTTTGTTTAACAGCAAAAAGCAGGGAAAACGGGAAAATTTTTAAAATGAAAAGACAGAGTGCCAAGTACTTTCGTGTATTTACCACATCTTCGGGGCACAAAGTAATACAAAACATAAAAACTATTGAGCAAGAAAGCTCTCACAAAAGCAAAGTGGAAAAAGAATTATATATGTATGTACAATAAGGCCTTAAGAAATTTGGCTAATTTGTAACTGTTTCCCTGCTAAGCTAATTTATAGGAAATTAGATCACCTACTGAAAAAAAAAAACATTTCATTGTTAAACCAAAAGTTTTAACTGTCCCTAAAATGAAGTTTCTATGAATGCTTTCCATTTACCCATGACATTAAATTTCACAAAAGTTCACAGAAATCATTCAGGAACATTTTCATGCCATAAACGTAAAATTAATCCCTAAGAACCCTTTCACCAACGGTTCCCTCTTTACCTCGAAGGAGCGATTATCACCTTATATGTCCTCTGGTGTTATTTATAAATATACTTGCCCTGAATGTCAAACAGGGACCTATGTGGGATCCACCAGCAGACTCCTTAAGGTGCGTATCGATTCTCATCGTGGCATAAGCTTCCGTACTGGCAGCAGGATTGCAAACCCAGAACACTCCAATATTAGAAATCACTCCAAAATATGTAAAACATATATCGATAATAAAGACTACAGTATTTTAGGCCATACCACCAACCCGCACGACCTTGTTATTCTAGAATCGCTCTTAATTAAACAACTTTGTTCCGTCGTGAAATGCAATAACCCATACGTCTTCCTCCCCTCTGTATTTGTCTTGACTTGTGTTGTTTATTTATGTTTTTATGTTTACGTTTAGTTTAACGCTGTCACTCCTCTAGGTCGGTCCTTAACTTCTTGGTTCTGTAACTGCTTTCAATCTTTTGTCAATTTTTGCTTATTTTATGTTCATTTATCTTTCATTTTAATGTATGTCCTTTTAAATAATTTAACTTCCTTAATTTTAATGTGTATATTTTGTACACTTGTAAGAATAACTTTTTTAACTTTTGCATTTCTGAATTTTTAATTTTAATTTTTAATTTTTAATTTTAGTTTTGTTTTTACAATTTTACTAGGAAATTTATTTTTCATTTTAACAGCCTGATGATGTAATTAACTTGATAATTACGAAACGTTGCAATAAAGACAGCATGTACATCTGTGTGTGTCCTCTTCCCTTCATTGATGGTTATTAATATGGATTGGCTCCTGGCTCCTGGCACTAAGCTATATATATATATATATATATATATATATATATATATATATATATATATATATATATATATATATATATATATATGCTTTATTTCGACTATGAGCTTAAAAGTGGAATTCCTGATATATATATATATATATATATATATATATATATATATATATATATATATATATTATATATATATATATATATAATAAGACATTTCCTCAAATGGTATTTCTGATTTAACCTTCGAAGCACGGGCAAAAAGGCTTTCTGAATTATACACTCTCTCGCTCTCTCTCTCTCTCTCTCTCTCTTTTCTCTCTCTCTCTCTCTCTCTCTCTCTCTCTCTCTCTCTTGACAAACGACGTGCAAGGCAAAAACGAGCACCTATTTTAGTAGAAGTTATTACTTTGAGCCAGGTTAAGAATTCTAAGACTAAATATTTTCTTTTATTCAAATGGTTTAATTTCATCTCTCTCTCTCTCTCTCTGGCATAAAATATTGTACACATCATAATGTTCATTACAGGTGATTGTATCAGATTGAAAGTGAAAACATGAGTGTGTAATTGATATTATTTCAAAAATGAATTTCAATTTTACGATTTACATTGACAGGTTATCAACAATTACCTGTCCGGAATTACTTATCACTTGTAATTACCACCTGTAATTATGATCTGTAATTTCGACCTATCAAATTCGGCTCTTATTGCTTTGTAAGTTATTATTATTATTATTATTATTATTATATTCTTATTATTTATATTATTATTATTATTTATCTTATTATTATTATTTATAATATTATGATTATTATTATTATTATTATTGATTATTATTATTATTATTATTATATTATTATTATTATTATTATTATTATTATTATTATTATTATTATTATTATTATTATTATTATTATTATTATTATTATGGTGACAATCTATTTAAAATATTGATGCAGAGAGAGAGAGAGAGAGAGAGAGAGAGAGAGAGAGAGAGAGAGAGAGAAATATTCGTTATGGAAAACGAGATTAATTAAAATGAGACAGATGAATGAATCTTAATCTAAGCACCGTTCTTTACGTGAGAGAGAGAGAGAGAGAGAGAGAGATTTCTTATAGCATTAACTTGGGCAATTAACTCGGGCAGACTTTCACAAAGCCAAAGCCATAGTTTTGGAAGAAGAAAGAGTTTCAGCGAAAAATTTAATTCAGTTGGGGACTGGGAGCTTTTCCAGAGAAAAAGTTCTTTTCCATAGTGCACAGTGGCTGTAGTACCTACCCCAGGGTTCCCCCCTCACCCCATACCATATTAGATGGGGAGGGGGGGACTGGGTAATGCTTTTTATATACGTTTTTCTCAAAAAAGTTTAAATTTGTCTCTTCGAGGAGACTAAAAACTTCAACAACTGGTCAGGTAATCCTTACTTTAAACATCAATAGTTCAATAAAAAAAAATTTTCCTTTAAATTCAAGTAATCCAAACTTTAAAAAGCCTGAACTTTGCTGAGATTATTTTCTGGGAATTAAAGAAATAAAAATTTGTGCAGAAAAACAAAAGGGAAACGAGATGCGTTTGACCCTGAGTCCTTTCAGAGTATATACAATAAAACCATTGATCTCCTCGATGGTATCCGTTGTAATACCGTGTCCCTGGTGGGCTTTGCTCTCTCTCTCTCTCTCTCTCTCTCTCTCTCTCTCTCTCTCTCTCTCCGTCTTCTCCTCTCTCTCTTCTCTCTTCCACCACTAGTTCCTCCATCATCACCAACTTCTAGATAGTAATCTTTCTCCCCTCTGAGAACGTCTCCAGTCTCTCACTATCTCTGACAAGTCTGCCAGACTTCCTCTGACACATTCCGATTCCCATTTCCACCACCCACCCATCACACCTGGAATCTGGAACTTCCTGGAAGCAACTCAAGGTAGGTAGCTATTTGTCTTTGTCAAAAGTTTGTCGGAATTAATTATTTATTCATTGATAATACACAATTTTCTGGAACAAAGCCACAATTTCCTGGAACAATGACACAATTTTCTGTAACAAAGACACAATTTCCTGGAAATTAGACACAATTTTCTGGAACTATGACATAATTTTCTGGAACAACGACATAATTTCCTGGAAAAATTACACAATTTCCTGGAACAATGACACAATTTTCTGGAACAATGACATAATTTTCTGGAACAACGACATAATTTTATGGAACAATGACACAATTTCCTGGAACAAAGACACGATTTTCTGGAACAAAGACACAATTTCCTGGAACAAAGACACAATTTTCTGGAACAATGACAATTTCTTGGGACAACGACAATTTTCTGGAACAACAACATAATTTCCTGGAACAAACACCCATTTTCCTAAAACAATGACTCAATTTTCTGGAACAATGACACAATTTCCTGGAAATATGACATAATTTTCTGGAACAACAACACGATTTCCTGGAACAAAGACACAATTTTCGGGAACAAAGACAATTTAGCAAGGAACATTTAATTTCTGAACAAGACAATTTTCGGAACAAAACTTTTGGAACAAGACAATAATTTTCCTGGAACAATGACAATTTTCCGGAACAAAAACATAATAATCTCGAACAATGACATAATTTCTTGGAACAATGACACAATTTTCTGGAACAAAGAAATAATTTTCTGGAACAAGGACATAATTTCCTGGACCAAAGACATAATTTCCTGGAACAATGGCATATTTTCCTGGAACAAAGACAATTTTCTGGATCAAGGGCCTAATTTTCTGGAACCAAACATAACTTTCTGGAATTAAAACATAATTTTCTAGAACAAGGACACCATATATTCTGGAACAACGATATAAGTTTCCGGAACTAAGACATAATTTTCTGGAACAAACACACAAAGCTGTGTGAATTTCTTTGTAGAGAACACTTGCATTAACCTAAACAAACACAGTCATAAAGAGTTAAACATACATACACATACAGAGAACTAGGAGTAAAAAAAAAAGGCATAAGAGAACTAAAGAAACAATCGGTAAGACCGATCAAAGAAAAGGTACACAAAAAAAACAAACACAAACTGAAACAAACGAGAGCCTAACAAACAAACAAACACTCAACAAACAGCAGAGACATTGACCAACAAAAACGCATAATGAAAACTCAGTAGATTTCAAAAATGTTACAAAGAATAAATAATAATTTTTACTGCTGAATTCTTACAAAAGAATAAACAAAAACTGGTATTTAGAAATTTAAAAAAGAAATAGGACAAAATGACTTTGTCACAATGCAACTGACAAATACTGCCTCGCCGTTGCAGAAGTCAAAGGTTAAAGGTCATGTTGAGAGCAAGGTCATCATTACATAACTTTTCGTGCCATCTGTTCAGAGATGAAATTTTAATGGCAGTCGATCACGAGTTGCATTGGTCGGGAAAGTGTCTGCTGTGTGTTGGAGTGAGGGTAAGTTTTGAGAAAATTGTGGTAAAACTGTCATTACATTGTAAAAGATTGTGATAAAGTGTGATAAAACTGCTTTATTGTGTTAAAGCTACGAATGATAAAATTGTATCACAGTTTTATCAAAATTTTCAGTTTTATCACAGTTTTATTATAGTTTTATCTAAATTTTTCAGTTTAACACAATTGTATCACAGCAATATCACAATTTTTCAGTTTAACACAATTTTGTTATAGCTTTATCACAATTCGATTACATTTTTTCAATTTTACTACAATTTTATCATAATTGTTTAAAATGTTTTTCACAAATTAATTACAGTTTTACCACAATAATTTTATCAAAGTTTCATCAAACATTTTTCACAATGTTATTACTTTTTTACCACAATTTTATCACCGTTTTATCACAATTCTTCAGTTTTATCACAATTTTATCATAGCTTTATCACAATATAGTAATTTTATCACAGTTTATCACAAACTTTCACAATGTAATGACTGTTTTATCACAATTTTTGAGTTTTATCACAATTTTATCATAGCTTTACCACAATACAACAATTTATTACAGTTTATCACAATTTTTCACTATGTAATGAAAGTTTTACCACAATTTTTAAGTTTTATCTCAAATCTATCATTGCTTTACCACAATACAGCAATTTTTTCACAGTTTATCAGACTTTTTTCACAATGTAATAACAGTTTTACCACAATTTTATCAAAATTTACCGCCTCTTCAAAACACAACAGACACTATCCCGACCACTGCAACTCGTGATAGACTGCCATTAAAATTTCATGTCTGAACAAATGGCACGAAAAGTTATATAATGATGACCTTGGTTTCAACATGACCTCTGATCTTTGACCTCTGCAACGACTAGGCAGCGTTTGTCAGTTGCAATGTGAAATAGATATTTTGTCTTATTTCTTTTTTAAATTTTGAAATACCAATTTTTGTTGATTCTTTTGTAAGAATTCAGAAGTAAATATTATTTACTTATTCTTTGTAACATTTTTTATATCTACTGAGTTTTGATGATACGTTTGTGTCGGTCAGTGTCTGTGTTGTTTGTTGAATGTTTGTTTGTTAGGCTCTCGTTTGTTTCAGTTTGTGATTGTTTGTGTGTGTACCTTTTCATTGCTCGGTCTTACTGATTGTTTATTTAGTTCTCTTACGCCTTTATTTTTTACTCTTAGTTCTGGATTTGTATGTATGTATATAACTCTGTATGCCTGTGTTTGTTCAGGTCAAAGAAATTGTTCTCTACAAAGAAATTCACACCACTTTGTGTGTTTGTTCCAGAAAAGCATGTCTTTGTTCCAGAAAATTGAGTATTTGTTCGTATTTCAGGAAAGTAAGTCTTAGTTCCAGAAAATGATGTCTTAGTTCCAGAAAATTATGTCTTGGTTCCAGAAAATTAGGCCCTTGCTCCAGAAAATTGTCTTTTTTCCAGAAAAATGTGCAAATATTCCAGGAAATTATGTCTTTATTCCAGAAAATTATGTCTTTGTTCCAAAAAATATTTTGGTTCCAGAAAATTGATTATCTGTAACAGATAATTGTGCATTTGATCCAGAAAATTGTGCTTCGTTCCAGAAAATTGTCTTTGTTCCAGTAAATTACGTCACTGTTCCAGAATATTATGTCATAGTTCCAGAAAATTATGTCATATTTCCAGAAAATTATGTCATATATCCAGAAAATTGTCTTGGTTCCAGAAAATTGTGACATTGTTCCAGAAAATTATGTCATAGTCCCAGAAAATTGTCTGTTTCAGAAAATTATGTCTTAGTTCCAGAAATTATGTCTTTGTTCCAGAAAGTTGTTATAGTTCCAGAAAACTGCCTTTCTTCCAGAAAATTGTGTCATTGTTCCGGGAAATTGTGTCTTTGTTCCAGAAAATTGTGTATTATTAATAAATAAATAATTGATTCCCACAAACTTTTGACAAAGACAACTAGCTACCTATCTCTAGTTGCTTCTAGGAAATTCCAGATTCCAGGTGGGATGGGACGGAGGTGGGAATGGGAATTGGAATGTGTCAGAGGAAGTCTGGCAGACTTGTCAGAGATAGTGAGAGACTGGAGACGTTCTCAGAGGGGAGAAAGATTACAATCTAGAAGTTGGTGATGATGGACGAACTAGGTGGAGAGAGAGAGAGAGAGAGAGAGAGAGAGAGAGAGAGAGAGAGAGAGAGAGAGAATGCAAAGCCCGCGAGGGACACGGTATTACAGCGGATTCCATCGAGGAGATCAATGGTTTTATTGTATATACTCTGAAAGGCCTCAAGGTCAAACGAATCTCGTTTCCCTTTTGTTTTTCTGTACAAATATTTGTTTTTCAAATCACAGAAAATCATCTCAGCAAAATTCAGGCCTTTCAAAGTTTGGATAACTTGAATTTAAAGGGAATTTATTTTTTTTAAATTAAATATTTATGTTTAAAGTAAGAATTACCTGACCAGTTGTTGAAATTTTTCTGTTTCCTCGAAGAAACGAATTCAAACTTTGTCGAGAAAAATGTATATAAAAACCTTACCCAGTACCCCCCGCATCCTTCCATGGTAGGGGGTTATTGGGGGGGGGGGTTAGGGGGGCCTGGGTGGATCCTGGGGGGGTTCTACGGCCACTGTGTACTATGGAAAAGAACTTTTTCTCTGGAAAAGTTTCCAGTCCCCGACGGAATTAAATTTTTCGCCGAAACTCTTTCTTCTTCCAAAAACTCTGGCTTTGGGTTTTGTGGGAGTTTGCCGGAGTTAATTGCCACAAGTTAATGCTGGAACAAATCTCTCTCTCTCTCTCTCTCTCTCTCTCTCTCTCTCTCTCTCTCTCTCGTAAAGAACGGTGCATAGATTAAGCTTTATTCATCTGTCTCTTTTTAATTAATCTCGTTTTCCCTAACGAATCTCTCTCTCTCTCTCTCTCTCTCTCTCTCTCTCTCTACATCAATATTTTAAATAGATTGTCGCCATAATAATAATAATAATAATAATAATAATAATAATAATAATAATAATAATAATAATAATAATAATAATATATAGCCAGTAACTACAGGCCTATCACCTGCCTACCAATTAATGTGGAAGTTACTAACAGGTATCATCAGTGAAAGGCTATACAACTACCTAGAGGAAAAAACACACCATCCCCCACCAACAGAAAGGCTGCAGAAGGAAGTTTAGGGGCACAAAAGACCAGCTCCTGATAGACAAAATGGTAATGAAGAACAGTAGGAGAAGGAAAACCAACCTAAGCATGGCATGGATAGACTATAAGAAAGCCTTCGACATGATACCACACACATGGCTAATAGAATGCCTAAAAATATATGGGGCAGAGGAAAATACCATCAGCTTCCTCAAAATACAATGCGCAACTGGAATACAATACTTACAAGCTCTGGAATAAGACTAGCAGAGGTTAATATCAGGAGAGGGATCTTCCAGGGCGACTCACTGTCCCCACTACTCTTCGTAGTAGCCATATTCCATGACCAAAAGTACTACAGAAGATGGATGCCGGGTACCAACTCAAGAAAAGAGGCAACAGAATCAACCATCTGATGTTCATGGACGACATCAAGCTGTATGGTAAGAGCATCAAGGAAATAGATACCCTAATCCAGACTGTAAGGATTGTATCTGAGGACATCAGGATGGAGTTTGGAATAGAAAAATGCGCCTTAGTCAACATACAAAAAGGCAAAGTAACGAGAACTGAAGGGATAAAGCTACCAGATGGGAGCAACATCAAACACATAGATGAGACAGGATACAAATACCTGGGAATAATGGAAGGAGGAGATATAAAACACCAAGAGATGAAGGACACGATCAGGAAAGAATATATGCAGAGACTCAAGGCGATACTCAAGTCAAACTCAACGCCGGAAATATGATAAAGCCATAAACACATGGGCAGTGCCAGTAATCAGATAGAGCGCAGAATAGTGGAATGGACGAAGGCAGAACTCCGCAGCATAGATCAGAAAACCAGGAAACATATGACAATACAAAGCACTACACCCAAGAGCAAATACGGACAGACTATACATAACACGAAAGGAAGGAGGGAGAGGACTACTAAGTATAGAGGACTGCGTCAACATCGAAAGAGCGAGCTGGGGCAATATCTGAAACCAAGTGAAGACGAGTGTCTAAAGAGTGCATGGGAAGAAGGACTAATAAAAGCAGACGAAGACCCAGAAATATACAGAGACAGGAGAAAGACAGAAAGAACAGAGGACTGGCACAACAAACCAATGCATGGACAATACATGAGACAGACTAAAGAACTAGCCAGCGATGACAATTGGCAATGGCTAGAGGCTAGGGGAGAGCTAAAGAAGGAAACTGAAGGAATGATAACAGCGGCACAAGATCAGGCCCTAAGAACCAGATATGTTCAAAGTATGATAGACGGAAAAAATAAACATCTCTCCCATATGTAGGAAGTGCAATACGAAAAGTGAAACCATAAACCACATAGCAAGTGAATGCCCGGCACTTGCACAGAACCAGTACAAAAAGAGGCATGATTCAGTAGCAAAAGCCCTCCACTGGAGCCTGTGCAAGAAACATCAGCTACCTTGCAGTAATAAGTGGTACGAGCACCAACCTACAGAGTGATAGAAAACGATCAGGCGAAGATCCTCTGGGACTATGGTATCAGAACGGATAGGGTGATACGTGCAAACACAGACCAGACGTGACGTTGATTGACAAAGTCAAGAAAAGAAAGTATCACTCATTGATGTCGCAATACCATGGGACACCAGAGTGAGGAAGAGAGGAAAATTTGAATTTTAACCAAGAGAAAGAGAGGGAAAAAAAAAATTGGTTATAAGTATCAAGATCTGAAGATAGAAAATAAGAAGGATATGGGATATGCCAGTGGAAATCGTTACCATAATCATAGGAGCACTAGGCACGATCCCAAGATCCCTGAAAAGGAATCTAGAAAAACTAGAGGCTGAAGTAGCTCCAGGACTCATGCAGAAGAGTGTGATCCTAGAAACGGCACACATAGTAAGAAGAGTGATGGACTCCTAAGGAGGCAGGATGCAACCCGGAACCCCACACTATAAATACCACCCAGTCGAATTGGAGGACTGTGATAGAGTAAAAAAAAAAAAAAAAAAAATAATATCGAATAATAATACTAACTAAAATAAAAATAAGTTACAAAGCTATGAGAGCCGAATTTGATAGGTTGAAATTACAGGTCATAATTACAGGTGGTAATTACAAGTCATAAGTAATTCCGAACAGGTAAATGTTGATAACCTGTCAATGTAAATTGTGAAATTGAAATTCCTTTTTTAAATAACATCAATTTTCAATCTGGTACAATGACCTGTAATGGACATTATGATGTGTATAATGTTTTTGCAGAGAGAGAGAGAGAGAGAGAGAGAGAGAGAGAGAGAGAGAGAAGAGAGAGACAGTATATTCAGAAAGCCTTTTTGTTCCCGTTCTTCAAAGGTTAAATCAGAAATACCATTTGGGGAAATGTCATATTACATATCAGAACCCCATAAATTCATTTCTGTTTCATTGGACCGTGAGAATGATAGTAGAATATATATATATATATATATATATATATATATATAGATATATATATATATATATATATATATCAATTACTCCAATCCTCCAATTAAAAAGTATCTTCAAGTACTGTCTTGTCACCAGGCCAATGACCACAGGCACTGCAACGCCAGTTATTCTCCTGTTAACCACTGGATCGATACCTTCAGAACGTCTGAAAATAAACTGTTTGACAATAAAATCAAAGCAATTGTTATATAAGTCCAGAAATGCATGATATTTTGGTATCAATTAGAACAGTGATTCCAAAGTTTAATTTAAAAATAAATACAAAGGCAAAATAGAATTAAAGGTGACGTTTAACTAAATCGCACTTCAACGGTAAAATGAAAAATAAAATTCGACAAAATATTAATAGTTAAAATGAAAAAACTTACTCTCTGATTTCAATCCAACTTGAGCTCACAGAAGTGAATAATGCATTTGCAGACTTTGTTTCAAAGAGAGAGAGAGAGAGAGAGAGAGAGAGAGAGAGATTCTGTTCACTATCACACAAGACGTATATCCATGGCTTACGAATATAGTGCATGATGATGCAGCATTATATTCAAATGCCTTTTCACTATCATGCACTACAGCCTTATATCCATGGTATATGAATGCAGTAAAAGATGATTCACACTATATTTATGGTTCCCTTTAAACCATCACTTACTATAGCCTTAGTTTCAGTCATACGAGTATAGTGCAGAACGATGAAACACTATATTTCTGATTCCTCTCCGCTATCGCATACTATAACCGTATTTCCATGACTTACGAATATAGTGCATGATGATGCAACACTTTATTTACATAACAGTTTGGTATAAAGTGATAAAACACTGTGCTCATCCCTTTATTTATGATTCCCTTTCACTATCACGCACTGTAGCCATTTGGACAAGCGCATAGGTGCGTGTATGCATAACGTAAACAAGATTTGGGTCAAGATAAACAGTTTAACCTCCGCCACAAACAATGTTGAGTCTGTTGTGGAATGTAAATGAATATAACAACTGGCTGACTGTATTTCTGCTTTGTGTTTTTTATCTCTAACAAATATCAGTCTTTTTACTTTGTGTGCGCTTGTTTTCAGAAGCTAATCACGCGTAAACAATTATGATGCAGTCAACAGCTCCTGAACATTTTAAATCTGGTATAATTAACTTGTGGGTGAGTGGGCCAGAAGTAATTATATGGACACATGAGTCATTAAGACGTTTCTCAACCAACACATTAGAGATTCTAAGAGAGGAATGGCATATGTAATTAATTAGAGAGAGATAGAAGAAGAGAGAGAGAGGAAGGAGAGAGACGGAGAGGGGAGAGTTGGAGATGGGAGAAGAGGAGAGAGAGAGAGAGAGAGAGAGATTCTACCCTAAATGGATTGGAAGGAGTTTGCATTACAATTTTGAAAGATTTTATTTGCAATTCTTGTCAGTAATGGGGAAAGCATTGCAGGTTTTAAGAAGTGAATCTCTCTCTCTCTCTCTCTCTCTCTCTCTCTCTCTCTCTCTCTCTCTCTCTCTCTCTCTCTCTCTCTCTCTGGTTCCTCAGAAAAATATATACAAACTGCAAAAAACTATTATATTAAAACATGATCCAAATATACATTTAAAAACCAATTCAAAAATAACATTTGGGGAGAAATTTAAAAAAGAATTGAACAATACTTCAGGAAGCAAATAAAGATCTATTTAAAAAAAAAAGATATGAAAACATAACAGATGATTAAAAGGGGAAGCCGCATTCACAATAAAGACGTTAAAAGAAAAATAGCAGATAAAAATGTATGAAATTTATGAGAATTTATGTCAGTTTTGGATATGGAAAATTCGACTAACCGGCAACTTTGGTCTAAAGTTGCCAGTGATGGATTTTCTCTGTTAATGTTTTTTACATAATACAATAATAATTAAGCATCTCTCTCTCTCTCTCTCTCTCTCTCTCTCTCTCTCTCTCTCTGTTTTTTAGTTCTTCAATAATTAAAATTTCATAAATGATATTGTAATTGAATATTGCTACAGAGAGAGAGAGAGAGAGAGAGAGAGAGAGAGAGAGAGAGAGAAACTACACTTCCTAATAAATCCTTTAGACGACAGAGAGAGAGAGAGAGAGAGAGAGAGAGAGAGAGAGAGAGAGAGAGGGGACTACACTTCCTAATAAATCCTTTAGACGACAGAGAGAGAGAGAGAGAGAAGAAGAGAGAGAGAGAGAGACCCCGATTGCAAATTCTCCCATAAATGTTATCAGGAAGCTTCAAACAGGGAGTGGGGTGGGTGGGGGGAGGGGTGTCGAGTCGGATGTAAGCAATGCTACCACCGGGAGGTTGGGGGTGAGTTGGGCAAAGAGAGATAAGGGGAGAATAGAGAGAGAGACTGAATAAAGGCGGAAATAGAGAGAGATTGAATAAAGGAGGGAATAATGAAGGAATTCGACTGAATGGGCAAATGTAGTGAATGTATAATTATGATAAGGAGGGATGTGTTAATAGAGGTTTTATTAAATAAAGAAGCTAATGAATGCTTATTCATTTATATAAATATTCCTTTACATACAATTCTTTTATAAATATGTATATACATGCACATACAGAGATACACATGGTGATTGGATTACACAGGAAACACTTGGGTTACACGGAAACTAGATCTAGTCTCTTGCATTTGCAAGGCAAAGACATTCACTCTCTCTCTCTCTCTCTCTCTCTCTCTCTCTCTCTCAAAGGTGACTTAAGAGAATCCAGCCACTTACAAAAACACTAATCATTTTCGTTCCCCCTTTCTGTTTCCTCTGCGCAGTCGAGTTTTCTGTACAGCCTATAACATAATCAAGACCCACAAAAACCGATTAATCTTTTGGTGGCCTCGATATAATGCTGTTTGAGCCTCGGCCCATGAAACTTTAACCACTGTCCGGTAGTGGCCTGGCCTATATCGTTGCTAGACGCACGATTATGGCTAAATTTAACCTTAAATAAAATGAAAACTGGTGAAGCTACGGGGCTGCAATTTGGTCTGTTGATGATTGGAGGGTGGATGAGCGACATACCAATTTGCAGCCCTCTAGCCTCAGTAGGTTTTAAGATCTGTGGGCGGACAGAAAAAGTGCGGACAGAAAAAGTGCGGACAGAAAAAGTGCGGACAGAAAAAAGTGCGGACAGAAAAAAGTGCGGACAGAAAAAAATGAGGACAGAAAGAAGTGCGGACGGCCAGACAAAACCGGAAGAATGGCTTCCTTTTCAGAAAACTACAAATGAAAGAAAATACATCCAAAGAAAAGAAAAAAATAAATAAAAAATCTACTTTGCATTTTCTCACTTTTCCTTTCCCAAAAGTCCCACTTGCAAGTTTTGAGTTGCAAAGCCTCGTTGCAAGATGCATCAAGGCTTCAACAGGGCTTCAGGACATCTTCGATTTATGCAGTCTTCTTTTTCGCTTTCTTCAAGAGGAAGAGGGAATTTAATGGTACTTTCTTGAAGCATATTACCAAAATTTTATTTTTCTTGTTAATTTTGATAGATATGAAGGAATATATTATTATTGTGCCTTCTTTTACAAAGAAGTAATTCTTGAAAGCACAGAAGGCATTTTTTTTTATATCCAGCTACTCCTTCCCTGATACTAACTTCGAACGAGCGAAGTGGAGAGAAAGTTCAGGGTTTAGATGGCTGGGTCTTGCTTCCGGTCTTTGTTTTCAAGTTCTAGAGAAAAATCCAAGTTATTTGTTATTCATACATTTTGTTTCTGGGACCTCAAGTGACCTGGAATCCTGCACAGAAACCGAACGAGAAGAAGTGTCTGTTTACATTCTTTTCAAGGCTTTCAATTGGCGTCCCTGGACACACTTATACCTTTTCTGTTTGGTTCAAAATCATGGCTTACGAGTAGCAACTATCGTAAGATTAGACGTTCATGAACAGACATCCAATATCACTCAATAATTAATAACAGATTTAATAACAAAGGGAGAATGACATAAGCGTTTGTCATTCGACTCTTGCTGGCCATAGCTAAGTCTCTATGAATATCGTCAATTATATTCCTACGCTCCAGTTCCCGGAATTCCAAAACAAAGATATAGGTCACCTATTGATTGCTCGCGATATACTGTTGCACGTAAAGAGAGAGAGAGAGATAGAGAGAGAGCAGTAGCGTACATATAGGTCTACTTTCCCACCGGTCTGCTACCCTGGGGGAGAGGTAGCTAGGCTACACACGAAGCCAACTATAAGAACAGAAACAGTTGACAGTTTGACCATTTCTCCTCATGGGAGGAAAAGCACAAATTTCACGGCTGTTGAAGCCCGAGAATTCTATTTTCTGGAAAATGCTGTGTGTGGATGGATGGAGGGGGAGGGAATTTTAAGAAAGTGGTAAGAAATGGACATATAAAAGCATTGGGGTTTGCCTTATGTAGGGAAATTACGAAGGAATATTGATAAAGAAAATGAGATTGAAAATGGAATCTCAGTGTAATGAAATTTTTATACTTAATGAAGCGAAGACAAATAGGCCTAATCGCTTCATTTGAAGGTGAAACCTTCATCAATTCATGAATGATAGTTGCAATTCAGTATATAATGCCCAATCATTCCTGAATTCCTGAATTACAGAATCCAATATCCCTTCCGGTATTCCACAAACAAAAGGCCTCTTGTTCCAGCCTTCCAATTCCAGGTCACGTCATTTTCATTCATTCCTGGATTCCTGTATTACAGATTCCAATCATCCATTCCGGGATTCCATACTCAAAAGTTCTCGTGTTCCAGCCCTCCAATTCTAGGTTTCGTTATTTTCCAGTTGCGTCGTATAATGTTTTTCAGGGTTGGGATACTGAATTATGTGGTTTCTGCTGACATCAGAATTTTAGCAAATGGCCTTTACTGTTGCATAAAAACTCATAAATAATTCATCCCCATCTGAAACAGGTTTCAGAAAAAATTAGAACGAGAACTGATAATCTTTTGAGTCTATTTTCAAACCAAGAATCACAACTGACAGATTTCTGTAAGGACCGTTCAACTTTATATTTTCATTTTGATGAAGTCGTTCTCTGTTCTTTTGTAGATTTCTATCTACATATCCCTTTCAATCTCTTTTCTTACGAAGATTTCTATCTCCGAAGAATATACTCCTGTACTGAAGCGTAACACCATCTCTAAAACATTTTTGAATAACGAAGCTTTCTTTCTACGTCGACCTTTGCGTTTCGAGAAGTTTATTGTGATTAAAATGGCCTCGAGGAGGGGAGCGTTCATGCAGTCCAGAAGCAGGACGCGAAGACGTTTTTGGCGACATTTCTTACGTCAGAATGAATAGAAGAAAGTTTGGACATCGTCTGTTTATGTTTCAGTCACTATCAAAAGACCTATTTTCACACTCTTCATCTTTTGCGTAAAACATTCCTTTCTCCTCTCTGTCACAATGCTTTCTTTCCTCGGCCTCAGACGATTGAACTTTCACTCCCTGGGTAGAATACGTCTCCCTTTCTCTCCACTGACAGTTGGACTTTCTCTGTCTGGAAACGTATTTCTTTTTCTTATCTGTATATTGGCAACAATTGGGACGAGTTCTGCTTTCACCAGAAGGATTCTCGTATAGTGAGGAGTTATACTAATGGAATTTTCAGTCTGTTCTCTGGCTTGAAGAAGCAGACTAGGTTGGACGAGTATATAGAATTTGGCTGTGAAAAGGATCAAATGTCTTTGTATTTCAGCCATTCTAAGAACACGGTAAAGTTCAAACAAAAAGACAGCAGAAAGTTCAAAACACACCCGAGTTCAAACAAAAATACACTAGAGTTCAAAACACCGCAGTTTCAAACAAAACCACACCAGAGAGTTCAAAACACACTAGGGTTTCCAAAAAAAAATACAACAGCGAGTTCGAACAAAAACACATCAGAGAGTTCAAACATAAAAAACAACCGATTTCAAACAAAAACGCAACAGATTAATAAAAAAAAAAATACAACAGTTGCCCAAGTGACCTCCACTCAACGACTGGGAAAACTCTCAACTGTTAAGCTCAAGCTCAACAGTGTGGTGTTGGACGTACTATCGACTATTGCTCGTAAGGTCAACATTCGCTCTAATCGACAGAACCCACAACGCCTCAGAAAAATAGACGAACGAAGGAAATAGAAACCGATTGAGATTCTTCACAGTCCTTATAATATTGCCTAAGATGAAGTCCCCTGTCACGACACGCATTAAACCCGTTGTCAGACCTTCTTCGTCTGGTGGGTTGAAATTGCGTCATTACATTACTCCCGACACCAGCGGCGGTCTTGCTCTCCTAATTCGGCAAATGGCTCCCCCGGTCCCACAGGGCTTAAGCCAGTCAGCATTTAACGACCCCCTCGTCAAAATACTGCGAAGGAAGGTGGACGAGAATTCTGGATGATTGTTCTGGGTGAGAATCAACACAGGGGTTTGAGAAAAGCATGAGATATTTTTTTTAGGAAATCTAATTCGTTTTATTTGGTAGTTTATTTTAGTACGACTGTTCCGTTTGCTGACAGTTTCTGTCATTCTCTGGTTTTCTCTGTCATTTGTCAGCAGTTTTATACAAGGCTTGTCTGTCAATTTTTTGTCATTTCTGTCAGTTTTGTATTAGTTCATTAGGCATATTTTGTCCATTTCCCGTCCTTTCATGTCAATTTTCACCATTATATAAGGCATATCCGTAATTTTTTGTCATTTTCTATCAATTTTGTATAAGTCTATAAGGCATAGTTGTCCATTTTTTGCAATTCTCTGCCGGTTTTGTGTAAGATTTTGGGCATACCTCTCTATCTTTTGTCATTCTTTATTAATTTTGTATAAGTTTATGAATAATATCGGTCCATTTTTGTCATTTCCTGATGGTTTTCAGCAGTTTTTCAGGCATACCTGTCTATTTTTTGTCATATTCTGTCAGTTTTGTATAAGTTTATTAGCATTTTCTCACTTCCACTTTGACCCTTCGCTTAAAGTCATTCCGCTTGTTGCCTTTCTAATTTGATTACTTCTTGTACCTTGGTGCTCTCTCTCTCTCTCTCTCTCTCTCTCTCTCTCTCTCTCTCTCTCTCTCTCTCTCTCATCCAAGAGAGATAGAAATGACCCATTAAGCGAAATGTGTTATTCTGTTTTGCTTTGTTCCTTGCAAAATTGTTTATATATCAAAATGACTTTTAATATAAAGTCTTTGGTCTCTTTTTTTAGTCCACATCTAAAATTACTTTACGATACAGATGTCAAGTGTTGTCTTATTTTCGCTTACTCGGGAAGTAAGCCTATAAACTACTTTGGTGCTGCTGTTGTTCTCACTGTTATTGTTCTTATTGGGGGGGGGGGGGGGCTAGGAGAGAACTATGAAAAATTATAAAAAGGTCTTACAAAGGTGTTACACGTTGAGGTATAGATACAGGAATTTTGAGGATAGGATATTTAACATTTATTTATTACCATGAAAATGTAAAAAAATAAATAATGTGCATGTTAAACAGAATAGAACAATTATTTATGACAGGTTTTAGCACATGCCCTGCCTCGAGTAAACTGGAGGTCAGATTACGCCTTGTTTCTGCATCCTATAATAACCTTACTATCAAAATCAGAGGAAGGGGGAGTATGGGGAACTAATTCATCTCCCCCCAAAATGTAATGCTTATAAGCTTGCAACAGATTCTAGGAGTCGGTTGTGAGGGGTAATGGGTTGTGATGAGGCCTGAGACAGAAAGAAAGGTCTTCCTAAACACTCGTAAAATAAAGATATTGTCACGCATAAGATAAATGCGTGCTAACGCTCCCTCTCTCTCTCTCTCTCTCTCTCTCTCTCTCTCTCTCTCTCTCTCTCTCTCCACATGTATTCTATAAACACCGACTTAATTACAGACTTGTAATTTCTGCTGCCCGTAATTCTGTAATTAGAATCAGGCATCATTTTAAACACTGTTATTCTGGACGGCAATGACCACAAATCCTTCGGGAAACTGTGAGTTATTCTAACTATTTTATTCTCCCCCCAAATTTTTCGCTCCTTTTTTGGGGTAGGGGTTGAGCTTGGGGGAGGGGGTAGGGGGGGTGGGGAGGGCAGGGTCGTTATTCATGGAAGCACGCCTCCATGAATAACGGTCAGCATTAATAATAACAAGGCCGTTATTCAGCTTTTTTTTTCTCTTCAGTTAGAAGTTCATGTTGAGGCGAAATTGGGACTTTTTACTTTTTGTATAATGTTCCATTTCTCTCTCTCTCTCTCTCTCTCTCTCTCTCTCTCTCTCTCTCTCTCTCTCTCTCTCTCTCTCTCTCTCTATATATATATATATATATATATATATATATATATATATATATATATATAGATATATATATATAGTATATATATATATATTATATATATATATATATAATATATATATATATATATATATATCCACATTTCCTGCTTATTCTCATTCGTTAAATTGGAGCATAATCTCAGATAATTTAATAATCACGAATTAAGACGAATAAGCTAAGATTATCTTAGTTATTTCTGTCGAGTTTATCTCGTGAAAATTCAAATGTTATTCACATATAAAGACCTTTTTAAAATGCGTTTATTTTCTGCTATTTCCTGATGCCCTGAGGAGAGAGAGAGAGAGAGAGAGAGAGAGAGAGAGAGAGAGAGAGAGAGAGAGAGAGAGGAAAGTCTGTGTGTAAGTTTATAAAAGCAGAAATTACTTTCCAGAGGAATTATTGTTAACGCTATTATACTGTTGTGGTGCTGGAAATTGTTTAGAGAGAGAGAGAGAGATTTAGGTTTATATAGATTTCTCTGAATTCAAACAAAATCTGTGGAAAATCTAATTCACGAGAAACGAAAAATATGGAATGCGTTAATTCATTTGATATTTTCGTAAATTTCAATGGTAAAATTCTGTCAATAACATGAATGAAAATTGGATTAATAAGTCTTGGGGAAACTGTTGAAGTAATAGGTATAACTTGGCTTGTAACAAACAGCAATACATAACAAATACAAATAGCAAATACAGCTACAACGACAACAATACCAAACCCTTGGAAAGCTGAATCGGGTTCTGATGATCTATTTCTGCTCTGCGAGCAGTTTTGACCTTCTTGTAAAATATGTCCTTTTTCCGCGGACATTGGGAACAAGGTTATTGCCGGTAAACCTTGCTGCACCAACCCCCCCCCCCCCCCCCCCCCCCTCTCTCTCTCTCTCTCTGAGATTTCATTTGATTTTTACCCTCTCCATTTCATAAATGCTTTCGACCTTTGACACGATCAATGATCTTGTTTGCCGTAGTGAATTTGCAGATATTTCTCTCTCTCTCTCTCTCTCTCTCTCTCTCTCTCTCTCTCTCTCTCTATTGATGGAGAGATAAAAATAAAGTCAAAATGGTATTGAAAGGAAGAATATTGGTCGAATAATCTACTCGGTAAAATCTGTAAAGGCAAATTTTCCCAAAAGTAAACACATAGACCCGACTGTGTTTACATTATAATCAACCCCTTCCCCTATCGTACGTTTATTTAATAAAAACGCCGTAGATATATCCGAGAAATATCTCGTCGTGTATTCCATGGATTCCTAAGACTAGAATTTATGCGAATTTATGGAATTCCAAAGTTGATTATCGTGTGAAATGTCAGGCAGCGCCCATTTGCTTCGCAGAAATATGTGACTACGTAAAGACTGCTTTGTCTCTAGCATTTTCTTGGAATTCTCTGAGGAACACAACAAGCAATCGGTTAGTGGGACGTGCAAGTAACTTATATATTCTAAAAGATCCTCCAATTAAAGTTGATAAAACTTTTTGGAAAGAAATTCAAAAGATAAAGTATCCATGTTACTTCTCTTTAGGTTATGTCTACATAACGATATTTTCGTCTCTTGTGGTATTCCTTGGAATCTCTTTGTGGTACACAACGAGAAACCTTCTCTTTATAAAGATAGTAGGAAGTAGAGGTTGCTTAAATATCCAAAATGTATTTATATTAAGGTTTATCACATTTTTTTAAGGGAAATTAAAAAGGTCAGATAGTATTTAAGTTAAATTCTCTTGACTTTACGTCGAGTTGGATACATTTAGAGAAGTTTCCAGTTTTTGTGTTTGCCAGCCCCGTCTGCCTCCATTTTAACAAATAAAAAAAAACACTCTTACAGATCATTTAATATTATATATATGTATAAAATCAACTTCAAATTCTGTTAAGTGATACATTTAACAAATGAATAATCAATTTTGCTTGCCAGCCCCGTCGTCCTAAATTTAAAATAAAAGGAGAAAAGCACGCTATACTGTTATATATCATTTACAGAAAAATATGTATATAAAAAACTCTCCACTGACACAGAGCATTCGAATTAACATACGAAACGTGACTGAAATTAGAAGCTGCCGACTTCAATTCGACATTTTGTGAGCTGGATCTCATCACCTTCCTGAATTTGGATCCGGGTTATGGCCCGGAATGAGAACGAGGTCATCGAGATGGGCCGGGCTGACATTGTCAACTTGTCAGGGTTGAATGGAATCTAATCGAATCAAAGGATTTTTCAATATTTGATCTTTACGGAGAGCGACAGGTTAGGGTTTGAAGTGGGGATTTTGAATACCGTAGACATTTGAGACGCTTGGGATGAGACTGATTTCACTGATGTTTAGGAAAGATTAAATGACGAGAACTAATTATTCTCTCTCTCTCTCTCTCTCTCTCTCTCTCTCTCTCTCTCTTACATAAAAACACTTTCAGTTATTGAAAGAATTATGTGATAGATTATGTAGTAAAAGTAGTAAATTAAAGTATTTCTTTATACAATTTTCCATATCCTACAAGTGAATGAGATTTAGTCTACATTATACATTTTATACATTCATTGATATTTTATCTTCAATTTATAAAAGAGATATTATTCATTGTTATAAATTGACTTATTTAAGCAATGGATTGTAAGATATTCCTGAGTAGTGTTATCATGTCCTGTAAAATAAATTGAAGTATCATTGAATAATAATAATAATAATAATAATAATAATAATAATAATAATAATAATAATAATAATAATAATAATAATAATAATAATTACAATTTATTCAATGGGTAACTGGCTTTATTCTTTCCAGCATGATATATATATCAGCCAATAAGAGGAATATTTACGGAATTTCAAAACCTTGTGGATAATTTTTCCCAGGACAGAAAATATTCGTTATAACAGATTTACAGCAATAAATATCGTCGGATTAGGGGCCAGATGTATTGCAGCATTCACTGATCACCGGAAACAGCCATTTTGATCTTTATTGGATTTTTAATTGATCAGAGTTTATCACTTTGGAATCGGTAATTTTGTGATGAATTGTGTTGTCGATAGGCAAGTGGAGAGTTTGTCTATAAATGTGGTGATTATATTGTTGGCTTTTATCATACGGGTGTATTCTCTCTCTCTCTCTCTCTCTCTCTCTCTCTCTCTCTCTCTCTCTCTCTCTCTCTCTATCAATTAGGCGAATAACATTCTGTTAATTATTCCGCTCAGTTATTCAAAAATATTTTAGCTGAGCTTTGCAACAAATTATTATGTCTAATTTCCTATCTGGAATTTCTAACAGACCGAAAAGAGAGAGAGAGAGAGAGAGAGAGAGAGAGAGAGAGAGAGAGAGAGAGAGAGAGAGAGAGAGAGAAAATAATTCTAACATATTTGAAAAGCTCCAGACACTTCGAACATTACGGCCGAGAATGGCACATAAAATCTGTTATGTTTTCATTTCGATGGCTTTCAGTCGTTTGGTTTCTCTCTCTCTCCCCTATTTATTCATTTACCTTATTACCTATGACAACAGCATACAACCTAAAACTTTAGGAAACAAATCAGAACTACAGATATTAGTGACGGATTTCTGAGGGACTGCGTCACAATTACTCTTTTTCTTCAATGTCTCTCACATATATAGTGTAGAAAACCTTTGTCGACGAACAAATAAAAAAAAATAACTTTAATGTTAAAACTAACTCCAACTTCCGGAACCACTTTTAAAGGGGGAACTCGAGGAGAAAAAGGGGTGAGGTAAAGGAACGATTCACCCCTTTATAAAAGGGTGGTACCTTTACCCTGTGAGGCAGTCAGATGGTAAATGGGATGACGACCTCTTTTCTGCAATATCTGATACTCCCGTTCTTCTTTGATGATTTGCTCTCTCTCTCCCTCTCTCTGTCTGGGGAAACAGGCGATTATAGATCAGGTAATCTCACTTTGACACCCAAGAATGGATGGTCACAGCATCCTCTGTATATTACTCAGAGACGTTTTTCTTTCACAATTAAGAACCTCTCACATCCCTTCACAAAGACTGGTTCATTGATCCGATAGTTCTCCTATCTCCACCCGACTTTACAGAAGGACTTTGTCCTTCTATCCTTTAAAAGGATTATACGTATCCTTCTCATTCAAAATTGCAACGTTTGGTGGATTAATGACGAGATATGTAGTTCAAAAGATGAGGAATTCAAAAACAGGAGTTGGATGTCACATTTCAGCGACTGAAGTTGACCCTTGGTAGTGGTACGTATCAGAGGATAGAGAAAACGACCCAAATTTACTCGGGTAAAAAGGCGATCATATTTCAGCCTGATGCAATAATGGGTCCTGGCATGGTGATGGCGGACCAAAAATTAGCAATTGCAGGGGACAATGGGCCATCCTGATGGGGCCATTGGAAGATATATTAAGGACCTTTTAGGAAGCGATGGAGGGGAGTTGGGGTTGGGGCCAAGTTCCAAAGGTTTGGGGTGGGTTTTCACGAAGGGATTTTTAAAATGTCTTCTTTGGAGAGAGAGAGAGAGAGAGAGAGAGAGAGATTTCTTCTGCAGAGCACATTGGACAATTTTGTTTATGTATATATTATAAAATTCACAAATACCTAAACATGTCTATACGCACATGCACTCTTGCAACTCTCCAGTTTATACAGGGAATAAAAAAAAATCAGTGGTCTAGTTTCAATGAAATTGGCAACAGTGTCAGCCTAGAGCCAAAACATATTTCCCGAAGGACACCGAACCTAAAAGTTTTATTTAAAACGAGACTTGTTTTAAAAACAATATTAAAATTTGGGCGTGTTTTAAGAATATAAGCTGGGAGGTACAAAGCTTAGACTTTATTAAAGAAAAATTGATGTGTATTAGCTGTTTTACCCAAGAGACACAAAATTTTAGATTATTACAGAAGGGGGACGTGCCTAAAAATATTCTTTAGAGGTGAAAAGTAACTTGTAAACATATGCAAGACACCGTTGCTGAATATCAGACACCCCTTAATATATTAACTCACACACACACACACACACGCACGCACACACGGAGAGAGAGAGAGAGAGAGAGAGAGAGAGAGAGAGAGAGAGAGAGAGAGACGGAAGGTGATTGGGTAACAACAAATTGGCTGTTTTGACACTGACGTAAAGGTATTCCCTCACATATCGACGTTAGATTTGTTCATATTACCATATTTGTGTGTGCATTTTATTTATACAAGTATATACTAGTCTCCTATTTTACATGATTCAATACTCTGAGAGAAAAAAAGAGAATATAACATTAAAAAAAAAATTATTATAATCACAGATACATAGCAATATGTATAACTGAATCACGAAAGTTAGGAACGTGATAAATCCATAAATAAAGTTATATGCCACGAAGGGAAAATAAACAACGGAGTATCTGCGAGATCTTTCGACGTTCAAACGTCCTTGGCAGATGAACTGACATACATGAGAAAGACGATACACGAAAGGTCGTAAAACTGACAGATAGGGATTATAAAGAGATTAGTACCTAGAATCCGACACACCTGGAAGATGAGTAATCCTCCCAAACAAGCAAAAACATGGTTACAATTAAAAGTTTAAGACAAACTGCTCAGACACACGGGCAAGACAATTAAAGGATTATTATAGGTGACAGCTATTCAGAACTTTGGTGAACAAAAAACATATTCACAATACATATCCACAATACATATTGAACATACATATACAACGAAAATATCTCTAAGGCAACTCATTTTTATTTAAGTCTGTAATTATATCTTTGAGGTCATTCTTAAATATGTTACAAATACAAGGGTTTAAATGAAACAGGCCACGGCTAATAATGAAATTACAATGAGGTGTAAGTTGTATTAAAGCAGATTCTAAAAGATTTTGTGATAAGACATCTTTTGACCTTGCAATTACTGAACTACCAATCCAATTTATTCGGTGGTTGTTTTCACTTAAATGAATGAATATCGCATTAGATGTTTGCCCAGTTTTTACAGAATATTTATGCTGGCTTAACCTTACTTCAAAGCCCTTGCTCGACTGTCCGAGATAAAATGAGGGACAATCTAAACATGAAATTATTATTATTATTATTATTATTATTATTATTATTATTATTATTATTATTATTATTATTATTATTATTATTATTATGGTGACAATCTATTTAAAATATTAATGCACATTGCGAGAGAGAGAGAGAGAGAGAGAGAGAGAAAGAGAGAGAGAGAGAGAGAGAGAGAGAGAGATATTCGTCATGGAAAACGAGATTAATTAAAAAGAGACAGATGAATAAAGCTCAATCTATGCACCGCTCTTTACGAGAGAGAGAGAGAGAGAGAGAGAGAGAGAGAGAGAGAGAGAGAGAGAGAGAGAGAGAGAGATTTGTTCCAGCATTAACTTGGGCAATTAACTCGGGCAGACTCCCACAAAGCCAAAGCCAGAGTTTTGGAAGAAGAAAGAGTTTCGGCGAAAAATTTAATTCCGATGGGGACTGAAAACTTTTTTTTCCAGAGAAAAAATTATTTTCCATAGTACACAGTGACCGTAGTACCTTACCCCAGGGTCCCCCCCCCCCCCCCACCCCCTACCACATTAGATGCGAGGGGGAACTGGGTAATGCTTTTTATATGCATTTTTCTCGAAAGAGTTTGAATTTGTCTCTTCGAGGAGACTAAAAAATTCAGCAACTGGTCAGGTAAACTTACTTTAAACATCAATATTTCAATTTAAAAAAAAAAAAATGTTTGCCTTTAAAATTCAAGTAATCCAAACTTTAAAAAACCTGAATTTTGCTGAGATGATTTTCTGGGAATTAAAAAAAAATTGCAGAAAAACAAAAGGGAAACGAGATGCGTTTGACCCTGAGGCCTTTCAGAGTATATACAATAAAACCATTGATCTCCTCGATGGTATCCGTTGTAATACCGTGTCCCTGGCGGGCTTTGCTCTCTCTCTCTCTCTCTCTCTCTCTCTCTCTCTCTCTCTCTCTCTCTCTCTCCTTGTTCCTTCATCATCATCAACTTCTAGACAGTAATCTTTCTCCCTCTGAGAACGTTTCCAGTCTCTCACTATCTCTGACGAGTCTGCCAGACTTCCTCTGACACATTCCAATTCCCTTTCCCATCTCCCTCACATCTCACCTGGAATCTGGAATTTCCTGGAAGCAACTCAAGTTTGTGGGAATCAATTATTTATTTATTGATAATCCACAATTTTCTGGAACAAAGACAATTTCCTGGAACAATGACTAAATTTTATGGAGCAAAGACAATTTTCTGGAACAATGACACAATTTTCTGGAACTATGACACAATTTTCTGGAACTATGACATAATTTTCTGGAACAACGACATAATTTCCTGGAACAATAACAAAATTTCCTGGAACTATGACACAATTTTCTGGAAAAACGACATAATTTTCCGGAACAACGACATAATTTCTGGAACAACGACATAATTTCCTGGAACAAAGACAATTTTCTGGAACAACGACACAATTTCCTGCAACAAAGACAATTTTCTGGAACAAAGACAATTTCCTGGAACAAAGACACAATTATCTGGGACAATGACACAATTTCCTGGAACAAAGACACAATTTCCTGGAACAAATGGCTAAATTTTATGGAACAAAGATACAATTTTCTAGAACAATTACACAATTTTCTGGAACAAAGACACAATTTCCTGGAACTATGGCACAATTATTAAAATTTTCTGGAACAAAGACACAATTTCCTGGAACAAAGCCACTAATTTTTGTGGAACACGACACAATTTTGTGGAACAATGACACAATTTCCTGCAACAAAGACATAATTTTCTGGAACAATGAACAATCCTGAACAATGACACAATTTTCTAGAAAATAGATACAATTTCCAGGAACTATGACACAATTTTCTGGAACTATGACATAATTTTTTGGAACAACGACATAATTTCCTGGAACAATGACACAATTTCCTGGAAGTATGACACAATTTTTTGGAAAATCGACATAATTTTCTGGAACAACGACATAATTTTCTGGAACAAGGACGCAATTTCCTGGAACAAAGACAC
Organism: Macrobrachium nipponense; assembly: GCF_015104395.2. Lineage (NCBI taxonomy): Eukaryota > Metazoa > Arthropoda > Malacostraca > Decapoda > Palaemonidae > Macrobrachium > Macrobrachium nipponense. The sequence goes on from NC_087223.1 coordinate 4,771,001, forward strand.
AATTTTCTGGAACAAAAACACAATTTCCTGGAACAAAGACAAATTTCCTGGAACAAAGACACAATTTTGTGGAACAATGACACAATTTCCTGCAACAAAGACATAATTTTCTGGAACAATGACAATTTCCTGGAACAATGACACAATTTTCTAGAAAATAGATACAATTTCCTGGAACTATGACATAATTTTTTGGAACTATGGCATAATTTTTTGGAACAACGACATAATTTCCTGGAACAATGACACAATTTCCTGGAAGTATGACACAATTTTTTGGAACAACGACATAATTTTCTGGAACAACGACATAATTTTCTGGAACAATGACACAATTTCCTGGAACAAAGACACAATTTTCTGGAACAAAAACACAATTTCCTGGAACAAAGACACAATTTTCTGGAACAATGACAGAATTTCCAGGAACAAAGACAATTTTCTGGAACAAAGACAATTTCCTGGAACAAAGACAATTTTCCGGAACAACGACACAATATCCTGGAAGCAAAACCGAACAGTTATTTTTCCTGGAACAAAGGACCAATTTCCTGGAACAAAGACACCAATTTTTTCTGGAACAATGAATACAATTTTGCCTGGGAATAAATAAAGACAAACAATTTTTCTGGTGAAAAGAAAAACAACAATTTCCTTGGAACAAAGACAACAATTTTTCTGGAACCCCAAATGAACACAATTTCCTGGAAAAATGACGCAATTTCCTGGAACAGCGACATAATTTCCTGGAACAAAGATGCAATTTCCTGGAACAATGACACAGTTTTCTGGAACAAAGACACAATTTCTCGGAACAACGACACAATTTTCTGAAACTAAGACAATTTCCTGGAACAATGACGCAATTTGTTTGTGCGACAGTGTCTTTTTCTTTTAAAAGATCTATATGCGCTGAATGGCCCCTCGGCTCCGGCGTTTGGTTGTGCCAAAAATTTTATAATCTAATCTAATCTAATATTGAATCCTGGAATGGATGATTTGAATCTGTAATACAGGAATCAGGAATGAATGAAAATGTCGTAACTGGTATTAAAAAGCTGGAACACAATTTAGAGTATGGAATTCCGGAATGGGTTATTGGAATCTGTAATACAGGAATTAAGGAATGAACGAAAGTGACGTAACCTGGAATTGGAAGGCTGGAACATGAGGCCTTTTGAATGTGGACTCCTGAAATAAGTATTGAAATCTGCAATACAGGAATTCAGGAATGATTGGAAATTATGCACAGAATGCCAATTATCATTACTGGGATGATATTAAAGATGAGTGAGGTAGAAGGATTAACACATTCATTGCTTCCCTTTTCAGTATCATCAGGAATCAGGAATAATTAGAATGAAAGAATTGACTGACAACACAGACGAATGGTTTTCCTTAACCCTCGTCAAGTCATACTCTTTTTTTTTTTTTTTTTTTTTTTGCCAGAGGACAAGTCCCGATTAAACTAAGTCTCTCTTGACCAGATCCCTCTGCCATTTCTCTCCCTGGGTCCAGCCATCTTCCAGAGAGGGCCTCTTTTCGCCTGGATTCCAGGCAAAGTCGAGTTTCTCGGTCTTCCGACTTCCATTTTGGCTATCCGTAGAATCTTCCCCTCTTGGGATTTAGACGGAAAGAGCTCTATACACTCCATTAGAGCCACCTGTTGCTGCTCTGTTCCTGTGTACGTGTACGTGTGTGTATGTGTGTATGTAGGCTACGTGTGTGTTTGCGTAGGGGTATATGTTAGGTGTACTTTTACCAGCGAGGAAATATAACTTATATAATGACGTTGAGATTATACTGCCCTCATATTTTTTCCCTCCAGGAGTGGCTGTATATATTATCCTCTCTCTCTCTGTCCTCTCTCTCTCTCTCTCTCTCTCTCTCTCTCTCTCCTCTTCTCCTCTATGGATCACCCTTTCCCAACCCTGTTAGTCACGAAGTGAATCTTTCCAGGAAAATGAAGTCAGATTGTGGAGCCACTCAGACCCCCAGAAAATACTGCGGACCTACATAGTCTCTCCATTACTCTGTGTCTTCCTCTGTGTTTTTTTGTTTGTTTCTTTGCCTGGGTTCTGTCATCTCGCTGGTTTTCCACTGCGTTGCGAAGACTTCGAGAGCCTGTGGCTTCTGGTGGGGACTAGGAGTCAATTAGTGCTGGACGCACTCGAGCAGCTGCGATTCCTAAAAAGAAGATTAACGTTTATTTTTGGTCTCAAAAAGTGGTGTCTATTTGCGAGTGCTTCGGGCTGCATAATTAAATGCAAAGGGCACTTATAGGTTCTTACTATTAAAATGGGTTTATTTGCTCCACTTACACATTTTATTTTGGAAATGTAGCCCTTTTTTCACAAAACTGTTAAAGAAAAACAGCTAAAACTATGTATAGTTTTACGAGCCAACGACAGAAGATTAAGGACAATTAAAATGTTTTAGGTTACCCTGACAATAAGACCTACTACGGCCATTTTAATATTCAGTAAAACTGTTTATTCTTCACATATACACTTTATTTTTGGCTCATAATCATTTCTTTCAAAAGGCATTTGGATAAAAATAATGAGTAATTCCCAAGTATGGACATGCTATTAGGACAATTGAAATCTTAGTCCGTTTTCCAATCTCTTTGAGCTTCTCGTTTTCTATTTGGATGGGGAGCTACCTTAAATCTCAAACCCCCTTACGTCTTGTCGCAATAACAACCTCCCATCCAACACGCCCCATACCCACCCACTCCATCTCATCCGACAGACTCATCCCCATTCCAATAAAGCCTGGAGACCCATCCTATTCAACCCCATCCCATTAACAGGACGGTCTTTCTCTATCTCTCTCGGCAGAGTCGACTCACCTTTCGAGCCAGTTGATGATGATGATGAAGACGGCATTCGTATTCGGAAATGAATCTGGATTTCCCGGAAGCTGTGCTGCAGCCTATACTGTCATTAATCGCATGTAATCCGTCGGGATTTGTCCCCCAATGGCCGAAATCCATTCCTGAACTGAACGCTCTTTAAGGGAAGTAGATTTCAATCATTTTGTTCCCCTGAAAGAAAATCACCTAAGTGATTTCATGGAGGATTCACTTGAATAACTTAAGAATTCACTCTGAAATTCAGCGTCACGAAGGTTATGGTCACCTTAAACACATTAACCCCTAAAGGAATTTATTTTTTACTGATAAGACTTATTGAAGATTTTTCTCACATAATACTCATTCAGAGAGAGAGAGAGAGAGAGAGAGAGAGAGAGAGAGAGAGAGAGAGAGAGAGAGAAAGCAACAACAGTAATCCCACTTCACACTCGTCAACTCTAAATTCCTACGAGTTACGAAAGATAAGAAGAAGAAGAAGAAAATAACCCTCGTCTTATTCCATCTCCAACCAACCAACTTCCAAACGCAGGTTCAACTTCTTTGATAAATAGGATCCATTAACTGGATCAAACCCCTTTGAGTGAATCCTTCAGCAATCCCCTCACCCCACACCCCAACTGGTATGGAGGATAGGAGGAAGGGGGTGAGGGGGAGGGGAGTGAGATTGGCTGGAAATGAGATAAACATTGATCTTGTGAAGTAACTTCAATTGACAGGTGGACGAACTTGATCCAAGTTGAAAAGTCTCGAGCTTTGCCTAATGGGCCTCCCCTGGGATAGTTCAAGGAACTCACTGGAATTAGGGGTCCAATTTCCATCAAAAACATGCAGTGGAAAGAGAAATGCGAGGTTGAGTCTTGTGAAAAACTAGTCTGCTTGAGGGAAGGTCATTCTGGGTCACTCTGTATCATTCTGGCTTATCCCCTGTTCCCAAGAGGCTAAAAGGAAGCAGTTTAAGGGGCTCGGGGAACATAAAAGAAGGCAGGGAGAACCATGTAGCAGGGACCAGTGAGTATGAAGCGCTACTCAAACTTTCTGATGGTCAAGTTGTTGATTTTAATAAATTCTTGTTGGTTTATGAAACTGGATCATCGAACATTCAACTGTTATCTTTATAATTTATTTATTCATAATTTTATTAATTTATCATATTTTTCCTTCTCCCACAATTTAGTTTTTCTTTCTACATTTCCTGTTATCTTCAGAAACTCCTTTCAAATGGACACCTTCATTCTCTGGAAGCTGGAATTCCAAGTCAGTGGCCCCTGTGAGCTTACTTCATATGAATAGGCGTCTGTCATAAATCCTCAATGTATTTAGTACCATAATGAAGCCCTGGCATTCTTACACTCTCTGGTGCTCCACACCCTTCGTTTCCAAAGCAGGGGAGTCGTCATTTCCCAACATAACTCGAGTCCTCGCTGGAAGCTCAAATGGTTTGGCGACGCAGCACACACAAGTGAATATTTTATCCGCTGCTTCCTATGCAGTTCCAGGTGGCCTGGATCATCCTCTCTCCATTCGAGAGTGAAACGACTCTCATATCGTCTTTAGAATGCGACTGAGATGCAGATGAACGATGAACGATTGATGAATGAACAATAGACACACTTCGCTTTCCGAGTACCCGAGTACAAATGAACAAAGGGTAAATGCAGATTTTGCAGAGGACTGAGCCATATCCCGAGGGAAAGCCAGAATAAATAAGAATGGACAAAGCGGAACAATTGCCGGCACAACCAAGAAAAAAAAAGAAGCCCTATAATGAAAACTGTACAAAATGGAACAAAACTGAGCTAAATTAGCCTGGAACGAAAAATAAGACCGGAACAAGTATGAATGAAATGGAAAATGTCTAGCCACCTGAAGAAAAAAAAAAAAAAAAAAAAAACGTAAAATAGAAATGGAACAAATCTGAACGGAAGCGAAAAAGAAATATTTTGGACACCTCGTCACCTGTACCTGTTTCAGACGCGGTTCATACAGGGACTAATTATATAGCGGTTGGCAACAAGGAAATCAAATTACAGGTATGTTGATAACATCGGGCTCTCTGCCTGCATTCTGTTCCATTGGCAATGGAGCAGGAGGGCGTGACAGACTTGAAAACAGACATAAATGGCCTCAGTACAACACAGTGTAATAGTTTCACTCTCTCTCTCTCTCTCTCTCTCTCTCTCTCTCTCTCTCTCTCTCTCATTACATTCAAACCCCAGCAGCTTTCCTCACCTGTCCAGTTCATGAGCAAATTGACCCTTTATGAAGACGGATGCTGGGTTACGACCTCCAGTCATATCAAAAGGTCAGTTATTCTTCGGTACCATTTTGTCTTCAGTGTGTGCTCCTTGGGTGATTTCTTCTTAGTATTTTTTTCTATCAGTCGTCCTATTCGACTGAGTGGTTTTTATAGTGTGGGGTGTTCCTGGTTGCATCCTGCCTCCTTAGGATACCATCACTTTACTCACTGTGTGCGCTGTTTCTAGGAGCACACTCTTCTGCAGGAGTCCTAGGGCTACTTTGGCATCTGCATAGTTCTTCCAGGTTCTTTTCCAGGGATTTTGGATCGTCCCACGGGTAATATTATCAAGGGTTCTCACCAGCATAGCAAGCGATCGAGTAACATTTTTAAAGGTCATTTCACTTCCTGGGTGAAATAATATAACTTTAAACGATGGTTTTAATAATAATTTTAGGCTCGGTGTCCCTTGCAACTGACCATCGATATTGACTGGCGTCATTCCATACTACATTTTTGCAGAAATGTCTTTTATGTATTTATAATTTTAAAGAATAAATGCATATGCATACTTGTAATTAACTGATACTGATTATATATTTAATTTGAATATTAAAAGTCGAAGAATAATCGACAAATTACGCGGCTGTGACGAGATAAACAGACCAGATCGAAATATGTTTAGAAGGAATTCGACCGCTAAAAATGGAGGTAGGGGAGAAAATCCTCATCTCTTCCAAGCCACTGGAGGGAAATTAAGATCTCTCTCAAAAGGGTCTTTCTTATCTCATAAGATATTGCTTACTTATCGTCTTCGTATCTTTAAATATATGACTTAGAGCCTTCGTTTCTTTAAAGATATTGCTATGAAAAGCTGTCATGGCGGAAGATATCTGAGCAATAATGGAAAACTCGAGTGAGGTCTGAGAGATGAATAAGAACCATTTTTAAGAATCCAGAATGAATTGGTTTTTGGGTTTATTCAATTTATACATTTTCGTGAATTATTTGAGTGAATAAATTGAGTTAGTAAAGTTTTTCCTTCAAATAAAGTGCCTAGGTCTATCAGCTTAGGAATCTTTAGGTCTAAAGATATTAAAATCTTAAGCAAACTGGGAATTCATTTTGCCTTCCATGAATGACATTTTCCTTAGTAATTTTCCTACATAAGGCAAACTCCAATGCTTTCATATGTCCATTTCTTTCCACTTTCTTAAAGGCCCCCCCCCCTTCCCCAACCTAACAGTATTTTCCAGAAAATAGAATTCTCGGGCTTCAACAGCCGTGAAATTGGTGCTTTTCCTCCCATGAGGAGAAATTGTCAGACTGTCAACTGTTTTTCTTATTATAGTTGGCTTCGTTTGTAGCCTAGCTACCTCTCTCCCAGGGTAGCAGAACGGTGGAAAAGTAGACATTTGTATTGTATACTCCTGTTCAGTTACCTCACTCTCTCTCTCCCTCTCTCTTTACGTGCAACAGTATATCGCGAGTAATCAATTGTTGATCTATATCAACAATTGATATAGATCAATATTTTGTTTTGAAATTCCGGGAACTGGAGCGTAGGAATATAATTGACGATATTCACAGGGACTTAGTTATGGCCAGGAAGAGTCGAATGACAAACGCTTATGTCATTCCCACTTTGTTATTAAATCTGTTATTAATTATTGAGTGATATTGGATGTTTGTTCATGAATGTCTAATCTTACGATAGTTGCTGCTTATACACCATGATTTAGAACCAGACAGAAAAAGTATAAGTGTGTCCAGAGAGACGAATTGAAAGCCTTGAAACGAATGTAAACAGACTTCTCTTCTCCTTTGGTTCTTGTGCAGGATTTCAGGTCACTTCAGGTCCCAGAAACCAAATGTATAAATAACAAAAAACTTAGATTTTTCTCCACAAATTGAAAACATATACTGGATGCAAGACTTAGATGCTGAAATCTAAACCCTGAACTTTCTTTGTAAGAGCCATTTATTTTTCGAGACAATGTCGGCTCTCTTTTACTGCAGGCGAATATTCGCTCGTTCAAAATTGGTATCAGGGAAGGAGAAGCTGGATATAGACAAAATGCCTTCCTGTGCTTTCAAGAAGTAATTCTTTGTGAAAGAAGGCATAATAATAATATTTCGGTACTATTTTAACCTTATGGCTACAGAGAGAGAGAGAGAGAGAGAGAGAGAGAGAGAGAGAGAGAGAGAGAGAGAAAGATCATAGTACATCTGGTTATAAATTTGATATTTACGTAAGAACCAATTTTTAGTTCATTACCCAACGAATTTTAAATTGCTTGTGATTTATATATATATATATATATATATATATATATATATATATATATATATATATATATATATATATATATATATATATATATATATATATATTGTTCAAGATTTTCAGCCAGAACCAAGGAAACCTAAGATCTATAACAAGATTCAAACATACTTGTCGATATGCAAGTTGCCGCTCTGAACTGAAAGCATACATTCTCTAGAAAGCTATCTCTGCTCCCATTGGCTGTCGGAATTTAACCCCCACAGGGATTGGGCGTGGCTTACCAGGAGAAATTTTAAAAGGAGCAGGGATCAGCGGCGCGCCTTCAGAAGAACCTTAGAGCTCGGAGCGCTCAGAAGCTCCTTACCTCGCCCTGCAGACACCACTTCACCCCATTCCGCTCCCCCCTGCCTCCTCTGGGGAAGTCCCAAGTATTTTCATGCGTCCATAGTGCACAGAAATATGAACAGATAAGAAGACTACCAAGCCCAGGATCTCCAGACAAACACCGTACCTGATTGTGGTAGAACATGGGAACCGTTGGAGTAAGCCTTGCATTTTCAATAACCCGTTTGCGCAAAATTCTGAACGCCTTGTCTGTTTGCCCCAAGCCACGTATTTCCAGTGGATCAACAATCAGGCACCTCACTAGTTCCTGGCCCTATGTAAATAATGTAAATATAGTGCATTTAAAACTAAAGTTCTACTATTATGTAAATTCCTCCTTCCTTAGTAAAATCGGCGTTCTGCCATAGTTTTTCCCTCTTTTCTTTGTTGTGACCTCTCGTTCCTCCATTCAAGGGCAATTCCAGAATCGTGAGAAAAATACTTTTATTTTCCAGCCGTAGCAATTGTTAAGGTGGTATCACGAAAGAAACAAATCTGAATTCCTTTAATATTTTTATGAGCAAGCGAAACCAAGGTTTCCCAATTTTCCACAACAGGAAAAAGGTAAATTTTATTTTCTAGTTATTTGTGTAGAACTAGGTATTCTAGTTAGGGGTATATAAAATCTGACTGCCATTATAGCGATAGCAAATAGACCAAGTGTAGGCTGATAGACTAGAGCTCGAAAGAGAAATTTTAACCTTAGCTTCTTTTATGACCTATTACATAAAGCATGGGGGTATTTAGGGAGTAAAATTAAAAACATAAATAAGGGCGATATCTCGTGAATTGCAAGTAAATCGCAAATCCAGTATTGTAAAGATATTTCGTGTTTTTTATGTGAATCAATGAGCTGGTCATCATCGAGCGCTCACTCTCTTTCTCTCTCTCTCCTCGCTCACGCTCGCTTGCAGGTCTAAGCAGGATAGAATTTAAATCCCTGGTCACGTGTCTACTTCAGCCCTATTCATTGCCCCATTTATCAACAAAAGGAATAGATGAGTCAATAAGTAAGAAGGAAAAAAAACACAAGTGTTAGCGTAAATTCTTATCGTTAGGATAAGGAAAATCAAAGGTAAAGTTTTTTTTTAATTTTCTGTGCAGAGAGTAATAATAAGGACAAATACTTTTGCTTTACAAACAAGGGCACATGTTACCCTTAGTGGAACTTTCTCCACCTCGGCCTTGAAACTCTCGTGATTCATTCCTCCTGTCTAGCCAACTCGTGTGCAGGTCTAATTCTCCTGGGTTTTAAATTGGCAGAATCGAGGGTCTTAGGTTCGTAAGAGCTAGGGTGAAAAGGGGAACATGTTAGGGGTTTGTGCAGAGGCGGTATATTTATGCAGGGTGAGAGATCTTTAGTCTGGTTCTTCCTCTTCCCTATATTGTATATGAGCTAGCGCTTAACATACGAATCCTGAGCATAGCTAGGTTGAAAGGGTAAGATAGACCAGGGATTTGCGTTGGTAGAAAAAGGAAAAATCATTTTTAGCCAATTCTCGTCTTCGTCCTGGAGACGATATAAAAAAAAGGAGACCCATATACATTTTATATTACCGACTGCATTTGCCACGTTTTTCATGTTGAGTTTCCGTGAAATTCAAGACCAGATTCTTTCTTTTTATTTACAAAGCCGTAATCGTGTGAGTTTCTGCGCTTATGAATTTCATTTGCCACGTTTTCACATTGAGTTTCTGCGAAATTCGTGACCAGATTCTTTCTTTTTATTTACAAAGCCATATTCATGTGAGTTTCTGTGCTTATGAAATTAATTTGCCACGTTTTCACGTTGAGTTTCCATGAAATTTGTGACCAGATTCTTTCTTTTTTATTTACAAAGCAATATTCGCATTGAGTTTCCGTGTTTACGACGTTCATTTGCCACGTTTTTACTTTGAGTTTCTGTGTCTACGAAATTTATTGCCAAATCCATTATTGCCGTCGAGTTGTCCTCCGAACTGTAAAATAGAGATTTTACAGCGTGAGTTTTCCGCCCCACTATGCGCCAGTAGTAACTATTTGCAGGGATTTTACGGTCATCTTGCCTCCTATTATTATCAGGCTAGACTACTAGCGTTTTACTGATGGGGAGATGGCCAGTAATGCAGCACTGGAGGAGGCTAATGCCTTCACAGAAGCCAGAAGAGTCCTGTGGCTGGAGGACGTTGTTACGAACCTAGAGAGGTCCGCTCCAAGTTCGTTATAATGATGAACAAAAAGAAACCAACACCAACAGTTGAAACTGGGGATACGAATATAGAAAAAAACAGTAACACAACAAAGGTTTATTTACAAGCTTACTAACAAAGATAAATGCAGAATGGTGTCTCCTATTTACATAAAAAAGGTAAAATCTTACACTGCAAGAAGCAAGAACTGGGGGAACAGTGAGGTAATGAAAGTACTTGCCGACCAGTTTGGCAACTCGAAGCGATGGCTTCACAAAAGGAGAACTCTAATTGTAGATGCCTTCTTGCCTCCGTATTGCAGAAAATAATGTCTACTCTTGATACTTGAAGGGCAGGAACTCCCCAAAACCTCTAACAGAACGTTTCTTCTCTGAAGTCTTGCTCAACGTCGAAATAACTCGGTCGTCCACTCCTGAAGGCGACTTGACCAGAATTCAACCAACTCTCGAGCGACTTTTCCTCTCTGATTCTTCGTCCTTCTTTTCTTATCTCACTCTGATGATCTCTGCTGCTGATCTCTCACTGATAATCTGATCTGAGACTCTTACTGATGAAATCTGATCCCTGTGATTAACTGATGATCTCTGCTCCGTCCTACTTCGTCAGTCGTATTTATAAGGCACCCTGGGGGCAGGGCATACGGCGAATGTCACAGACTCCCGAGTCGACAGGAACGATTTACAAGAATCTATAAGATGTATTGCATCAGAAATCGCGACTTTTCTCACGACTCTTCGGCTCCTGTTGCGTTCCACAACACTCCTGCCGATTCTAGAACAATCACGAGAACAGGCGCCTCCAACACGGGTGCGAATGTCTCCTTGCTGCAGAACTTCTCGAAAATGCGTTTTCCTTTCCTTTAACTTTCTTTGCTATAAAGCAATTACCATGACAAACGTAAAACTGATCAATTGGGGGAACGATAAGCTGAAAGAAGCAGCCCAAGAGAGAGCAGCCGAAAGGGGGAAGGAGAGAGAGGCACAAGAGAGGAGAGAAGCAGCTGAAAGAGAAGCACAAGAGAAAAGAGAAGCAGCTGAAAGAGCATTCCAAGTAGCCGAAAGGGAGGAAGAAAGAGCACATCAACTGGCTATGGCAGCCCAGAGTGCCACTCTGACACCCCTGAGTGTCCTCATTAGGACTTGTGACGATAACAAACCCGACACCTGGCTTGATCATGTCGAGCAGGTGTTTGAGAACTTCAATCCACCCCCTCAGGAAGTGGCCCTCCTCCTGGGCAAGCACCTCGCTGGTAAAGGGCAGACTGGATTTGAGGCCCTTCCCTGAATGAGCGACAAGACCTCGCCCTCATCTGAGAGGCAATCCTTGGGGCTTACGAATTAACCCCAGACCGGTGGAGGAAGAAATGGAGGACTATGCCTAAAGAGGCTAACCAAACATGGACAGAGTGGTAGCCAAGAAGACCCTGGCACTCCATAGGTGGACGAAGGCCTCCAACACAACATCTGTTGAGGAGGTCTTAGAACTCTTTCATTTAGCGGACATCCTGTCCTACGTTCCCCCTGACCTTGCCACCCACTTGGTCGACAAGGCCCCTAAGACTATTTTGGAGTGCTGTAAATGGGCAGATGCCTATGACACCCACCATCCATCGCAGAGTTCTTTAAAGAAGAAAATACGCCCTGCTCTCCCTCTTACTCCTGCTGCCACCTCTCAACCCACCCAGTGCTCAAATGTTCCTCCAGGGAAACCTGTGTGTGGGTGTTGCAGTAAACCAGGTAATGCCATGGAGCAATGCCTCTCAAAGGTGGATCCCCCTCAGCAATCTGCCACTACTCCTTCAAATGGACTACCCAATCATTCTAATAACTAGAACAACAGCCATTGGAACAGAAACAACTCATGCAAAGTGTATGGGTACACTGCTGCTTGGGCAGGATGCCACAAGAAATCTCCTGTTTCTGCCATTGCTATGGCCATGACCAATCCGTCAGTTCTAGGCCCTCTTCCTCACGGCCCCATATTTGTCGCACCTTCCAGAGGTCACTATCCTGCCCACCAGGTCTGAGCTTTCAACGACATTGGAGCGCAAGTATCCATCATTCGAGAGGATAAAATTCTTTAAGGAGCTCAGGTTGATAGGCACCAATTCATCACGATAGAGAGCCTAAACCACGTCAAGATGTTCTTACCTACTGTCCGGTTGAGAGTCACATGACCTCACCATTATAGGGTATGTACCATTGTAGTAGCAACATATATACCAGGGGGTTATGATGTCCTGCTTGGACAAGATTTTAAGTCTCCTCCTACCTTTGTACCGTATCAGGGCCCCTGCCCTCACATCGCTCCAGACCTGTGCCACGGGCCTCCAAGAACTACCTCTGCACAGCCAGTGCCACTTGAAGGTAAAAGGCAGGGGCAGGTTCCATCTCTCTTGGATGTTGAGCCACGTTCAAGTCCTTCCACTAAGCCAGGAACAGCCTCAGTGCCAGGGCCATGGCAAGACTCAAGTCTTCCTCCTGGAGCTTGAGTTTTAAGTCCCGGTTGCTCTCCCTCCACTGGCTTGGCCCCACTACCCATGCCAGCAATCAAGGAAGAGCCAATTCCAACAGGAATCCCACAGGACACCCATGACATGGTGGACATTCCACTTACGGTGCTGCCTTGCAGACTGCCCCAGAGTCGGTCCTCCCAATGGGTAAGCCCATCCCGAATACCATTACCTCCTCCAATCCCCCTCCGTCAGCTGCTAACCAGTCCCGGAGTAATGACTCTGCCGAATCCTATTTGGCTGAAGAACTCAGGGAGTCGAGCCATGCAGCATTAGACACGGGGACGAGTGCCAAGGCCCCAGTTGTCGCAGCAGCTGGAGCTGATGCCTCTGCAGAATCTTCAAAGGGCTTGAATCAATCAAGGCCCCCAATGGGATCATCAGACCGACCTCGGAGAGGTCAAAAGAAGCAGGGAAAGGGGCATCGAGGTTTTCTGAATACTTACGAGAGCCAATAGTCTCTCTGCACTAGTGCCTGGCACAGTGCCACCCTCTTATAGAGAATTCTGACCCTCTCCATCCAGAGGAGAGTGCCAGATTCTGCTACTTCTACTTACTTTTGACCCTTTTGTAACTTGCTTTTTTTTGTACTGTCTATATCTTCTCTTCCTTGGTTTCCTTCCCTCTTCTTTACTTCTTTTAGACAGTTATTGTATATTGTATGCCCTGCTTAGGCAGAGCCAAATCTGCCAGCTATTCTGGCCTTATAAAAATTAGTAATTCATTATGAACTACTGTCATAAAAGTGCCACAATTGGCACTTAGTATTCCATTTGGCAAGGGGAAATTTTAGCAAGCAAAAAATTGCTATAGCTTTAGAAATATTTTCAAAGCCTGGGTCATTTATATGTTGTCTTCATTTGATCTCTGATTTAGTGTTATTTCCTAGTCTTTATATTTTGTGAAATTGCCATTGTCTCCGGTAAAATTTACATTTACTTGTTAGTTTGCACTAATGTTTACTATGATGTCATTAATACTGTTAGGCGCCTTCTTGTTACGAGACAAAGTCATCTAACGAATCGTAGGGCTATTAACACACCTGAACGCGTCATATTGCCCTATTAGGGTAAGCTAATAGTATGTGTTGCCTTAAAGAATTAAGCTAGCAGTATTATATATGACATAAATTACCCTGTAGGTTAAGTTTTATCTAATCATTATTTGCTATTCATTGTTATTCTGTGTGACGTTATATTTCAAGAGTATTCTTTATTGGAATATAGCAAGTTGTTAGTCTTTAGTCACGGAACACATCCCAAATTACAGCCCTTTAACCTCAATAGTTTTGATTTTATTCAAGGTTAAAATTAGCCATAATCGAGCGTCTGGTAACGATATAGCCGAGGTCACCACCTGCCAGTGGTTAAAGTTTCATGGACCCCGGCTCATGCAGCATTATATCGAGGCCACCGAAATATGGATCCTTTTTTGGTGGCCTTGATTTTGTTATACGCTGTAGAGAAAACTCGATTGCGCAGAGGAAACAGAATTATCCTTCTGGTCTCTTGAACGAATTTGGGGGAAACAAAACGATAAGTGTTTTTGTAAGTGGCTGAATTCGCTTAAGACAATATGTGAGAGAGAGAGAGAGAGAGAGAGAGAGAGAGAGAGAGAGAGAGAGAGAGATAATGTCCTTTGCCTTGCAAATGCAACAGACCAGATCTAGTTTCCGTGTAACCCAAGAGTGTTTCCTATGTAATCCAATCGCCGTGTGTACTTGTGTATGTGTATGTATACATATGCATATATACACATATTTGTATATGTGTGATAAGTAAAGGAATACTTATATACATGGAATAAGCATTGATAGGCATCTTTACCTAATAAAACCTATATTAACACATCTCTCCTTATCATAATTATATATTCAATACATTTTCCATTCAGTCGAATATCTTTATTATTCCCTCCTTTATCCAGTCTCTCTCTCTCTCTTCCCTACTTTATTCAGTCTCTATTCCCACCTTTATTCGGTCTCTCTCTGTTCCCTCCTTTATTATTCTCTCTCTGTTCCAGCCTTTATTCAGTCTCTCTCTATTCCCTCCTTTATTCGGTCTCTCTATTCCCTCCTTTTTTTCAGTCTGCTTCTATTCCCTCCTTTATTTGGTCTCTCTATTCCCTCCTTTATTCAGCCTCTCTCTCTATTCCCCCATTATCTCTCTTTGCCCTACTCACCCCCACTTCCTGTGGTAGCCTTGTTTACATCCTACTCGACACCCCAACCCCCACCCACCCCACTCCCTGTTTGAAGCTTACTGATAACATTTATGGGAGAATTTGCAATCGGGCTCTCTCTCTCTCTCTCTCTCTCTCTCTCTCTCTCTTGCATAAAGGGCTTATAAGGAAATGTAGTTTCTCTGTCTCTCTCTCTGTAGCATTATTGAATTACAATATTCATTATGAAGTTTTAATTAATGAATTCAAAAAAACACAGAGAGAGAGAGAGAGAGAGAGAGAGAGAGAGAGAGGAGAGAGAGAGAGAGAGAGAGAGAGAGGTAGGAAGATTCTTGTGTTCGTGTCTCCTTGAAATCTTATATATATATACTATATATATATATATATATATATATATATATATATATATATATATATATATATATATATATATATATATATTTTTCCTTGGTTACTATTCCATGACATAAACCAAAACAAAAAAACACGAATAAAAACAATGGTCGTTTTCCAGCAGACTGTAAAACGTTTCAGACTTACTTGAAATGATCATCTACGTTCCTGCACAAGGGAGTTTTTTTGCCTTCTAGATTCCTCGAAGACTTTTATTTTCATGTTTCTTAGTTCCTGTTCCATGAATAAGTAGCAACAGTCCGCCGAGAGACGTTACTTAACCGAGAAACAATACAAACTTCCCTTCATCAGTTTCCGAAGACACCAGGAAACTCGGCATTATTAATTTCGTTCCAGTCAGCCCCTTTTTGCCATTCCCGGGAATGGGAATCTCTGGAATCAAGAATTACCGGGGGCTAAGGAGGTTTGCCTGCCTGGAATAAAGAAGCGTTTATGGACGATGTGACTCGTTGTTGCCAGCAATTCTGTGGCAATCGGGGTTGTTTGAGGTCTGATGAAGATTATGGTATTATTGCAGTAAATACCAGCGCCCCCCTCTCACCTTTTCTCTCTTTCTCTCTCTCTCTCTCTCTCTCTCTCTCTCTCTCTCTCTCTCTCTCTTTGCAAAGGTCATTAAGAAGGGTTAATCTCTCTCTCTCTCTCTCTCTCTCTCTCTCTCTCTCTGTAAAGAGAATCAAGCAGGTTGAATCTCTCCCTCTCTCAGAACAGCATAATGAAGGTAAAATATTTCTCTCTCTCGCTTTTTCTCGCCCTCTTAAATGAGTGCCAGAGAGGGTAAAACTCTCTCTCTCTCTCTCTCTCTCTCTCTCTCTCTCGTTAAAAAAAACTTTATTATATATTCTGAAAAAAAAAACCTGCGAATCAAAGAATGAAAAACTTTCAATTAATCGTTCATCGAAAATCATTCAACTTTAATAACCAATTTTGGGGTCATAAATTCCATCCAAAAATAAACAACACCCCCCAAACAGAGCAGAGGCTGGCAGACCAAGTAAGGAACATAAGAAAGAGAAGAACTGGAAAGGGAAATGTCACACGACAACGAATTACACGAAGTCGAACTGAGAGACGATGCCACAGAAGACGACAGGGAGGATGAGGTATCAAACAACGACACACGAAGAAACACCGACGAAGTAACAGAGAGGACGGAATGGGTAGAAAATGAGTTAGAACAATGGATGGAGCCAGATACAGAGAGAATAAAAGATCCCCTCACATGAAAGCCTACAACACCAAGAAATAAAAAGGGAGGAAAACAAGTGAGGTCAATGAAATAATGGGCATAATACACACCACCAGTATCACAGAAACAAATAACTTGACATATGCAGGAGCAAGATTAGTAGCAGAACTGATGGGATTCGAACACCAACACCACCAGCACAACCAACCCAACAGAAACCAAAACATCAACCTCCTTGGAAAAGGCGCCTGGAAAAGCAAATCTTGGTGATGAGATCTGACTTGAGTAAACTGAAAGAGATGGCAGAAAAAAGGCTAAGAAGCAAGAAAACAAGGGAGGAACTCAACGAGAAATAGTTTGATCTGTGCAATATAACCCCCACTTTCAGAAACGACGTCTCTCTCTCTCTCTCCTCTCTCTCTCTCCTCTCTCTCTCTCTCTCTCTCTCGTCGTGATGTCATCAGTGGAGAGGAACACTTCGTTAATCAAGGACCTCCCTAAATCATCATCCCTAAATCCCTTCGTTGCAATTCACGAGCAATGAT
The DNA here is from genome assembly GCF_015104395.2 of Macrobrachium nipponense. Classification (NCBI taxonomy): domain Eukaryota; kingdom Metazoa; phylum Arthropoda; class Malacostraca; order Decapoda; family Palaemonidae; genus Macrobrachium; species Macrobrachium nipponense. The sequence continues at coordinate 4,787,813 of NC_087223.1, forward strand.
CCGTTTCCTACCTTCCTGGTCTTGGACGAGGGATGCTGTTTCATCTTGATTAGCAGGTTTCTTTTTCAATGAGAGAGAGAGAGAGAGAGAGAGAGAGAGAGAGAGAGAGAGAGAGAGAGAGAGGGAGCACGTATTTATCTTAAGTGTGAAATATCTTCTTCATTTTACGAGTGTTTAGGAAGACCTGTCTCTCTCTCTCACGCCTCATTATTATCCATTATACCTCACAGCCTACTCCTGAGTCTATTGCAAGGAGTAATTTGACCTCCAGCTTACTCAGGGCAGTAAACCTACAAATTATTGTTCTTGCTGTTATTGTTCTTATGGTCTAAAAAACGTGTTTCGCGTTGAGTTGTAGATACAGGAATTTGAGGATAGGATATTTATGATTTGGTTTTTAGATTGAAAATGTAAAAAATAAATAATGTACATATTAAACAGTATAGAACAATAATATCTGATACAAAACGGCGTATTCATTTTAATTTTCGTTGGTGAAACAAGGCTCTATTTGGCCGTAGGTTTGCCCCGAGTAAGATGGATGTCAGATCACGCCTTGTTTCTGCACCCTTTGATAAACTTACTATCAAACTCAAAGGAAGGGGGTGGGGGAGGGTCTACCTAATTCATCTCCCCCAAATTTTTAATGCTTATAAGCTTGCAACAGATTCTAGGAGTTGGTTGTGATGGGTAATGGGTTGTGATGAGGCCTGAGAGACAAAGAAAGGTCTTCCTAAATACTCGTAAAATGAAGATATTGTCACGCATAAGATAAATGCGTGCTCTCTCTCTCTCTCTCTCTCTCTCTCTCTCCACGGGCGAGAGAATGATTTCCTGTATTCTATAAACACCGACTTCATTACAGACCTGTAATTTCTGCTGCACGTAATTAGAATCAGACGTCATTTTAAACACTGTTATTCTAGACGGCAATGACCACAAATCCTTCGGGAAACTGTGTTATTCAAACCACTTTATTCTCCCCCCAAATTTTTCGCTTCTTTTTTGGGGTAGGGGTTGAAGGGGGGGTGGGGAGGGCACGGTCGTTATTCAGCTTTTATTAAGTGTTATTAATTTTGGAGAATACCCCTTCTCTTCAATTGGATTTCTTGTATGATGTTCCGTTTCTCTCTCTCTCTCTCTCTCTCTCTCTCTCTCTCTCTCTCTCTCTCTCTCTCTCTCTAAATTTCCTGCCTCTTCTCATTTGCCGAATAGGAGCATAATCTCGGTAATTTGATAATCACGAAGAAAGACGAATAAGCTAAGATTATTATAGTTATTTCTGTCGAGTTAACCTCGTGAAAATACAAATGTTATTCACATGTAAAGAACTTTTTAAAATGTGCTTATTTTCTGCTATATCCTGATGCCCTGAAGAGAGAGAGAGAGAGAGAGAGAGAGAGAGAGAGAGAGAGAGAGAGAGAGAGAGGAGGAGGAGGAGGAGGAGAAGGAGGAAAGTATGTATGTAAGTTTATGAGGGCAGAAATTATTTACCAGAGGAACTATTGTTAATGCTATTATTCTCTTGTGGTGCTGGAAATTTTGTTGAGAGAGAGAGAAGAGAGAGAGAGAGAGAGAGAGAGAGAGAGAGAGAGAGAGATTTATATAGATGTCTCTGAAGGCAAATGAAATCTGTGGAAAATCTAATTCACGTTGAAACGAAAAAATATGGATTGCGTCAATTCGTTTCATATTTTTTGTAAACTTTCAATGGTAAAATTCTGGTCAAGTAATTATGCAATGAAAATTGGACTAATAAGTCTTGGAGCAACTGTTGAAGTAATTGGTATATCGTGGCTTGTAACAAACAGCAAATACAATTTCTGCTCTGCGAGCAATTTTGACCTGGGAACATGGTTATTGCCGGTAAACTTTTGATGCCCCAAAGCCCCCCCAACCCCCCCTTTTCCCTTTTTCTCTCTCGTCTTCTCTAGCCCTCTCTCCTCTTCCTACGGATATTTCATTTGAATTTTTACCCTCTCCCTTTCATATTTTCATTCAAATAAATGCTTTCGACTTTTGACAGGATTGTGTTAGCTTGTTTTGCTGAAGTGAATTTTACAGGAATTTCTTCTCTCCTCCTCTCTCTCCCTCCCTCTCTCTCTCCCTCTCAATCTCTCTCTCGTCTCCTCTTCTGTTTATAGGAGATGATAAAAATAAAAAAGTCAAAATGGTATTGAAAGGAAAAGAATATTGGGTCAAATAATCCTACTCGTAAAATCTGTAAAGGCAAATTTTTCACCAAAAGTTAACCACGTAGTTCCGACCATGTTTTTACAATTATAAATCATCCCCCCTTCCACCCGTATGTTTAAATTAATAAAAACGCCTTGATATATATTCGAGAAATATCTTCTGTATTCCATGAATTGTCCCCACTTCTTGGAATTTTATGCGAATTTATGGAATTCCAAATTCCAATTTAAGGTTGATCAAACTTTTTGGATGAGAAATTTCAAAAAGGTCAAAGTATCGATCCCCCCCCCCCCCTCGGTCCCCCCTCCCCTGTTGGTAATTCCTTGGTAATCTCTTTGGTGGTACCACAATAGAAACCACTTTCTATAAAGAAAGTAGAAAGCAGAGGTTGCCTTTAAAATACTCCAAAATGTGGTTTAAATTAAGGTTTTACCCGCCATTTTTTTTTAAGATAAATTAAAAAGGTAAAAGGAAGATTCAATATTCCAGATTAAATTCTCTTTACTTTAGGTCGAATTTGATACCTTTAGAGAAAGTTTCCAGTTTATGTGGTTTGCCAGCCCCGTTTTGCCTCCAGTTTTCAACAAATAAAAAAAAAAACACTTCAAAATAGTTACTTCTTAACAGATCATTTTATCATTAATATATATGTATAAAATCAGCCACGTCGACCTAAATTTAAAATAAAAAGGAGAAAAGCCCCGCTATAACTGTTATAAGATCATTTACAGAATCGACAAATATATAAATATATTTTTAATATTAATATATATATATAGAATATATATATATATAAATATATATATATATAATTTATATATATATATATATATCTTATATATAAAATAATAATTATATAAATATATATATTATATATAATATATATATATATATTATATATATATATATAATATAATATATTATATAATATTAGTATATATATTATAATATATATATTATATTTAATTTTATATATTATATATATAGTCTATATATATAATTATCTCTATATATAATAAAATTCTCCACTGGACACAGGGCATTGTTCAAATTAACATACGAAACGTGAACTGAAACTAAAAACTGGCCGACTTCATTTCGAACTTTTTCGCGGCAGGATATCTTCATCACCTTCCCCGGATTTGGATCCGGGTTATGGCCCGGAATGGGAACGGGAGGTCATCGAGATGGGCCGGTACCTGACCAGTGTCAACTTGTCGGGGTAGAATGGAATGGAACTCGCAAACGATGGGATTTTCCAATGTTTTGATCTTCGCGGAGAGTGACAGGTTATGGGTTTGAAAGTGGGCATTTTTTAAAATTACCGTAGACTTTCGCGACTTTGTTTGGATGAGATTGTTTTTCACTGAGTGGTTTAAGGAAAGCTTAAACTGATAATAAAGTTGATTCTTCTCTTCCTCTCTCTCTCTCTCTCTCTCTCTCTCCATCCTCTTCTCGTCCCTCTCTCTCTCTCTCTCCATCCAAATAAAAACTCTTTTCAGTTATTGAAATAAATATTGTATTGGCATTATGATAACTAAAAATGTAATAAATTCTGTATTTTTGTTTATAAATCGTTCAATATCCTACAAGTAAATGAATTATTCAGTCTACAATTATTATATTTTATATACTCCATTATTCTTTTTATTTTTGTCAGCTATAAAGAAGATATTATTCTTTGTTTTTGAAATTTGACTTATTTGAAGCAATAGATTGTGGAGAATTCATAAGTCGTGTTATCAATGTAATAATAAAATAAAATAAAAATACTAATAATAATAATAACTTGTTCAAGTGACAACTGGCTTTATTCTTTCCTCAGCATGATTGTAATCTTCAAACTTAATAAGGAAGGAATATTTGCGGCATTTAAAAACCTAGTTGGGCTAATTTTTCCCAAGGAGGAAAAGCAAAATTGTCCGTTGTAAGCATTTAACAACAACTAAAATATCGTCGGATTAGGGGGCCAAAACATGTATTTACAGCATTCCACTCAATCATAGGAAATCAACCATTTTTGATTCATAATTTGAATTTTTAATTGATCATAGCTTATTCACTTTTGAATCTGGAATTTTGCCATGAACTTGTGTTTGTCGATAATGAGAGGGTGGAGAGTTTGTCTATAAATGCGGTGAGTTTATAATGTTAATCTTTTTTATCAATATCGGGTGTATTCTCCTCTCTCTCTCTTCCTCTATCTCTTCTCTCTCATCTCTCTCTCCTCTCTCTCTCTCCTCCTCTCTAAAACTGTCAGATAGCATTCTGTTAATTATTCCCCTC
>NC_087223.1:4799794-4814794 GCF_015104395.2 Macrobrachium nipponense
TTCCTCTGTTTCCCCGGCTCGGCAGTGCATACGTCATCCCTGACTTTGATAAAGTTTATTTTTACTGAGTATAGGGACTCACAGTCAGGTGGTTTGTAGTTACATAGCCATGCCTTTGATAAGATTTATTTTCGGTTTCGAGTAGGATACTACCCGTCACCAGTATATATTTCTCTCCTTTTTTCCCGAAAGTCGCTTCCGAACTTATTGCATTAGAAGAATACTCGCAATTCCCTCTACTTTAAACATTCGTTATAAGTTGTGACTCTTCTTACTACCCGACTTCCAATCTGAACATTCCGTCTTTTGAAAATATTATAAATATTATCTCGTTACCCACTGATCACTCCTGTGAAATGGTGTACTGATAAACCTATTCATTCCGATGGTATATTCCTTTATTATTTCACGGAGACTGGCGCAGTGTACAAAAAAAAAAAAAAAAAAAAACGGAACGCAAAGTCCGCACTTATACGAAATATCCGGTTGTATCTGTCTTTTAACTTCGTAAACGGTATATTCAGAATGATTACGCAGAAATCTGAAAAATCCTTGTGATTAAAATTCAGGCTCGATAGCGTAACTGTCAAAGAAGATAATCAAATTTCTGGGTTACTTTTCCATATACCCAGAGACCTATATTATTAATACCCGAAGATGACTCTAAAGTGTTCTATTTAAAGAATAAAGGTTTATTTCTACTTATATAAACCTATCTACATCATCTAAAGCGAATATTCCTAAAATATCTAATTAATGGCCCTAATGTGTCTTTAAAAGATATTTCTAATTCTCTAGTATCCATCCATTTCACCCTCTAACGTCGCACTGAATTATCCTATCTGAATCAATAATTGATAGAATATCTTCCGTATCCCCAAAAAGCTTACTATGTGAGGCTTTGCCACTGGCCCTGGCAGTCTAATTGTTATCCTTGGAAATTTCGACCGGTAGCGAATCCTTCACATCCCTCGGTGTGAAACTAAATCAGAAAATATATCTCCCCTTTAAAGCGTTGTAAGTGATCATGTTTTCACGCCCGGCCCCGATTGCTTTCTGCGTTTCGTGAGATAATTACGTTATTCTCCTGGGGAATGTACTCTTGAATATTATATATAGTGTCCCCGTTCATGCCCGGCCCCGATTGCTTTCTGCATTTCGTAACATAATTGCGTTATTCTTCCGGGGAATGTACTCTTGAATATTATATGTAGTGTCCCTGTTAATAGTGATACATATATTTACTTAACTCGCAGTGTTCGAAATATAACCCGTTCCTGGCATATTCTCCCGAAAAATTCTTCATATCAACCAAGGCGATTGTTAATTTCTTGGGAATACACGTTCCAAATGCCTGATCGATTAATATAGATGATTCATTCGTTCCGATGATATACGTTTTATACTGATAAAGCCTCATTCAAAGCGGACATGGCGTTATAGTGCGGGGTAACCCTGTTAGTCCATAATTTGGCCTTCTCAACGTTCAGCTGGTTCAACTCACCATTTACATCCATACCCAAAATCCAGCTGTTATTAGCCATTTCTAACCTAATTCTCAAAGCCACCGAATCTAGTAAATATACATGTCAATACTCGCTAGATCAAGAGCAAGGGGAGTGGGATTGTATGCCAACCGATTTAGGAGCCGTTTATGACACTCGTTTCCCACATGGCGGCGTCCTGGAAGGTATTAACTGTGAATGCTCTAATTTACCAAACGTCCCATTATCATCGTCATTAAACAATCCACTCCGTCCTAACATAGTCATCGTAATGGGTTTTATATTTTTTAACAGTTTAATATACGATTGATAGTGAAATATCGGACAAGATTCCACCAACATCTCATTCAAAAATATGGATACGGATTTGAAAAGTGTTACTTATTCCGTTGAATAACGCTTCCCTACCTTCATCCGTATTCAAACGTGATATACTATACCCCGAGAAAAGCTTCTGATTCCGGAACCTTCTTTAACGTCCATTGCATAGTATTCCCATCCTTTTTCTTTAGAGGAATAACCTGTAACTACCTCGAAAACTGATCGAGGACTATTAAAAGATATAACCTTCGTTATAAGGGGCGAGTTTAGACATGTCAGCCAGATCACTGCTAACGGCGACCCGAGGTTTCAGGGATATTACCTTTCTTCGAATGAATTTCTTCAGTGTAAGTTTATGTAAAGCATAAGAGGGTTGACTCTTTAGGTCATTTTTGACACCATCTCTAAACAATATATATCACTAAAAACTGTCGGGGTATTCAACGTTTTCGTATATCTTCTTCAATACCCAAAGCTGCTTCTTAGTCACCACTGTTGATAAGTAATTTGATATTCGGTTTCACCCGTCATATTAGTCCTGAGCTGTAAGCTATCAGTTGCGAGGTCAACCAGTAGATAACCGTACTACTGGATACGAGATAATATCTCGGAGAACTCGCCACCCTTCTGATGTCCGATTAACTGACGGACCAAAGTTTCAATTTGAACTATGTCTCTATTCTTCATTAGAATGTGATGGGAACAGTTAAGACTGATATTTCTACTGAATTTATCCGAATGGAATACATTCTGCGTTATGAACACGACGGAGATTGACGAATGCCGTCCAGCAGTAAACGCCTCTGTCAACGAGAGTGTAGAACAGTCCCATATCAGTGGTCCCTCGATCTATATATTCAAAGGGGTTTAATAATTCTTTACTAATCCTGATCTTGTTCCCTATTGACGAGTACTTCTGTAATGGATGTTCATTCACCCGCAATATAGTACGATATTATAGAATTTCTTTTCATACTCTTCAATTATTTTCCGGCAAATCACACACTTTCCCGAGTTGCTGCTATGATAATTCGGGACGGATACGCGAATAGATCTATTGCTTCTGCGAAGAAACGAGTTGCTTGCATCCCAAAGGTTCCGATGATGACACTATTCATACGAAGAGAAAGAATGTGTAAAATAAAGGTAGCAAATATTTTATTCACTGAGAATAGACATTATAAACGTATACATTTTATATACAATGAATAGTCATATCGTAATAAATTTCTTATTTACATAGAACACACAGGTGCAGAGATAAAGGGTGTAAAAAGTAGTTAGCAAATATTATATTTCAAAGAAGGTTCTCGAATCAGAAACTTTTTTCGGGGGGTATCACGTTTGAATACGATGAAGGTAGGGAATTCTATAACAAGCAAGTGAGGGAATACCTAAACGACAGAAATATAAAATTATATAGTGTACATCCGAGATAAATTAAAGCTGAAAGAGTTATCAGGACACTTAAAAGTAAAATATATAGTTACTTAACTCACAACAATACAAATAAATACGTTAATGTGCTGCATGACATCGCTACCGGCTATAATAATAATAGCCACACAGAGGATTAGGAGGTGGGCAGACCTCGAATCGCATTCACGCGTTAGTAGACAGAGGATATAAGCCACAGTTTTTTCATAATATAAACAATAAAAAAACGGATCACCGCAGAAAGAACCCATCAGTTCCCTTTTTGAAGGTTGGTACTGTATTCTTCAGGAAAGGATATACCGTGCAGAACACTTGCACTTACGATTGATTTAAAAATAGGGAAAGTTGACGGGAAACAGATTCCTACAGTATATTATTTAGAGGACTTGCAAGGGAGGAGACTATTAAAGGACTGTTTTATAAATAAGCTTTAATCCCCGCTAACCTACCGGAGCTCTATATCAATATTTTAAAAAGGAGGAAGAGAGGTAATAGGACGAAGTACTACGTCAAGTGGAGCGGGGTACCCGAAACAATTTAATTCCTAGTTGGATGAATCTCGGCTTGTTGGGTATGAGTCATCTTAGTAAAAGAGCGTTAATATATAAAAATGAGGAGTTCATCCTATTTATATCGCGTCTTTCAGCTCCAAATGGAATAGATAATACCTATAACATTAGGAAAAGAATTTATTAGTACTATTTCCGAGACTTTAGAAACTTTCTTCTGGGGAAATCTAACGCAGGATAAAATTCGCGTGAAAAGGTTTAGAAGGTTTAGGAAGGAGATGCGCGAAGTCTCCTTGAAGAAGACTCCGTTACTGAAGAAGAAGGAAATATCAAGAGTAGGGAAGGCGGTGAGCGCGATTTTATTTGTATTCACTCCCATAGTTGCGGAATTAATAGCAAGTCTCTTCAAATAATAATAACAACTTATCACTGATAGGAACTGTTTTTGAAGGTAGGTAGTATAGTACGTATAGCATATGAGAATAGGACTGTATTCTTCAGGAAGGGATATACCTTGCAGGACACTTACGAATTATTCTAGAAAAAAAATTGGGAAAGTTGACAGGAAACAGAAAGCTACAGTATATTATCTAGAGGACTTGCAAGGGGGGAGACTATTAAAGGACTTTTATAAAGAAGGGTTAATCCCCGCCGACCTCCCGCAGCTCTACGACATCAATATTTAAAAAAAAAAGAGGAGGAGAGGAAATATGAAGCAGTACTACATCAAGCGGAGGGAGTACCCGAAACGGTTAAATTCCTGGTTGGATGAATCTCAGCTTGTTCGGGTATGAGCCATCCTATTAAAAAAGCGTTAATATTTCCATCTACTCCCGAGAATAATTTACGAAAGGTTGATGAAAGAAAGAAAGAGGGGCAGGAGAAGGGAGATAGGAAATGATCGGAAATAACATTAGTAATAGTAAAGGCGGTGGTAATGGTAATAGTAATAAAGGTAATATGAGTGTAAGGAGTGAAACTCGCAAACCGATTCATCTCAGCATTTACAACACGGGAGATAGACGTAAAGTTCCAACGTCGGTTAAATCAGTTATACCTCCTCCTCCTCCTCCTCCTCCACCAGCTGGTAAAACGAAGAGAGCTGTTATACCATTAAACTGGATTAAGCAACGTATCACTCAGGAACGTGGAAATCCTCCCTTAAGTAATATCATTCCCATACCGTTTAATGAGAGCCAAATCCATTGCGCCACTGGTATAATCGAATATCTACGAGAGTCGGGAACTATTAGCGGATCGAAGAACTAACGCAGTAGACGTACAAGATTATCAATACTTGATTAACATAGCGGGTATCAAGGAGTGGTTGATAAGAAATGACGCGTTTGAAAAAAAAAAGTTGAATATCTGACCGGGGCATAAACGAGATGCGGGAAAAGAAGGAGGAGTGGTGGAGAGGAAGGGACTAGAAGGATTTTGATTAAGGACCTCTCATTAGGAACTTTCGTGAGGAAACGAGTTATAGCAGGAAAATGGCCAACACCTGTCTGGACATGGTGAAGGGTTGAAATGTCGGTTTTTATTCCCGTAGAGTTACGTGACGTCACAGGGTGTAGGAAAGGTGGAGTCAATTTGGGGTCAGGGGTGGCCACGCCCCCCAGAATAGTGGAGGGTTGAAATGATGGTTTTATTCCCTTAGAGTTACGTGACGTCACAGGGATAGAAAAGTGGAGTCAATTTGGGGAGGGGGGTTGAAAGGATGGTTTTATTCCCGGAGAGTTACGTGACGTCACAGGGGGGTAGGAAAGGTGGAGTCAATTTGGGGTGGGGTGGGGTTGAAATGTTAGTTTTATTCCCGGAGAGTTACGTGACGTCACAGGGGTAGAAAAGTGGAGTCGATTTGGGGTTAGGGGAGGCCACGCCCCCCTAATATGAGCTCATGTACGTACATGAGCTTGTAAGACAAATGGAGTCAATTATGAGCTCATGTACGTACATGAACTTATCATACAAATGGAGTCAATTATGAGCTCATGTACGTACATGAGCTTATAATACAAATGGAGAATTTGGGGTCAGGGGTGGCCACGCCCCCCAGAATAGTGAAGTCTATATGGGGTCAGGGTGGCCACACCCCCCCAGACCAGTGGAGTCTATATGGGGGTCGGGGTGGCCACGCCCCTTTTGGGGGGTTTTGGGGTTGCCCCGCCCCTTTTTAGCCTCACGTACGTACATGAGCCTATCAGGAGCGGGGGAGGGGGGTAGCCACGCCCCTTGGGGGTGGGGGGCGGGGGGGCGGGGCGGGCTAGAAAAGTGGAGTCTATATGGGGTCTTTTCCTCTACTGACAGAAACTGTCAGCAAACGAAACAGTCGTACTCAAATAAACTACCAAATAAAATTAATTAGATTTCCTAAAACCAAAATCTCTCATGCTTTTCTCAAATTCCCGTGTTGATTCTCACCCAGAACAATCATCCAGAATTCTGGTTCACCTTCCGTCACAGTATTTTGACGACGGGGTCGTTAAATGGTGACTGACATAATCCCTGTGGATCCTGGGGAGCCACTTGCCGAATTAGGAGAGCAAGATCGCCGCTGGTGTCGGGAGTAATCTAATGACGCAATTTCAACCCACCAGACGAAGGAGGTCTGGCGACGGGTTTAATCTGTGTCGAGACAGGGGACTTCTTCTTGGGCAATATTATTATGACTGTGAAGAATCTCAATCGGTTTCTATTTCCTTCAGTCGAGAGTACGTCCAACACCATACTGTTGGGCTTGAGCCTAATAGTTAAAATAGAGTTCCCAGCTGTGGAGTGAAGGTCATTTGTTTAGTAAATTGTCAACTGCTGAGCATATTCCCAACTGTTGAATGTCTACTCTGTGTACTCAACCTTTGAACATACAATCAACCACGTAAAATGTGCCCAACTGTTGAGACACACTTATATCATATAGCGACTCATTTCCAATATCCCTCAAAAATGTCCTCAAATATCTATTAATCACCTCTAAATTAGCATCCAGTGAAGATGTGGACCAAATTCTACAGCTGTGGTACAGGGCGCTTTTTTGAGGAGCTCAAATCACTAGAGGGTAGCTGACCCAGATGTGGACGGTAACTAGCGTCTTCTGGAATAAGGAAAAATGTTTTGGGGCTGGGGGCTCTCAGTCTCACTCTTGAAGACTAGCTAAGAAACTATTCTTAGGCCATATGAACCTAAATTATTGACAGCAGAGAGAGAGAGAGAGAGAGAGAGAGAGAGAGAGAGAGAGAGAGAGAGAGAGAGAGCACAGACTCCTTTCTATATTGAAAAACTATGCAAAAAGGAAAATATTCATAACTCATATAAAACAAATCTTTTTTAAATCATACTTTCTAGTACAATTTTTGGGAAGCATAAATTAATCCTTTGGTCAAATCCCGGATTAAGCAGCCAAATTCCATTAGGCCTGACGTGGAGGGGTGGTGGGCGAAAGGGGTAAGGGGGAGGGGGTTGAGTTCTATGACATCTTAATTTGGCAGGTGAATAAAATATACGTAGTAATCAGGCATTACTACATTTTTCACTTGATGTTGCACTCTCTCTCTCGTTTTCAAAAGGTTCCAGATTTACCCGTTTGATACTGGGAAACTTCTAAATGAACTCCCATCTATTATATACGCCTTTCTTTGTTGTTCTCTCTCTCTCTCTCTCTCTCTCTCTCCTCCCCTCTCTCTCTCTCTCTCTCTCTCTCTCTCCACATGCGAGAGAATGATCTCCTGTATTCTATAAACACCGACTTAAATTACACACTTGTAATTTCTGCTGCCCGTAATTCTGGACGGCAATACCACAAATTCTTCGGGAAACTGTGAGTTATTCTATCCATTTTTATTCTCCCCCAAATTTTTTCGCTTCTTTTTTAGGGTAGGGTCGAGCTTGGGGAGGGGTGGGGTAGGGCGGGTCGTTATTCATGGAAGCACGCTTCCATGAATCACGAACAGGTTTAATAATAACAGGCCCGTTATTTCAGCTTTTATTCGTGTTATTTATTTGGCGAAGACCCCTTCCCTTCAGTTGGATTTCTTGTTGAAGCGAAATTGGTACTTTTTTTACTTTTTTGTATAATATTTTTTCCCCCCCCCCCCAATTTCTCTCTCTCTCTCTCTCTCTCTCTCTCTCTCTCTCTCTCTCTCTTCTCTTTATCCAAATTTCCTGCTTCTCTCATTCGCTAAATTGGAGCATAATCTCGGTAATTTAATAATCATGAGTAAGACGAATAAGCTAAAGATTATCTTAGTTATTTCTGTCGAGTTTAACATCGTGAAATACAGATGTTATTCACATGTAAAGAACTTTTTAAAATGTGCTTATTTTCAGCTATTTCCTGATGCCCTGAGAGAGAGAGAGAGAGAGAGAGAGCGAGAGAAGAGAGAGAGAGAGGAGAGTCTGTGTAAGTTTATAAAAGCATAAATTACTTACCAGGAGGAACTATTGTTAATGCTATTATTCTCTTGTAGTGCTGGAAATTGTTGAGAGATCGAGAGAGAGAGAGAGGAGAGAGAGAGAGAGAGAGAGAGAGAAAAAAAAAATCTAATTCACGTGAAACGAAAAATATGGATTGCATCAATTCGTTTCATATTTTCGTAATTTCAATGGTAAAATTCTGTCAATAACATGAATGAAAATTGGATTAATAAGTCTTGGGGCAACTGTTGAAGTAATAGGTTTAACTTGGCTTGTAACAAATAACAAATACAATAACAAATACAATAGCAAATACAACTAAAATAACAACAATACCAAACCCTTGGAAAGCTGAATCGGGTTCCGATGATCTATTTCTGCTCTGCGACCAGTTTTGACCGTCTCGTAAAATATGCCCTTTTTTCCGCTGACATTGGGAACACAAGGTTATGGCCGGTAAACTTTGCTGCACCAACCTCCTCCCCATTCCCACCTCTCTCTCTCTCTCTCTCTCTCTCTCTCTCTCTCTCTCTCTCTCTCTCCCTCTCTCTCTCTCTCTCTGTGAGCGTTTGTTGGATTTTTACCTCCTCCATTTCATAAATGCTTTCGACGTCTGACAGGATCAATGATCTAGTTTGCCGAAGTGAATTTGCATTTATTTCTCTCTCTCTCTCTCTCTCGGACCTCTCTCTCTCTCTACTCTCTCTTCTCTCTCTCTCTCTCTCTATTGATGGAGAGATAAAAAAAAAAAAGAAAGTCAAAATGGTATTGAAAGGAAGAATATTGGTCAAATAATCTACTCGGTAAAATCTGTAAAGGCAAATTTTCCCAAAAGTAAACACATGTTTACATTATAAGCATCCCCCCTCCACCCGTATGTTTAAATAATAAAAAGCCTTATATATATCCAAGAAATATCTTCTGTATTCCATGAATTTCCTATTCTGGAATTTATGCGAATTTATGGAATTCCAAAGTTGATTTTCGCATGAAATGTCAGAAATATGTGGCTACGTAAAGACTGGTTTGTCTCTAGTGGTGTTCTCTTGGAATTCTCTGCGGAACACAACGAGCAACCGGTAGTTGGGACGTACAGGTTACTTATATATTCTAAAACATCCTTCAATTAAGGTTGATCAAACTTTTTGATGAGAAATTCAAAAGATAAAGCATTGATGTTCTTCTCTTGAGGTTATGTCTACATAACTATATTCTCGTCTCTTGTGGTATTCCTTGGAATTTCTTTGTGGTACACAACGAGAAACCTTCTCTTTATACAGAAAGTAGGATGCAGAGGTTGCTTAATCATCCAAAATGTGTTTAAATTAAGGTTTATAAAATTTTTTTTAAAGCAAATTAAAAAGGGGATATAATAATCAAGTTAAATTCTCTTGACTTTATTTCGAGTTAGATACATTTAGAAAAGTTTTCAGTTTATATGTTTGCCAGCCCCGTCTGCCTCCATTTTAACAAATAAATAAAACAATACTCTTACAGATTATTTAATATTATATATATATATATATATATATATATATATATATATATATATATATATATATTCTACTTGAAATTCTCTTAACGTAATACATTTAACAAGTGAATGATCAATTTTGTTTGCCAGCCCCGTCGACCTCCACTTAAAATACAAGGAGAAAAATACTCTATACTGTCATAGATCATTTACAAAAGATATATAAAAAAAAGATAAACTCTCCACTGAGACAGGGCATTCAAATTAACATACGAAACGTGACTGAAATTAAAACTGGCCGACTTCATTTCGACGTTTTGCGAGCTGGATCTCATCACCTTCCCGAATTTGGATCCGGGTTATGGCCCGGAATGGGAACGAGGTCATCGAGACGGGCCGGACTGACAGTGTCAACTTGTCGGGGTTGAATAGAATGGAATCGAATCGAAACGAGGGATTTTCCAATGTTTGAGCTTCGTGGAGATTGACAGGTTAGGGTTTGAAGTGGGCATTTAAATACCATAGACTTTCGTGACGTTTGGGATGAGATTGATTTCACTGACGTTTAAGATATATTAAATGATGATAATTGATTCTTTCTCTCTCTCTCTCTCTCTCTCTCTCTCTCTCTCTCTCTCTCTCTCTCTCTCTCTCATAAAAACTCTTTCAGTTATTGAAAGAATTATGTAATGAATTATGTAATAAAAGTAATAAATTAATGTATTTTTGTATACATTCTTCCATATCCTACAAGTGATTGAGATGCAGTCTACAGTATACATTTTATACATTCATTATCATTCTATTTTCATGTTATAAAGAAGATATTATTCTTTGTTTTAAATTGACTTATTTAAGCAATAGATTGTGAGAATTCATAAGTAGTGTTATCATGAATAATAATAATAATAATAATAATAATAATAATAATAATAATAATAATAATAATAATAATAATAATAATAATAATATTAACTTATTCAAGGGGCAATTGGCTTTATTCTTTCCAGCATGATGTATATCTCAACTTATAAGAGGAATATTTGCGGAATTTAAAAACCTAGTGGATAATTTTTCCAAGGAGAGAAAATGTCCGTTGTAACAGATTTACTACAATAAATATCGTCGGATTAGGGGCCAAATGTATTACAGCATTCACTGATCATAGGAAACAACCATTTTGATCATAATTTGATTTTTAATTGATCATAGTTTATCACTTTTGAATCTGGGAATTTTGCCATGAATTGTGTTTTCGATTTGCGATAGGAGAGTTTGTCTATAAATGCGGTGATTATAATATTGGCTTTTATAATACAGGTGTATTTGCTCTCTCTCTCTCTCTCTCTCTCTCTCTCTCTCTCTCTCTCTCTCTCTCTCTCTCTCTCTGTCTCTCTCTCTCTCTCAAACAGTCAGATAGCATTCTGTTAATTATTCCCGTCAGTTATTAAAAAATATTTTAGCTGAACTGTGAAACAGATTATCCCCAACGTCTAATTTCCCTGTCTGGAACTTCTACAAGAGAGAGAGAGAGAGAGAGAGAGAGAGAGAGAGAGAGAGAGAGAGAGAGAGAGAGAGAGAGAGAGAGAGAGAGTAAATTTCTGGCATATTGGAAAAGCTCCAGACACTTCGAACATTACGGCCGAAAATGGCACATAAAACCAGTTATGGTTTCATGCCGATGGTTTTCAGTCCATTTGGTTCTCTCTCTCTCTCTCTCTCTCTCTCTCTCTCTCTCTCTCTCTCTCTCTCTCTCTCTGTCCTACTTATTCATTTACGTTATTACCTACGACAACAGCACACAGTCTAAAACTTTACGAAACAAATGAGAACTACAGATATTAGTGACTGATTTCTGAGGGACTGCGTCACAATTCCTCATTTTCTACAATGTCTCTCACATATAGTGTAAACAACCTTTGTCGACGAACAAATAAAAAAAAATGAACTTAATGTTAAAACTAACTCACTTCCAGAACCATTTTTAAAGGGGGAACTCGATGAGAAAAAGGGGTGAGGTAAAGGGAACGATTCACTCTTTATAAAAGGGTGGTAACTTTGCCCTGTGAGGCAGTCAGAGTGTAAATGGGATGACGACCTCTTTTCTGCAATATCTCATGCTCTCTCTCTCTCTCTCTCTCTCTCTCTCTCTCTCTCTCTCTCTCTCTCTCTCTCTCTCTCTCTCTGGGGAAACAAGCGTGAATAGATCATCAGGTAATCTCTCTCTTGACAGATATAAGTCATCCAGGAATTGATGCTCACAGCATCCTCTACATATAACTTAGAGGCACTTTCCTTTAACAATTAAGAACCTTTTACTTCCCTTCACAAAGACTGGTTGATTAATACGATAGCTCTTCTATCTTCACACCATTTCAGAGAAGAGCTTGGAAATTCCATGCTTTCAAAAAATAATACGTATCCTTTTCATTCAAAAGCAGACCATTTTGCGGATTAATTATGAGACATGTATGCAAAAAGATGAGGAATGCAAAGACAGGAGTTGAACGCCAATTGTCCCTTATATATCAATGTTAGATTTTTTCATGTTACCATAATTGCGAGTGTATTTGTATGTATGTCTATTTATACTAGTTTCCTATTTTACATAAATCAATACTCTAACAGAGAAAAATATTAACAGTAAAAAAGATAAATTGTAATTACAGATAGATAGCAATATGAAAACCACGACGAACGAAACAGTCGTTCCAAAGTCCGTAGAGTTTAACGCATCCTCGCCGTCTGATATTACCAAAGAGCGAGCGAAGGCAAAACCTGCTTGATGCATCCTCTATAAACCATTACAAACTGCAGCAGGCGCTGGAGTGGTTAGCAAACCTGTTACCTTTAGGGGTAGGAAATAGCGGAGGAGCGATTTGCGAAACAGTTTCTGCCCAGGGCCGCGCACAAGTTGGGGTATTCTTAAATATGCAGAGGTATTGAATTTGTCGTGAATTACATGTCTAACTAACGAGGTTTCGTAGCTCGGGTTTAACTCTGTTTTGGTAAATACATTTGAAGTTT
Source organism: Macrobrachium nipponense (assembly GCF_015104395.2). Taxonomy (NCBI): domain Eukaryota; kingdom Metazoa; phylum Arthropoda; class Malacostraca; order Decapoda; family Palaemonidae; genus Macrobrachium; species Macrobrachium nipponense. The sequence continues at coordinate 4,812,481 of NC_087223.1, forward strand.
GTAATTGTGTTTGTGTGTATATATATACATATATATATATATATATATATATATATATATATATATATATATATATATATATATATATATATATATAATATATATATATATATATATATATATATATACATATATATATATATATATATATATATATATATATATATATATATATATATATATATATATATGTGTGTGTGTGTGTGTGTGTGTGTGTGTGTGTATGTATGTATGTATGTATGTATGTATGTATGTATATATATACAGAGATAGGGATGTACACAAATAGTGTCAGAAGTTTTATATGAAAATGCAAATAAACAAATAGTACATTTAAATGACTATGATAACTCAGAAGTCTGTAAAATATGTAAGGTACAGTTATTACACGTCTTTGAATTTCAATTTTATATTGCAGCTTTCTGCCCTTGAAAAAAAAGGTCAAATTTCTCAACATTTCAAATGTAGTTCTCTTTGCCCCAGAATGGAGATTGATGTTCGTTCTGGTGATGGATATTCAGTGAAAGAATGAAGCTGAAATTAATTAGAGGAGGTCAAATTTCACAAGATATTTTGGCAGAATTCTGCCAAAAAAAAAAAAAAAAAAAAATCACATTTTTCAATGTTTGAATTTTAATTCTCTGGATCCGAGAATTAGAGATTTGAACTGTTTAATTAAACAATCTGATGATGAACTTTTAATTAGCCGCGATGTTAGAGGATAAAATCTTGATTCGAATTCATTAATTTCCCATCATTCTTTTTTCCCAAAAGTTGGGAACAAACCTGAGGAAAAAAAAAGTCTTTATTACAATATACTTTTTTCCGACCAAACTTTAAATCACTTGAAATATTGAAGGATAATGTTTTGAATTATATCAGTGTTTCGTGAACTGCCTTTTCGTAAATAATTTCCATTACATAAATTTAAAATTTTTATATTCGTTGGTAGTTTTTGTATCATAATTTATATTTTTTTATTTTAATTTATATATATATATATATATATATATATATATATATATATATATATATATTATATATATATATATATATATATATATAAATATATATATATATATATATATATATATATATATATATATATATATTATATATATATATATATATATATATATATACTACTACTTTGTTTCAGTCGCTACTTTTTGTATCATATTTTACTAATGTTTGTTTATTTACTTAACTATCTTTTCATTAATACTTTTGTTTATTTATTTATTTATCGTTATTTTTGAATGTATCTTGCAAAGATGTTTGTTCATTTGCTTATCAATTTCTTCAAGTGTATATCTATCCAATTATTCTTTATTTACTTTTGTTTCTCCTTTAGTGAAATTTATATATTTTATTTTTATTTTTTATTTATCTTCAGTTTTATTTATTTTTGTTTTTGGGTATGTTATTTATTTATTTATTTATTTATTTATTTATTTATTTATTTATTTATTTATTTATTTATCGATTTATTTATTCATTCATTTATATCTCTAAACAATCATTTTATCTGTTCTGCCAAATCTTCCTTGACAAAGTCTGAAACCTCAGGCGGATTTTAAATTCACTTCACATTTCCCCCAATTCCCGAGAAACTCTTGTGACTCCGCTCTCTTTGACGACTTCAAAGCACTTCAAGGCACTTCGGAACATTACCCCCAAATCCATCAGAGCGTCTGCAAAGCAGCAAACAAAGAAAAAAGCAAAACAAAAAAATAAGATATATATTTTAACAGATTGATTGGGGAAATTCGTTGTCTTCAGACTCAAGAGTCAGACAGATTAATTTCGAAGATGTGGTTTGACGAACTTAATTTAATCAAGTTTTTTTTTAAAATCTAGTTATTAAAATCAATTTATAATTATTGTCATAAGATTAATTTTCCATTATATAATTCTTTATCTATGTTTGAAGTATTATTTCTATAACTGTAAGAGGATTGAATTCTGATGGTAATTGTAGTGAATTTCTACTTGATAAATAAATTTGATTTAGTTATGTAAATGAATATTTATTTAGATTATTATATAATTATTTCTATCATTCTATTATTATCTTTTAGTTTATAGAATTATATCTATAATTACTTCAGGATTAAATTATGTTAACCAAACATTCGCTTTTAAGAAATCAACAAACTTTCACTTTTATTTCAATACAACAACTAAGCAGTCGTTCATACGAGGACATAAATACACATTTACACACTTCCATACAGAAACGCATATACATACCCGCACACATACACACCAACGTGTATGTATCATTAAACACACAGCCACCACACTGGTATGT
>NC_087223.1:4820247-4827747 GCF_015104395.2 Macrobrachium nipponense
TTGTGACTTTAGAGAATTCCCCGATTCATACCAAGTAATATCGACGGAGATGACGACAGCGGTCTTCTGCATCAGATGCAAGATTTCTACTATGTGCAACGGAGACAACAATTCGCTCATTCTACAGGGATCCCAGCTGTTTGACAGTTCCTGCAGGATTCTTACAGACTTCTTCATGGTACTTAGTCGGCGTGTCTACAACTCGTCGATAAAGGTGTTTCACCGACACCTACACGGAAGCCATAAGGCGGTTCGAATCCCGCCTACAGTGGAGTCCGTTACAGTCCCGCCACTCGAGATAGTGGTGAAGATGAACCTTTTTTTTTTTCGATGACCGTTATACTATACCAATAGTAATGATCATGTTAGGCGCATATACTGATCGCCATTTGTGTACTTGGAGTCCTTAAACTTTTATGCATTCGGCGAAGCACAAGTGCTTCCGGCAACGGAGGTGGCTCTAAGTCATGTGGTACATTGATACATTGGGCATTAGTTGCCGATATGGTGTGAGACGGGAGTGCATTATTTGATTTTTGAGCCAGCCTCTGGTTTTATATAATTGTAAGACGCTTGTGTATTTAGTGCTAGGCGGGACGCTAGCATGGGTAGCCGAGCTCCTCTTAAGAGGTGAAAAGAGGGGGAATGGCTAATAATATGTTTAAAGTGTTTTATATAATAATAAAGTCACATAGCTCTACTCGCCTAGAGACAAGGGGTGGTACGCTGCTAGTTCATATTGGAGAAAAAGGTATTTGCTGAACAAGCAACTTGTCTCAGAGGTCGTTCCCCGTTTGCGAGGCATGTGCATTCGTTTGTACGCGTATTACAGGCCTACTGGTTCAGGGTACTTGTGGAAGACGCACATGTATGGCTATCCTGGACTATTCCAGTCATTCCTTCATTACTGTTTAATTTATCTATTATTTTCAATCCATCTCTATTTAAATCCTTTTCATATAAATCCGGGATTTCCTTACTCTAATAAGCCTAGAATATGTTTCAATGTTGACAAAAAGAGTGCTCCTTATAATTTCAATATGGCTACCGTAGACTGTTTAACCATACTACAATTATTCCTTCGTTACTGCTTAATTCATTCATTATTTATAATCCCTCCCTATTCAAATCCTTTTCATATAAATCCAGGACTTCATGACATCACCCAAGGCACCTCCAAGATAGAGATAAATTGACATAAATCCCTTGTAACATATTGTACCTTGAAGACAGAAATATCCCCAGATAAATCCCCATTAACATAGATACCTAGACACCGAATATCTTGGCGTAAATCCCTCTGAACATACGGTAATTCTAGAGCGAAATCCCTTCAGTTAAATCCACTTTATTATGAATCCCTTCACGTCTTCAGCCTTACTTTCTCCGCACCGTCAGAGCCTGAGGCTTTAGCCTCAGGATGAGGACGATATCTTCCCGAAGCCTCAGATCTCGTCGCCAGCGAAGAAGAAGAAACTTGACGACATCGAAAGAGATGAAAGGAATTCGGGACATCAAAGGCCCCTCACGACTCAGTCATGACTTGGCCTGGCTTATTAATGAGGATCTCCCGTTTGTCACGTGACTCACTGGATGAGTGAAGTGAGCTAGAAATGAATCAGAAAGGGAGAGAGTCATACGTCTAATGGAGCAAGTATATAAACAGGTGAAAATGATTTAGAAATGTGTAAAACATCGAGTAAATCTGGACAATGTAAATAATGTGTCTAAGGAGCCAGGTTATTATAAATGAAGAAATTAGGTAAAATTCGTTCTATTTCTAAAGCAGAAACTCATATTAATCTGGTGTATGTGGGGCAGACCCATCTCATTAAGAATTTGAAAAATTATCGAGCAAATGTGATCAGAAGATAAGCCAAAATAGCGGTATTTGAACTTAAGGTATTCAACAATACTTTAGGCTAAGTACCGAAGGTGTTAGCGAGATAAACTATCAAATATTTTATTCATATTATAAAATTAAATATTCTAAAAATATATTCTAAAAATTGATATGTGTATAATATATATATATATATATATAATATATATATATATATTATATATGTATAATATATAATATATTATATATGTGTGGTGTGTGTGTGTGTATGTATATATATATATATATATATATATATATATATATGATGTGTGTGTGTGTGTGTGTATGTATATATATATATATATATATATATATATATATATTATATATATATATATGATCAGATGATAAGCAAAAATAGGCCTATTTGAACTCAAGGTATGTAACAACTCTTTAGGCTAACTACCACAGCTTGTTAAACTATTGAATAATTAGCTCATGTATGTAAACACAAGCTGAATATGATGTTAATCTATTGAAACTAAATATTCAACTCATTCACTTATCTACAGCCCTGAAATTCTATCAAACTGAATTGCAACGCCAGGTTTACATATGACAGCTTATCAATTTCCTCCCAGCCACGACGGGAGCAATTCCACTGTAATCCATCGTCTGATCGACCAATTCCTCTTGCACAGCCTCAGGTAGCCTCTGAGGATTCACTGGCGTAACTATGGGACTTGGAGGCGCTGCCAACACCCAAGTCCCTCGAGTGATGCTCGAATAACTCGAGTGGTAGGGCCGCCTGGGAATGTCAAGTCTCCTTGTTGCTATGGAAACCTCGAAGTGTGACAGCCTCTGGGAATCGGGAGCAGAGGAACAGGTGGGTGTTGTCTTTGACAAGTGATTTCTGGGATGCTGTTTTAATGAAGGAAGTTCTACAGGTGTGTCTCACCTGTCGTTAATGGATTTCCTGAGGTTGAGGGTTAAAAATACGGAGGTATTTATTGAACTGTCTAGTTTTCACATTTTTATTTATCTTGGATGATGAGGTTTAAAAGTCGTGAGATATTTGTTTAACTTAGTTTTTTTTATTTTTTTTTTTTACTTATTGAAATTCTTGGTTCAGAAACAAAAGATTTTTTACTATAACCTTTCATTCAATTAAAAGGTTGGAATAACTTTATTGTTTTTAATTTTTTTATTATTTTTTCAAGTTTAGTATTCGAAAACGTTGATTTTGTTTTCTATAATTTTCCAGGCATTCCAAAATTTTGAATTAATTTTGCCTTTAATCTATCAACCATTAAAACAATCAGAAGCAATTCAAACAATTTTTATTACTCAACAAAATATAGACTTGCTGAAGCTTTCTAAATTTCCAGACTTATGGAAAGCAAAAAACCTGGAATGTTTGGCTGGAAGTCGTTCCAGATTCTTTTAGGTGATCGTCTTTGTTCCAGTATAGGGGAGGTTTTTCTTGTGTTCCTGTGTCCTTGAAAACTTGTTTCCATATTCCTTGGTTGCTGTTCCATGACACAAACAAAAGGAACAGTTTGGACTGTGAACCGTTCCAGACTTTTTCCTTAATCATTTCTGTTCCAATGCCATGGAACTTTTTCTGGTGTTTCTTTGTCCTTGAAGACTTTTTCATATTCTGTTGGTACTGTTACATAACAGAAAGAAAAGGAACTGGAATAAGTAACAGCAATCTACTTTCCAGGAGGACAGCAAATGGTTCCAGAGTTATTTAAATTAATCATCTATGTTCGAGAGGCAGGGAGGTTTTTCTTGTGTTCCTGTGTCCTTGAAATCTTTTATTTTTCATGTTCCTTGGTTAATATTCCATGGCATAAACAAAAGAAACATGAACAAGTAACAATTGTCGCTTTCCAGCGGACGGTAAATCGTTCCAGACTTATTTGAATGAATCATCTCCGTTCCAGCACAAAGGAGTTTTTACTTGTATTGTTGCTTCCTTGAAGACTTTTTTGGTCATGTTCCTTATTTTCTGTTCCTTGAATAGGTAACAATTATCCGGCAAGAGACGTTACTTAACCGAGAAACAATACAAACTTCCCAACATCAATTTCCGAAGACACCAGAAAACTCGGGATTATTAATTTCATTCCTGTCAGCCCTTTTTGCCATACCGCGAATGGGAATCTCTGGAATTAGGAATTAGCAGTGGGCTAAGGAGGTTCGTCTGCCTGGAATAAAGAAGAGTTTATGGATGATGTGACTCGTTGTTCCCAACAATTCTCTTGCAATAGGGGTTTTTGAGGTCTACTGAAGATTATGGTATTATTGCAGTAAGAGGATTAAACACCAACCGCCTCTCTCTCTCTCTCTCTCCCTCCTCTCTCTCTCTCTCTCTCCCTCCCTCTCTCAGCTCTCTCTCTCTCCTCTCCTCTTCTCTCCTCCTCTCTCTCTCTCTCTCTCTCTCTCTCTCTCTCTCTCGCAAAAGAGCATAATAAGGTTGAAAATTTCTCTCTCTCGCTTTCTCTCTCCCTCTTAAAAGAGTACCACAGAGGGTAAAACTCTCTCTCTCTCTCTCTCTCTCTCTCTCTCTCTCTCTCTCTCTCTCTCTCTCTCTCTCTCTCTCATGTTCAAAAATCTTAATTACACATTCTGAAAAAAAAGTGTGAATCAAAGAATGAAAAACTTTCAATTAATTGTTCATCAAAAATTATTCCACTTTAGCGACCAATTTTGGGACCACAAATTCAATCCAAAAAAAAAAAAAAAAATTTGTATGCCATTTTCTTTTTCAAAAATTTGTTTGTAATTATCGATGTTTTCACAAACAATAAAAAAATCATTTAAGTCTGAATTCGTTGAATGCATTAAATCTCTCTCTCTCTCTCTCTCTCTCTCTCTCTCTCTCTCTCTCTCTCTCTCTCTCTCTCTCTCTCTCTCGTTTTGCAAAGATCATTAAGAAGGGTTAATCTGTCTCTCTCTGTCTCTCTCTGTCTCTCTCAAAAGAGCATAATGAAGGTTAAATATCTCTCTCTCTCTCGCTTTCTCTCGCCCTCTTAAAAGAGTACCAGAGAGGGTAAAACTCACACTCTCTCTCTCTCTCTATCTCTCTCTCTCTCTCTCTCTCTCTCTCTCTCCCTGGTTCAAAAATCTTGATTATACACTATGAAAAAAACCTGTGAAATAAAAAATGAAAAGCTTTCAATCAATCGTTCATCAAAAATCATTCATATTTAGCGACCAATTTTGGGGTCATAAATTCCATCCAAAAATAAACAACTAAATTCTATGTCATATTTTTTTTCTAAAAATTAATTTGTGTTTTTCGATGTTTTAAGAAACAATACAAAATTATTCAAGTCTGAATTCGTTAAATGCATTAAATATCTCTTTCGCTCTCTCCCTCTGTCTCTCTCTCTCTCTTTTGGTCTTTCTGTCTGTCTGTCTGTCTCTCTCTCTCTCTCTCTCTCTCCTTACACCTTGCACTATCTCGTCTTTGGCTCTAAGCTCAAAATCCTATTACTCCAGCGTCCTTGGAACCACTAGGCCTAAGAGATTAGTCTCTGTCTCTGCTCTGGTTAATAAAACAGTTGTTTGTTTATTCAGTCAAGCTGTTTATTGTGAGACGCTGTTCATTGGATTACTTTGCCTCTGTGCAACACTTGGAGCTTAGTTCGTTAACGCACAGACAAGACCGTAGTCTCATTTCTCGCGGTTTTACTGGAGAGTCTGTCTGTGTGTTTTTGTCTGTCCGTCTGCCACGTTCTCGTGTATAGCACTGACCACAGAACATTATATAAATTTTTGATGAAATTTTAATAAAATCTCTTTTTGTGTTTTCAGGAAACCTGGATTTGCTGATTGAAGGAGTTTCATCTGATTCCAAAACATTCTTGGTGAGTAAGATTGATTGAATTTCGAATGATTGAAGTCTTTTGTTCTTAGATATTTATCTATGATAGGTTGACCATTCATAAGTTCTACAAAATTTTGTCAAAGTGTTGTTTGTTAATTTTAATTAAACAGTGAAAGTTGGAACATTGATTTCATCAGTGACGGAGAAGGAGCAGATTCTAACACCTGTCTGTCAGTTCAACTGAATTCCAACCATCACTGACAACAGACACAAATGTACAATTTTTGTCAGAATAAATATCTTTTAAAGCCTCGAATTTCATAGAGAAGTAAAAGCTACATAAATAGTTTGAAGTTAATAGGGTGTGTGGGCTATGAGATTGATTTTCTTTCAAAAATCTTGAGTAAAATTAATTTTAAAAATCTAATTCACAGTTTTAATTTAGATAAAATTCTTTAAAAAAGCAAAGATTTATTCGCCATGGGTACATTGCAGATATAATACTTCCCTTGTCTATATGTTTTCAATATATCAGTTTTGGTAAGATGTTTTTACCCGCAAGAATTTCTTCAAATGTTTTCGTTTCTTGCTGTTTTCATGGTCCCTCGGAAACAAGTTCCTGCAACATTTGCAAGTGTTGCCATTTATAGCTCCCTCTTTATTTGCATTCCGGCATTTTACGATCGTTAAAGCATTTTATTTTACCGTGTTGGAAATTTCTGTTGATTTTTCTTTATGGAAGTTTGTGGGAATGTGTATAATAATAATAATAATAATAATGTAGGTTTCAGTACTATCGTATGTTCCCAAACGTGAACATCGTGACGTCATCGCAATCCTCCACCCCACAAACTATCGTACAATCCCCTTTGAAAAAAAATCGTCGTACTTATCTCTGAGTTATCATACAATCTTCATATAAGCCAGGATGCTTCAAAGTAATCCTGAAAGCTCCAGCTTCCATCATTTCACTCCCAAATTCCTCCGAGTGCAAGAATTATTGCACTCTTTCTGCACAATAGAGGGGTAACGAAGGAAATATATTCTGCTCTATTATTTCGTTGCAAAATGTTTAGACCTTTGACATGTTTATTTCTGTTATAAATAACCTTAATTTCACAATTCAAAATGTTTGTCAATGCTTTGGAATATTCTCTCTCTCTCTCTCTCTCTCTCTCTCTCTCTCTCTCTCTCTCTCTCTCTCTCTCTCTGGGCTACTGTACCCTGAACAATCAAGAAGTTTACTCGGAAATTCGCATAATCTAAATCTGCATAATTTGCAAAAATCTCAGACATTCCTTCAAAGAACTCTATTTTCATCACTTTTTAATTGACTACGCATAAAATATTTGGACATATCTGAGTCCTTCAGGGGGGTGAGGGGTGTTTGGGGGGGCCAACTACCCAAATGTTTCTCCCAAAACTTATTCATGGATCCAGGAAGGACAATTAAGGGAAACAAAGCTTCCATGTTTTAGCTTAAACGTAGTCTCATCAATTTTCATGACGTAACTGATATCCTCGTCTGCTTATCTTCTTTTTCTTATCTTCTTTTTATCTTCTTTCCTCGGGACTTTCTCCCCCCACTTTCTCCAAAATGTTTTCCCCTTAAAAAGGTGAAAGTTTTCCTGCCATTATTTTAATCTTACTTTATTCCAGGTAAACCAGACCTTATGTCATTCAAAATCAAGTCAAAATAAATGGAATTTTATCAACATCATTTGTAATAATCAAAACATAATTAAAGTCTCCATATTTACTAGTATGCAGTGATATATATTTCATCTTAAAATGCAGATCACTCATTTTATTTTCTTTTAAGGAAATTTTTTCCATA
>NC_087223.1:4830247-4877747 GCF_015104395.2 Macrobrachium nipponense
GAATATCTTGAATGATTCCTAAACCAATAAAATGTTTTTTTTACATCTTTATTTTGTTAATTTGCACCTTGTAGTAGTAAAGATAAAATTAACTAAAGAAATTTTAAAAACCCAATACACACTGTATTTATATTTCTGGTGGCGAAATGACCCAAGAGGCGATCTGGCGGTGGCTAACTGTCGGCGGCGGATCGGCCGCGGCGAATCGTCACCAACCCTTTCCCTTGATGACCTTAAGTGTCGTATGTAAATTCGATCGCCCTGGACGCTGTCCGAGGACTGACGTGGGATGGTACTGAGATTCTTCAAGGCAAGAGACCTTGGTTCGCATCGACGGCCACTTATCGAACTGGTGTCACATGAAAATCGAGTTTTCTGTAGAGCATAAAGGCCACAGAATATGGATCTATCCTTAAGTGGTCTTTTTATAATGTCGTATGAGCCGCGGTCCATTAAGCTTTAACGGCGGCCCGGCAGTGACCTGTCCTGTATTGTTGCCAGAAGCACGATTATGGCTAAATTTAACCATTATTAAAATAAAAACAGCTGAGGCTAGAGGGCTGCAATTTGGTATGTTTGATGACTGGAGGGTGAAAGATCAATATTCCAATTTGCAGCCCTCTAGCCTCAGTAGTTTTCAAGATCTGAGGGCGGACAGAAAAAGTGCGGGTGGAGAGACAAATATTCATCTCTGCAGTTGTCTTCTAAAAGAAACAATCCTAATTTTCTAATATCCGACACCATGGGAAAAAAGTACGAAGATAGGAAAATTATGGGCAGGGCACCGAACCCCCAAATATTGGCCATTTCAGTGTCACCATTTATAAAAGACGCCTAGTCTTCTTATTGGGCTCCTTTGCATCTCCCGTGAGTTCTGGTGGTCTGGTTGTGCTCCCATATAGTCACTGTTAAATTCTCCCTTCCTGGTGGTTTGTGTCCTTCGTTTCAACCTTCTGTACATTTGTGTATTGCCTTTATAGCTGTTATTTTCATCAATTCACACTGGTTCTAATCTCATGTTGGCTCACTTTTAGCTTGAGAATGAGACGCTCGTCTTCAGACGTCGCGTCATGTGTTATTGATGAAAATTCTTCAAAACTTATCCTGGGATATGTCGTCTCCTCCTCTGATTTGGATATGTGTTCGAGCTTCCGGAAACTGCCAGCTATCTGCATTTTATATATATATATATATATATATATATATATATATATATATATATATATATATATATATATATATATATATATCAATATCGGCTTCACAAAATCCAGCACTTAAGCAGAATCTAAACGCAAGGAAGTCTTAAAATAGAGAGACAAAAGCCCAAAAATTAGGTTTCCATCCTCAAAGTATTCATAAATTAGTCAGTTCCCGAATACATACATTTATTCATTTCTCCAGCCACTAATGTATAAAAATTCCAGCCGTTCCCTGACCACTCATACATTTATATACATATATATATTACTACAACTTCCGAAAAATCCCGAAAGCTTTTAACTTAATTCGTGTCTGGTAGGTCCTCCTGGCTGCCTAACTCTCTCTCTCTCTCTCTCTATCATCTCTCTCTCTCTCTCTCTCTCTCTCTCTCTCTCTCTCTCTCTCTCTCTCTAGAGACGGGAGAATGAGAGCCATTATAGTTTACCTTACAGACCTTACAGACCTTACAGTTCGTTCGGGTTGCCCCAGGTCCCTCAGTGTGAGGCACCTCTAATGTCTACCAGAGAGTTGCTAGTACATCTTCCGGTATATTTTGCATCTTCCAATCTTGGATGGTCTGGGATGTAGTTTAGATATTTGTCGAGCTTATTCTTAAACACATCTACGCTCACTCCTGATATATTCCTCAGATGAGCTGGCAACGCATTGAATAGACGCTGCATTATCGATGCTGGTGCGTAGTGGATTAATGTCCTGTGTGCTTTCCTTATTTTTCCTGGTATTGTTTTGGGCACTATTAATCTACCTCTGCTTGCTCTTTCTGATATTTTTAGTTCCATGATATTTTCTGTTATTCCTTCTATCTGTTTCCATGCCTGAATTATCATGTAGCGTTCTTTCTCCTTCTAGACTATATAATTTTAATGATTGTAGTCTTTCCCAGTAGTCAAGGTCCTTAACTTCTTCTATTCTAGCTGTAAAGGACCTTTGTACACTCTCTATTTGTGCAATATCCTTTTGATAGTGTGGGTTAATATATCATATTGCAATATTCAAGTGGACTACGAACATATGTTTTATAAAGCATAATCATGTTGTTCAGCTTTTTCTTGTTTTGAAGTGCCGTAACAACATTCCCATTTTTGTTTTACATTTTGCCAAAAGAATTGCTATTTGATCATTGCATAACATGTTCCTATTCATCATCACACCAAGGTCTTTAACTGCTTCCTTATTTGTGATTGTCTCATTATTAGGTCCCCTATATGCATATAGCTTTCCTTCTCTGTCGCCATAATTTATTGATTCAAATTTATCAGAGTTAAATACCATCCTATTTTCCTCTGCCCAATCATATACTTTGTTAAGGTCTCTTTGTAGAGCGTTCCTATCTTCATCACAAGTAATTTCTCTACTTATTCTTGTGTCATCAGCGAAACTACTCACTACCGAATCCTTAACATTACTGTCTATGTCATTCAATCATAATAACAAACAGTATTGCAGCTAACACCGTACCTTGTGGCACACCGGATATTACCTTGGTTTCATCCGATTTCTCATCGTTTGCAATAACTATCTGTTTTCTGTTGTGTAAAAATTCTTTTAACCATCTTCCTATTTTATCTACGATATTGTGTTTTCTAATTTTCTTTGCTAATATATTATGGTCTACTTTGTCAAAAGCTTTTGCAAAGTCTAGATAAACCACATCTGTTTTCATTTTCCGCTTTTCATATTTTTGAATATGTTCTCACGGTAGACTAACAGTTGGGTTTGTGTACTTTTTCCGGGTACGAAACCGTGTTGTCCTATATTAAACAAATTATTTTTTATTAAATGTTTCATAATATTTTTCTTCATTACCTTTTCATACACTTTCATAATATGTGATGTTAGACTCACAGGCCTATAATTACTTGCCTCAAGTCTTGATCCACTTTTGAAAGTAGGGGTGATATATGCTAATTTGTGCTCATCATAAATCTTGCCTGTATCTACACTTTGTCTTAATAATATTGCAAGTGGCTTTGCGATAGAATGAACTACTTTCTTTAACAAAATAGCAGGGATTCCATCAGGCCCTGCAGCAGCTCCATTTTTAATTTCATTAATTGCCTGCACAATATCAGCTTCATTAATTTCTATGTCGGCTAAATATTCACTATTTTCGTCCCTTACTTCTATATCATTATCTTCATTATCTATTCTAGGGGTGAATTCTCTCTAATATCGTTCTGCCAGTATGTGCAAATTTCCTTTTTTTTCATTCGTTAATCTCCCTTCAATTATCAGAGGGCCTATTTCTATTCTTCTTTTATCATCTTCTTCGCATATGAGTATAATAGTTTGGGGTTTTGCTTGATATTTAATAGGGTTTTTTCTTCCAATTCCCGTTTTTGTACTGTTTTTCTTTTGATTGTAAATAATCTTTTGTTGTCTCGCATTTTCTATCTTACTTTTTAGTTCTATAACTTTCCATGCATTTTTTTCTTTTGAAAAACAAGACCTTTTTTCCACTTTCTGATTTTCTGGAACAAGATCCTTCTGTCTCTTGGTATGCATGAATGATGTTTACTTTTCTTCTTCGGTATATATTTATCCACTATTTTCTCTAATATTTTATAGAATATCTCCGTATTTACCCTTATGTCATCACTTACGAAAATGTTATCCCAATCTTTGTTTAATTCTTCATTTATTTCTGACCATTTTATATTTTTACTGTAGAAGTTGTATTTTCCATATCCTTCCCACTTTTTCATTTCTTGCTTATCTCTGTTTTCACTTGCTTTGGAATGAACTGTTAATTCTATGACATTATGGTCTGAAAACTCGCATTATAAACTATTATTTCTTTAACATAATTCACCTCGTTCACAAATACTAGGTCTAGAGTATTTTCCTTTCTTGTTGGCAGGTGATTTATTTGTTGAATGTTGTATTCTAGTAGCATATCTAATAGCTTTTCGAATTGCCTCTTATCTTCTGCACTACTATTACTCTCTTTTTTATATGTATAAGTACATCCACAATCTCCTATTCGTTCTTTCCATTCTACGAAAGGAAAGTTGAAGTCACCAGATAGGAGAATAGTCCAGTCCTGTGATTTCTACATATATCATCCAATTTTTCAATTATTAAGTCAAACTCTTTAGTATTAGGAGGTCTATATTATTTACTATGTTCATTAATTTTTCAGATTCAAATTCTACCGCTATTAGTTCACATTCTGAGTTACTATATTTCTCATATATTTTTCCTTGTTTTTTGTCTTTCCCATATATTGCGGTTCCCCCTTGATTCCTATTTTTTCTATCTGATCTATAAGTTTGGAACCCTTTATTTGATCATCATTCCCAGTCTCTTGGGAATACCAGGTTTCACTTATATTCATTATATCTATTTTCTTTTCAATTTGGGTTAGTTCTTCTAAGTACTCTATTTTTCTTTTTGAGTTACTCGTAACTAAACCCTGCGCATTCATCACTATGATGGTTTGCGTGTTTTCTCCTTCATTTAATAATGGTAGTAATAAGGATTTTCCCATGTCTCTTTCCTGTTCTGGTATGTTGTTCTTTTTTTCATTTCCCAGAAATTCTGACATTAAAAAATCCAACTTTTCCATAATGTTTGATCTTCCTTCATCATAATTATTCATTTTGTGTCTGAATCTGCAATTTTCTCCGTTTCTGCAATATCCTCTTGCATAATAAATACAGTTATTATCCCTTGAGTAGAATTTTGGAGCTGATGCATTGAAAATTTTTTGCGACATCTCTGCATATCTCATTGGTGGTTTGCTTTTCTCTTTTACCTGATATTCTTGATTTCTCTCTTTATTTGTTTCTTTCTTATTTTGGATTTATTACTTGGTTGGTTATTTATTTGATTATGATTCATGGCTACAGGGTGCATATATTTGCATTTTTTGTCGAACTTACATCCTTTTCCTTCTTTTAGGTTTTTGCATATTTTGGATGCAGATCTCTGCAATCATCCCCATATCCATCTAGGTATGCACATTTACCATATATTTCATAGTTGTGACATACCTTAGGAGGTTTTTTGTAGTAACATCTTTCTCCAAATCTGCATTCCTCTTTTCAAAAGGTTGCAGATTTTGTCTTTCTTGTCTATTTTTTCCTCCTCTTTCCCGTCATTGTGTAGATCTGGGTAGAGCCTCTTCGGGATTTGCTTTTCTGTTGCCATATCGTAATTTATTTCTTCGTAGGTATGCTGCTTTATTGCCTCATATGTAGTATCAATGAGTATCTCTGCATCCATACTTTTACTTGTTGTTCTTTGTTTTCCTTATTTTTTGTTCTGTACATTTTCATTTTTGTTTACTTCTTCCGTTTTTCCTTCCTTTTCTTCTTCTTTTCTTCTTCTTCTTCTTTCTCTTCCTCTTCTTCTTCATCCTCAACTATTTGTACATTCAATCTTGATTTAATAACATTGTCTATCCATGATAGACATGTTGAACAAAAAATTCTTGTATCTTTTCTCATATCTTGTATTACCTCAGCACACGTGGATGGGTCGGAATGTTGCAATGCAGCACATTTTCTGATTAGGTTTTGTGGATTGACTATGCTATACCAAACCTTACACAGTTTGCATGCTTTTGGCATTCTTTTTCCTAATGCGTCAATTAGGATATTCACAAGATTCACCTTATTCATTTTCTTTGTCGAATATGTTGGTTTATGTATATTTTCTTTATGAGTCTCTTGACCACTTGGATTTTATTTGGAACTTCTTCAATTATTTTCAAGATGTTTTCATTAGATTTGTTCCAGTTTGAAGGATTATATCCTTCTAATATATCTATGAATGCTTTTGTATCTTTTTGGTTAGGGCTGTTGCTGATTTCATAGATGAGAAATGCCAGTTCCCTTCCTGCTACCTCATCGTATTGCGAATCTGCTAAACACGCTAAATTACGCCATCTCTTCCCGCAGTTGGAACTTACTGCCATCTTGTTCTGATTTACAGTATTCCACTTGATAAACTAACTTAGAAGACGCTTTATCCTACTATTTTCACACTAATCTTATCACCGATAGTTCACGAACACTTCTAGATATTTCTCAAATTCTAGTCGTATGTTAAACTTGTGATATCTGTTGATTAATCTGATTTCACGCGGGAACGTCTCACCAAGCAAGATGGCTACCAAGCTACCAAGCAAGATGGCATCTTCCAATCTTGGATGGTCTGGGATGTAGTTTAGATATTTGTCGAGCTTATTCTTAAACACATCTACGCTCACTCCTGATATATTCCTCAGATGAGCTGGCAACGCATTGAATAGACGCTGCATTATCGATGCTGGTGCGTAGTGGATTAATGTCCTGTGTGCTTTCCTTATTTTTCCTGGTATTGTTTTGGGCACTATTCCGACCAATTTCGATCATTTTGGCCAATTCGATGAGTATTGAAGAGAGAGAGAGAGATTTAGGAGAGAGACGAGAGAGAGAGAGAGAGAGAGAGAGGAGGAGATTTCTACCTTTCCTGCCTGCTTTTGAGAGAGAGAGAGAGAGGAGTAGATGATGAGATGATGAGAGAGAGAGAGAGAGAGAGAGATCCTGTATAGCAGAAGCATATTTATGTAGGAGTCGCTATATTTGCATAATGGAATCTCCTGCCTTCAGCTGCATGGGCCATATTTCATGCTGTTTGGGTCCTCAGTGGAGAGAGAGAGAGAGAGAGAGAGAGAGAGAGAGTGGGAGGCTCTTATTTCTCAAACTTAAGTGATTTTTGACGCGGTGAGGAAGAAATTGAAATTATGATTTTAATCCTTCCTCATATCTCAAGTTAGAGAGAGAGAGAGAGAGAGAGAGAGAGAGAGAGAGAGAGAGAGAGAGAGAGGAGAGAGATTACTGGAGGCGTTCTATAGAAAACATTTCCTTACAAGATAATAAAATGAGTGATTTGTAAATGAATATATTTACCCATAAATGAATGAATAAAAATAGAAATATAATAGAGGAATTTTAAGATGAAATATATATCACTGCATACTAATTAATATGGAAACTATAATTGTTTTGATCATTGGAAAGGTTGTTTATAAAATTTTATTTAGTTTGACTTGATTATGAATGACATTAGGTCTGGTTGACTTGGAATAAAGTAAGATTAAAATAATGGCAAGACAACTTTCTCCTTTTCTGGGGGAAAACATTTATGAAAAAGTGAAGGGAGAAAGTCCTGAGGAAAGAAGATAAGAAGAAAATAAGAAGAAAAAGAAGATAAGAAGACGAGGAGTCAGGAAAGAATATCAGTTACGTCATGAAAGGTGATGAGCCTACGTTTAAGCTGCAAGATGGAGGCTTTGTTTCCCTTAATTGTCCTTCCTGGATCCATGAATAAGTTTTGGGAGAAAAGTGTGGGTAGTTGACCCACCCCCACCCCTACTCCCCCACAAACTCCCATCCCCTTGAAGGACTTAGATAAGTCCAAAACTTTTATGCTTAGTCAATTAAAAAGTGTTGGACATAGTGTTCTTTGAGGGAATGTCTGAGAATTTTGCAAGTTAGGCAGATTTACATGATGCGAATTTCCGATTAACTTCTTGACTGTCCAGGGTACAGTAGCCCAGAGAGAGAGAGAGAGAGAGAGAGAGAGAGAGAGAGAGAGAGAGAGTCTTGTCTTCTGTAAATCTTTCTTGCAATGAAATTATTCGATTTCACGATCAAATTGCTTGATTTCTCAGGGATCAGTAGTACCACGAGAGAGAGAGAGAGAGAGAGAGAGAGAGAGAGAGAGAGAGAGAGAGAGAGAGAGAGAGAGAGAGAGAGAGAGAATAGTCCAAAGTATTGACAAACATCTTGAATTGTGAAATTAAAGTGATTTATAACAGGAATAAACATATCAAAGTTCTAAACATTTTACAACGAAATAATAAAGCAGGATATATTTTCTTCATTACCCCTTTATTATGCAGAAAGAGTTCAATAATTCTTGCACTCGACGGAATTTGGGAGTGAAAGGATGGAAGCTGTAGCTTTCAGGATTGCCTTGAAGCATCCTGGCTTTTATGAAGAAACAAAATGACTGCTTTCAAAGGATTGTTCGATAACTGAGAGATAAGTACGACGATTTTTTTTTCCAAAAGGGAATGTACGATAGTTGGTCGGGGTATGGAGGATGGTAATGACGTCACGATGTTCATGTTTAGGAACGTACGATAGCACTGGAACCTATATTATTATTATTATTATTATTATTATTATTATTATTATTATTATTATTATTAGTATACACACTCCCATAAACATCCTTAAAAGAAAAACTACAACAAACATTCCCACATGGTGAAATAAAATACTTTCACGATCGTAAAATGCCGGAATGCAAATAAAGATGGAGCTATGAATGGCAACACTTGCAAATGTTGCAGGAACTTGTTCCCGAGGAACCATAAAAACAGCAAGAAACGAAAACATTTGAAGAAATTCTTGTATGTAAAAACGTATTTCCAAAACTGATATATTGCACACATATAGACAAGGAAAGTATATCTTTAATGTAAATTTTATGTATAAATAGTCGTTTATTAAATAATATTTCCTAAATTAATATAGTGAATTAGCTTTTTTTTTTATTTTAGTCAATATTTTTGTAAGAAAATCAATCTCATAGCCCACACACCCTATTAACTTCATACCATTTATGTAGCTTCTACTTGTCTATCAAAATCGAGACTTTAAAAGACTTATTCTGTCAAAAATTGTACTTTTGTGTCTGTTGCCAGTGATGGTCGGAATTCTGTTGAACTGACAGACAGGTGTAGGAATCTGTTCCTTCCCAGTCACTGATGAAATCAATGTCTCAACTTTCACTGTGTGATTAAAATCAACAGACAACTCTTCGATAAAATTCTGTAGAAATTATTGAAGGTCAATCTATTTATAAATAAATATTTGAGGACAATAGACTAAAATCATTCGAAATTAAATCAACATTACTCACCAAAACTGTTATGGAATCAGGTGAAACTCCTTCAATCAGCAAATCCAGGTTTCCTGAAAACACAAAAAGAGATTTTATTGAAATTTCATCAGAAAATTATATCATGTGCTGTGATCAGTGCTATACACGAAAGCGTGACGGACGGACAGACAAAAACACAGACACAGACGCCAGTAAAACCGCGAAAAATGAGACTACGGTCTTGCCTTGGTGTTAACGAACTAAGCTCCAAGTGTTGCACAGAGGCAAAGTAATTCAATGAACAGCATCTCACAATAAACAGCTTGACAGAATAAGCAAACAACTGAAGACAAACAACTGTTTTTATTATCCAGAGCAGAGACAGAGACTAATCTCTTAGGCCTAGTGGTTCCAAGGACGCTGGAGTAATCGGATTTTGAGCCAAAGACGAGACAGTGCAAGGTGTGTGTGTGTGAGAGAGAGAGAGAGAGAGAGAGAGAGGAGAGAGAGAGAGAGAGAGAGAGATTTAATGCATTCAACGAATTCAGACTTAAATGATTTTTTTATTATGTGAAAGCATCGACAAATACAAATTCATTTTTGGAAAAAAAATATGACAGAAATTTGTTGTTTATTTTTGGATGCAATTTATGACCCCAAAATTGGTCGCTAAAGTTGAATTATTTTTGATGAAAGATTAATTGAAAGTTTTTCATTCTTTGATTCACAGGTGTTTTCAGAATGTATATACAAGATTTTTGAACGAGAGAGAGAGAGAGAGAGAGAGAGAGAGAGAGAGAGAGAGAGAGAGAGAGAGAGAGAGAGAGAGAGAGAGTTTTACCCTCTCTGGTACTTTTTTAAGAGGGAGAGAGAAAGCGAGAGAGAGAAATATTCAACCTTCATTATGCATTTTTGAGAGAAAGAGAGAGAGAGAGAGAGAGAGAGAGAGAGAGAGAGAGACGGGGGAGGGGGGGGTGTTGCTGGTGTTTAATCCTCTTACTGTAACAATACCATAATCTTCAGTAGACCTCAAACAACCCCAATTGCCACAGAATTGCCGGCAACAACGAGTCACATTATCCATAAACGCTTCTTTATTCCAGCCAGGCAAACCTCTTTAGCCCCCGGTAATTCTTAATTCCAGAAATTCCCGCTCCCGGGAATGGCAAAAAAGGGGCTGAATGGAATGAAATTATTAATCCTGAGTTGCCTGGTGTCTTCGGAAACTGATGTTGGGAAGTTTGTATTGTTTCTCGGTTGAGTAACGTCTCTCGGTGGATTGTTGTTACTTATTTATGGAACAGGAACTAGGAAACATGACAAAAAAAGTCTTCGAGGAATCAACGAACACAAAAAAACTCCCTTGTGCTGGAACGTAGATGATCAATTCAAATAAGTCTGAAACGTTTTATAGTCCGCTGGAAAACGACCATTGTTTTTTATTCGCGTTTCTTTTGTTTATGTCATGGAACAGTAACCAAGGAATATAAAAATGAGATTTCAAGAACGCAGGAAAACAAGAAAAAATTCCCTACCGCCGAAAGACAGATGATTAATTTAAGTAAGTCTGGAACGATTTACTGCCTTGGAAAGCAGATTACTGATATTCATTCCAGTCCCGTTTATTTCTGTTATGTAACAGTACCAACGGAATATGAAAAAAAAGTCTTCAAAGACACAGAAACACCAGAAAAGGCTCCATAGCACTGAAACAGAAATGATTAAGGTCAAAATAGGTCTGGAACGGTTCACAGTCCGGACTGGAAGTCGATCATTGTTACTTATTCCAGTTCCTTTTGTTTGTGTTATGGAACATTAAAACAAGTTTTCAAGAACAGGTGGAAAACAAAATAAACCTCCCTATTACTGGAGCAAAGACGATCGTCAAAGAGAGTCTGGAACGACTTCCAGCCACCCTGGAAAGTCCTCCTTACACAGTCCGGCGTGAGAAATGGGGCTTCAAATTGCCCCAAAAACCCATAAAGACGGAAATTGAGTTTGGGAACGAAGTGGAACTGGATTAAGGAGAAGGCAAGATTAAACTAGAGGTGTTGAATGACAAAGATTGTTTGAAATGTAAACATTGTTGCAAATGTTCCAGATCGCTTGGCTTTCCAGAGAAGTCTGGAAAGCTCCAGCATGTTTATCTTTATTGAATAATGAATTATAAACATTTAAAAAAATGCCAGGTTCTTTGCTTTCCAGAAGTCTGGAAGCCTGGAAAGCTTCAGCAAGTCTATCTTTTGTTGAATAATAAAAATTGTTTGAATTGCTTTTGATTTTTGAATGGTTGATAGATTAAAGGCAAAATTAATTCAAGAGGAATAATTTGGCGATCAGACGATGGAATTACAGTGGAATTGCTCCCTTCGTGGCTGGGCGGAAGTTGATAAGCTGCCATATATAAACTTGGCGTTGTAATTCAGTTTGATAGAATTCCAGGGCTGAAGTTAAGTGAATGAGTTTAATATTGATAGTTTCAATAGATAGCTTATGTTTACGTACATGAGTTAATTATTCAATAGTTTAACAAGCTAATGCTGTGGTAGTTAGCCTAAAAAACTGTTATATACCTTGATTCAAATAGGCCTATTTTTGCTTATCATCTGATCATATATATATATATATATATATTATAATATATATAGATATATATATATATATATATATATATATATATATATATTATATAGATATAATATATATATATATATATATATATATATATACTATATATATATATATATATATATCTATATATATATGTGTGTGTGTGTGTGTGTGTGTGTGTGTCAGTGTGTGTGTGTGTGTGTGTATTTGACGTTTTTCGGAGATTTTTCGGTGATTTTCGGCGCGAAGATACAAATGCACATATATTTCTAGAATGTATTTATATAGAGTAAAATATTAGATAGTTTATTTAGTGAACACGTTCGGTAATTAGCCTAAAGAATTGTTGAATACTTTGAGTTCAAATACCCCGAATTTGGCTTATCTTTTGATCACATTTACTCGATAATTTTTCAAATTCTTAATGAGGTGGGTCTGCCCCACATACATCCAGATTAATATGAGTTTCTGCTTCGGAAATAGAACGAATTTTACTTAATTTCTTCATTTATACTAACCTGGCGCCTTTGACACATTATTCACATTGTCCAGATTCACTCGATATTTCAGACTTTTCTAAATCATTTTTATCCTGTTTATAGACATAATCCATTAGACCTATATCTCACTTCCTCATCTGACTCATTTCTAGCTCATTTCACTCATCCAGCGAGTCACGTGACTCACGGGAGATCCTCATTAATAAGTCAGGCCGAGTCATGACTGAGTCGTGAGGGGCCTTTGATGTCCCGAATTCCTTTCATCTCTTTCGATGTCGTCAAGTTTCTTCTTCTTCGCTGGCGACGAGATCTGAGGCTTCGGGAAGATCTCGTCCTGAGGCTTCAGACGTTGCGGAGGAAGTGACGGCTGAGGATGCGATGGGATTCTTAATAAAGTGGATTTAACTGAAGGGGTTTCGTGTCTAGAAGTACCGTATGTTCAGAGGGATTTACGTCAAGATATTCGGTGTCGAGGTGTCTATGTTACTAGGGATTTATTTGGGGATATTTCTGTCTTCAAGGAACAGTATGTTAAGAGGGATCTACGTCAATATATTTCTCTCTAGGATGTGCCTTGTGTGATATCATGAAATCTGGGATTTATAAGAAAGGGATTTTGACAGGGAGGGATTGAAAATAAGAAGTAAACTAAACAGTAATGAAGGAATAATAGTAGAATGGTTAAACAGAGTCTACGGTAGCCTTATAGAAAATATAACTAGCACTCTTTTTGTCTAGACTAGGGAAATCCCGGATTTATATGAAAAGGATCTAAATAGAGAGAGATTGAAAATAATAGATAAATTAAGCAGTAATGAAGGAATGACTGGAGTAGTCCTGGTTAGCCATACTGAAATAGTAGACAGCATTTTTTTTGTCAACATCGAAGCAGATCTTAGGCCTATGAGACTGAAATTTACGTTGCACAATTCCAAGATTTTAGTTATTGGCTTCTGAGTAAATTATGAATCACATCACGAACAACTACATAATGCCTTGTAATTCACTGTAATTCCTGCCTGAAATCCAACCACAGGTCTTAATATAATAATGTCATCGAAACTTTAAAATAATTTTTTTTTAAATTGCACCGTGTATATATATATATATATATATATATATATATATATATATATATATATATATATATATATATATATATATATATATATATATATATCCCTTTGAAAGTACCCAACATATTTAAAAATAAAAATCTGTAATTCCCAACCCAAAAGTACCCGAATTGAACCGTCATCTGTTGCAGTTTCAAAATGTATCAATGCACCGATGCATCTGCATTGATGCAGCTCCCACTGGACTAAGCGCCCCATTACAAGGCAATAAATATTTAATAGCTCTCCAGCAAAGGGTTAGTTTTGTCTGTATGAAGATTAAGTTTGTGCTTCGTTTATTCTCGATGACAATTTCTGTTGAGCAGTTAGATATTCTCTTGATATTTTAAGGTTTTCCCAAAATATTTTTCTGCTTTTTAAAAATTATTTCTACGTTTTTCTTAATATATTTTTAGGCATTTCCTAAAATATTTTTATGCTTTTTAAAAAATATTTTTACGCTTTTCTTAAAATATTTGTAGGCTATTCCTAAAATACTTGTAGGCTTTTCCTACAATAATTTTAGGGTTTTCCTATTGGCCTCACGTTTAATGTCATCTACCGAGTTCTTAGTGATTCTCTGGAATTTGCTGCTGTCTGCCAGAATCCCATCTAAGTTGTGGTGGTTTTCTTCAGTGCGGATGAGTAAAAATGTAGCGGTTTTATCGGCCCGACAGACGCCTGAGGGAAGCGGCCAAAGAACCTCGAGCGAAAGAGGATGTCACCGTCCGTCGGGCCGATAAAACCGCTGCATTTGTACTCATCCGCACTAAAGAATACCACCTCAAGTTGGATGAGATACTGGCAGACAGCAGCAAATGTCCAGAGAGCTACAAACGCACTGCAATCAGCGCCTTCATCAAGAGAGCTCTCTCGCATTGCTCTTCGTGGAAGGACACACACACTGAATTAGAACGTGTTGCCCAAGTTTTAATTAACTACGGGTATTCCAACCGGGACATCGAAAAAAGCCATTCGCAGAAACATCGATAAGTGGTATCAGCAGGAGCCTCGCCCCGCCGCCCTTGAAGACGTCACTCTCTTTTACAAGGGAGTATTTCACAAGAAATACAAAGTGGACGAACGAGCCCTTCGTAACATCATCGAAAGGAACGTCTCCCCCACGGAAACTGCGAAAAAAGTGAAATTGATCATTTACTACAAAAGCAAGAAGACCAGTGGCCTGATTATGAAAAACAACCCAGCCCCTGTGATGCAGGACCCTCTCAAGAAAACTAACGTTGTCTACCAATACAAATGCCCTGTCCGGGAATGTCCCGGCGCCTACAATGGTATGACAACGATGCGATTTTCCAAGAGGATATCCTGCCACGCTCAGGAAGGCGCCATCCATAATCATGCAAAAAACGTCCACAATACCAGGATAACTCGGAAGGACATTATTCCTAATATTGGTATTATCGATAAGGCGGCAGACCACCGTCGCCTCCGCCTCTTAGAGGCCCTACACATCGGGAAGGAGAGACCCAGCCTCAACACCACTCAAGAGACTTCACCCCTCCCGACGGTGGCACATAGGGCGCCGCCCGCCGGCACCATAGAGCCGATCGAACGGACCAATCAGGTGCCCCTGCCCAATACTATGCTCCCAGTCTCCAGCGTCCGCACGCGAAGAGCAGTGCGAGCTTCCACCTCTGCAAGACTCAGGGACATAATCCTCTGTTCAGCCAATGAAAATGCAGCGCCCATCAGACAGAGCACCTAGGACACATAAAATACCGCCGAACGACCCCATTCCAATCAGTTCACGCTCACCTTTCCTTGAAAATGAACCGATGATACGGTTGGAAACGTTGGAATTCCGTTACGCCCTTACACTAAGATTTGTTAACCACTCTTGTTATCATATCAATAAATTAGTATTTTTTAGAGAACATTTCTTTAACCAAGATATGAACATCGGCCAGCTATTAGCAAATATCAGCCCTGATGAGAAGAGAATAATAAGAAGAATTGAAAAGACCATATATAAAATCAATTCCACTGATGCTGCCATCATCTTTAACAAAACATGTTTAAGAGAGGGTCTCCTACCTTCAAATAATAATAATAATAATAATACCACACACATGGCTAATAGAATGCCTGAAAATATACGGGGCAGAGGAAACACCATCAGCTTCCTCAAAAATACAATGCGCAACTGGAATACAATACTTACAAGCTGTGGAATAAGACTAGCAGAGGTTAATAACAGGAGAGGAATCTTCCAGGGCGACTCACTGTCCCCACTACTCTTCGTAGTAGCCATGATTCCCATGACAAAAATACTAGAGAAGATGGATGCTGGGTACCAAAACAAGAAAAGAGGCAACAGAATTAACCATCTGATGTTCATGGACGACATCAAGCTGCATGGTAAGAGCATCAAGGAAACAGATACCCTAATCCAGACTGTAAGGATTGTATCTGGGGACATCAGAATGGAGTTTAGAATAGAAAAATGCGCCTTAGTCAACATACAAAAGGGCAAAGTAACAAGGACTGAAGGGATAAAGCTACCAGATGGGAGCAACATCAAACACATAGATGAGACGGGATACAAATACCTAGGAATAATGGAAGGAGGGGATATAAAACACCAAGAGATGAAGGACACGATCAGGAAAGAATATATGCAGCGACTCAAGGCGATACTCAAGTCAAAACTCAATGCCGGAAATATGATAAAAGCCATAAACACATGGGCAGTGCCAGTAATCAGACGAAGGCAACATAGAATAGAAAACTAGGAAACATATGACAATACACAAAGCACTACACCCAAGAGCAAATACGGACAGACTATACATAACACGAAATGAAGGAGGGAGAGAACTACTAAGCATAGAGAACAGAGCACTGGGGCAATATCTGAAAACCAGTGAAGATGAGTGGCTCAAGAGTGCATGGGAAGAAAGACTGAAAAAAGTAGACGAAGACCCAGAAATATACAGAGACAGGAGAATGACAAACAGAACAGAGGAATGGCACAACAAACCAATGCACGGACAATACATGAGACAGGCTAAAGAACTGGCCAGCAATGACACATGGCAATGGTTACAGAGGGGAGAGCTCAAGAAGGAAACTGAAGGAATGATAACAGCGGCACAAGATCAGGCCTTAAGAACCAGATATATCCAAAGAACGATAGATGGAAATAACATCTCTCCCATATGTAGGAAGTGCAATACGAAAAATGAAACCATAAACCACATAGCAAGCGAATGTCCGGCACTTGCACAGAACCAGTACAAAAAGAGGCATGATTCAGTGGCAAAAGCCCTCCACTGGAGCCTGTGCAAGAAACACCAGCTACCTTGCAGTAATAAGTGGTACGAACACCAACCTGAATGAGTGATAGAAAACGATCAGGCAAAGATCCTCTGGGACTATGGTATCAGAACAGATAGGGTGATACGTGCAAACAGATCAGACGTGATGCTGATTGACAAAAATCAAGAAGAAAGTATCACTCATTGATGTCGCAATACCATGGGACACCAGAGTTGAAGAGAAAGAGAGGGAAAAATGGATAAGTATCAAGATCTGAAAATAGAAATAAGAAGGATATGGGATATGCCAGTGGAAATCGTACCAATAATCATAGGAACACTAGGCATCATCCCAAGATCCCTGAAAAAGAATCTAGAAAAAATAGAGGCTGAAGTAGTTCCAGGACTCATGCAGAAGAGTGTGATCCTAGAAACAAAAGGCACACATAGTAAGAAGAGTGATGGACTCCTAAGGAGGCAGGATGCATCCCGGAACCCCACACTATAAATGCCACCCAGTCGAATTGGAGGACTGTGATAAAGCAAAAAAAAAAAAAAAAAAAAAAAAAAATTAATAATAATAATAATAACAATAATAATAATAAGAGGTGACGAATGATCTGTGTGAGTGACGTCATAGTAGTACGTCATCACCAGAGGTCTCCCGGTTGCCATGGCGACCACCCGTGACTTCATCTTCTATATCTTCAACGCTCTGCAGGTAGTGATCCGTCTCTCTCTCTCCCTCTCTCTCTCTCTCTCTCTCTCTCTCTCTCTATCTCTCTCTCTCTATATATATATATATAGATATATATATATATTATATATATATATATATATATATATATATATATATATATATATATATATATATATATATATATATATGTATGTATGTATAAGAAGAAGAAGTCATCCTTGGTGAAGAATAACACACAAACAGAGAGAGACGGATCACTACTTTTGCAGAGCGTTGAACATAAATAAGATGAAGTCAACTTCAAACTTGAACTCAAATTTGAACTCAACATCAAATTTGAAATCAACCTCAAATTCAAACTGAAATTTAAACTTAACCTCATATTTGAACTCAACATCAAAAAGGAATTCAGACTTAAATTCAACCTCAACTTTGAACTCACACTAAATTTGAATTCATATTTGAACTTAACCTCAAATTTGAACTCAAAATAAAATTTAAACCCAAATTTGAACTCAACATCAAATTTGAACTGAAATTTGAATTCAACCTCAAAATTGAGCTCAAATTTAAACTCACACCAAATTTCATATTTAACTTAACCTCAAATTTAAACTCAACATCAAATTTGAACTCAAATTTGAACTTAACCTCAAATTTGAACTCAAAATTAAATTTGGACTCAAATTTAAACTGAAAATCAAATTTTAACTCAACATCAAATTTAACCTAATAATCAAATTTGAACTCAAATTTCAACTAAACCTCAAATTTTAACTCAAATTTGAATTCAAAATCTAATTGAACTCAAGTTTAACTCAACCTCAAATTTGAACTCAAAATCAAATTTGAACTCAACTTCAAATTTAAACTCAAAATGATATTTGAACTCAAATTAAAACTCAATTTCAAATTTGAACTCAACATGAAACTTAACTCAATTCTAGCCTCAAATAAAGATCCTTGACCCAAACCTCTTCCTTGACTTAACCTCATCCTTTATTCAAACCTTAAACTCAAACCTCATCCTTGACTTATACCTTAACCTTAAACCTCATCTTTGACTCAAAACTTAATCTTAAACCTCATCCTTGACTTAAACTGTAACCTCAAACCTCATCCTTGACTCAAACCTCATCCTTCAATTAAAACTGAACATCAAACCTCATCCTTGACTCAAAACCTTAACCTCGAGCCTCATCTTTGACTTTAAACCTTAGCCTCAAACCTCATCCTTGACTCAAACGTCATCCTTGACTCAAAACTTAACATTAAACCTCATCCTTGACTTAAAACTTAACCTCAAACCTAACCCTTGACTCAAACGTCATCCTTGACTCAAGCCTCATTCTAGACTCAAACCTTAACCTCAAACCTTATCCTTAATTAAACCCTAATCTCAAACCTCATCCTTGCCTTAAACCTTAACCTCAAACCTTATCCTTGACTCAAACCTTAACCTCAAACCTTATCCTTGACTTAAACCTTAACCTCAAACCTTATCCTTGACTCAAACCTTAACCTCAAACCTTATCCTTGACTTAAACCTTAACCTCAACCTCATCCTTGAATCAAACCTTAACCTCAAACCTTATCTTTGACTTAAACCTTAACCACAATTTCATCCTTGACTTAATCTTAATCTCAAACCTCATCCTTGACTCAAACCTTAATGTCAAACCTTATCCTTGACTTAAACCTCAACCTCATCCTTGACTCAAACCTTAATGTCAAACCTTATCCTTGACTTGAACCTCAACCTCAACCTCATCCTTGACTAAACAAACACCTTGACTTAAACCTTAACCTTAAACATCATCCTTGACTCAAACCTTAACCTCAAACCTTATCCTTGACTTAAGCCTTAACCTCAAACCTCATCCTTGACTTAAACCTAATCCTTGACTCAAACCTCATTCTTGACTTAAACCTTAACCTCAAACCACATCCTTGACTCAAACCTTAACCTCAAACCTTATCCTTGACTTAAGCCTTAACCTCAAACCTCATCCTTGACTTAAACCTAATCCTTGACTCAAACCTCATTCTTGACTTAAACCTTAACCTCAAACCACATCCTTGACTCAAACCTTAACCTCAAACCTTATACCTTGACTTAAGCCTTAACCTCAAACTCATCCTTAAACTTAAACCTCATCCTTGACTCAAACCTCATCCTTGACTTAAACCTTAACCTCAAACCTCATCCTTGACTTAAACCTTAACCTCAAACCTTATCCTTGACTTAAACCTTAACCTCAAACCTCATCCTTGACTTAAACCTAATCCTTGACTCAAACCTCATTCTTGACTTAAACCTTAACCTCAAACCACATCCTTGACTCAAACCTTAACCTCAAACCTTATCCTTGACTTAAGCCTTAACCTCAAACCTCATCCATTCCTTGACTTAAACCTAATCCTTGACTCAAACCTCATTCTTGACTTAAACCTTAACCTCAAAACCACATCCTTGACTCAAAACCTTAACCTCAAACCTTATCCTTGACTTAATTAAGCCTTAACCTCAAACCTCATCCTACTTAAACCTAATCCTTGACTCTCCACTAAACCTCATTCTTGACTTAAACCTTAACCTAAACCACATCCTTGACTTAAACCTTAAACCTCAAACCTTATCCTTGACTTAAACCTTTAACCTCAAACCTCCTCCATGACCTTGACTTAAACCTAATCCTTGACTCAAACCTCATCCTTGACTTAAACCTTAACCTCAAACCTCATCCTTGACTCAAACCTTAACCTCAAACCTTATCCTTGACTCAAACCTTAACCTCAAACCTTATCCTTGACTTAAACCTTAACCTCAACCTCATCCTTGACTCAAACCTTAACCTCAAACCTTATCCTTGACTTAACCTTAACCACATTTCATCCTTGACTTAATCTTAATCTCAAACCTCATCCTTGACTCAAACCTTAATGTCAAACCTTATCCTTGACTTAAACCTCAACCTCATCCTTGACTCAAACCTTAATGTCAAACCTTATCCTTGACTTGAACCTCAACCTCAACCTCATCCTTGACTCAAACACCCTTGACTTAAACCTTAACCTCAAACCTCATCCTTGACTTAAACCTAATCCTTGACTCAAACCTCATTCTTGACTTAAACCTTAACCTCAAACCACATCCTTGACTCAAACCTTTAACCCCTCAAACCTTATCTTGACTTAAGCCTTAACCTCAAACCATCCTTGACTTAAAACCTTTAATCCTTGGACTCAAACTCATTCTTGACTAAACTTTAACCTCAAAACAACCATCCTTGATCAAACCTTAACCTCAACCTTACCTTGACTTTAAGCCTTAACCTCAAAAACCCATCCTTGACTTAAAACTAAATCCTTGACTCAACCTACATCTGACTTAAACTAACCCAAACCACCATCTTGACTTAAACCTAAACCCTAAAACTTATCCCTTGACTTAAACCTTAACCTCAAAACCTCATCCTTGACTTAAAACCTAAACCTTGACTCAAACCTCATTCTTGACTTAAAACCTTAACCGCTCCCAAACCAAATCCTTGACTCAAACCTTAACCCCAAACCTTATCCTTGACTTAAGCCTTAACCTCAAACCTTATCCTGACTCCAAACCTAACCCCTCAAACCCTCATCCTTGACTCAAACCTTAACCTCCAACCTCATCCTTAACTCAGATCTTATCCTTGAATTAAACCTTAACCTCAACCTCATCCTTGACTCAAACCTTAACTTCCAACCTCATCCTTAACTTAAATCTTATCCTTGAATTAAACCTTAACCTTCTGTCTGGCCATTTCTTCCGTCTTTTAGAAATAGGTAATTTCCTCCTCCCTGCACCATGATTACACTTTTCTATTATTTACCCTGATTTTTTTCACTGCATCAGCTATCTTTTTTGATGCTGCACCTGGGTAAGAATTAACATTGCTCTTACTTCTATTTTTGGCCACAAAATTCAACCCCTGATCTTTTACTAATTAGTCTCCAATTAACATGACCCGAGGAGTGTTTAAGAAAACTTTTTTTTTTTTTCCATAAATCATTGTCTATCTCGAATCTGGGTGTGATCGACCTGCAAGAGGCCAGCAGAACACATTACAATTATGTCAGAACCTGCATTTGCCTTGCCTTTGTCCTTCCCCCTTTTCTGAGAATTGCTCGGGTCGAGCTCGACCCCACGCACCTTTAACATGTGGGGGATCGAAAGGCAAAGTTATTAAGTAGTGATTTCCTGTCTATCACCGCTGATACTAGTAAAGTTTTGTATTGTTGGAAACTGTTGGTGGATGGTGTTGTACCATATGTATGCCATTGGTCGTAGCTGATATGCATTATATTGCCATTTGGTCAAATTTCCTCCGAATGCCAATTTTTTAGTTTTGTGGCTGAGTGTGTGAGTGTGAGTGTGTGTGTGTGTGTGTGTGTGTGTGTGTGTGTGTGTGTGTGCAGCATTATTGAATTACAGTATTAATTAGGTGGTTTTAATTAATGGAGAGCTCAAAAAACACAAAGAAAGAGAGAGAGAGACAAGCTTAATTATTACTTTAATAATGAAAAAAATAAATGGTGAAAATACATCACTGGCAACATTAGACCAAAGTTGTCTGTTAGTCGAATTTTCCATATTCAAAACTTGACATAAATTCTCTAAAATTTCATACATTTTTTATCTCCTATTTTTCTATTTCTTTTTTATTGTGAAATGCGGCTTCCCTTTTATTCATCTGTTATGTTTTCATATATTTTTTTAATTAGATATTTATTTGCCTTGTGAAATATTGTTCAATTACTTTTTAAATGTCTCCACAAAGTACAATTTTTTATTGTTTTTTAAATTTAAATTTAGATCATGTTTTAATACTATACTTTTTGCAGTTATTTGTATATCTTTTTCTGAGTCAGAGAGAGAGAGAGAGAGAGAGAGAGAGAGAGAGAGAGAGAGAGAGAGAGAGAGAGAGAGAGAGAGAGATTCAGTCCTTTAAACCCTGGGATGCGTTCCCCATTACAGACAAGAATTGCCAATAAAATCTTTCCATTTTTTTATGTCGACTCCTTCCAGTCTATCTGGGGTGAGAGAGATTCTCTCTCTCTCTCTCTCTCTCTCTCTCTCTCTCTCTCTCTCTCTCTCTCTCTCTCTCTCTCTCTCTCTTCTCTCTCTCTCTCCTCTCTCTCTCCATTTCCAGCATAAAAGGACCTTTCACTCTCTCCCCCAATATCCTGCTAAGGATATAATTCCTTCCACTTTAGGTCAGCAGAATATTCCAGTGTATAGGCGCCAGTTATATACAAAAAAATGTACTCTTTGTAGTGGTACAAATTCTCTCTCTCCCTCCCTCCCCCTCTCTCTCTCTCTCTCTCTCTCTCTCTCTCTCTCTCTCTCTCTCTCTCTCTCACATTAATTACATATGCCATTCCTCTTAAAATCTCTAATGCCATAGGTGACAAAAGTCTTAATGACCTATGTGTTCATAAAATTACTTCTGGCCCACTCACCCACAAGTTAATTATACCCGTTTTAAAATGTTTCAGGAGCTGTTGATTGCATCATAATTGTTTACGTATGATTAGCTTCTGCAAACACGTGCACACAAAGTAAAAAGACTGATAGTTGTTTGAGATAAAAAAAAAACACAAAGCAGAAACACAGTCAGCCAGTTATATTCATTAAATTTCACATCAGACTCCACAACATTGTTTGTGGCGGAGGTGAAATTATTTATCATGGCCCAAATATTGTTTAAGTTATGAATACTATCCCCTCTGCGCTGGTGCAAATGGCTACTGTGCGTGATAGTGAAAGGGAATCATAATTAAGGGATGAGCACAGTGTTTTATCACTTAACACCATACTGTTGCATAAATAAAATGTTGCATCATCATGCACTATACTCACAATCATGGATATATGTCTATAGTGTGTGATAGAGAAGAGGACTCAGAAATAGTGTTTCATCCTTCTGCACTATATTCATATGCCTGGAAATAAGGCTACAGTATGTGATGGTGAAAGGGGAACCATAAATATAGTGTGCTTCATCATGCACTATATTCATATACCATGGATATACGACTGTAGTGCATGATACTGGAGGATTGCGACTGTAGTGTGTGATAGTGAAGGGAATCTCTCTCTCTCTCTCTCTCTCTCTCTCTCTCTCTCTCTCTCTCTCTCTCTCTCTCTCACGCACAGAAACACACACAAACTGACTTTCTTTGTGTTTCTTTGAGTGTGTCTCTCTGACTACAGGTAGCCTTGTAACTGGTGAACCACGCCCCCCCCCCACCCGCCCCCACCCCTCTCTCTCTCTCTCTCTCTCTCTCTCTCTCTCTCTCTCTCTCTCTCTCTCGTTTGAAGTAGTCTACGAATGAATTATTCACTTCTATGAACTCGAGTTGGATTGAAATCTGAGTAACTGTTTTCATTTTAATTATTGATATTTTGTTGATTTTTTTTTCATTATACCTTTGAATTACGATTTAGTTAAACGTCGTCTTTGATTCTATGTTGCCTTTGTAGTTATTTCTAAAATAAACTTTAGAATCACTGTTCTTATTGATACCAAAATGTCATACATTTCTGGGCTTATATAATAAGTGCTTTGATTTTATTGTCACACAATTAAATCATTTTCAAACTTTCTGAAATTATCGAATTTAAATTCTATTATATTGATTTAGTGGTTAACAGGGAATAACTGGCGTTACAGGGCCTGTGGTCATTGGCTTGGTGACATGACAGTAACTGAAGATAATTTTTAATTAGAACAATTAAGAGGCTTATATATATGATATATATATATATATATATATATATATATATATATATATATATATATATATATATATGGAGGATTGCTTGATTGATTGATTTATTTATTCTTGTTAATAAACGTTAATGTTATGACGCAACTCTCTCATTTTCATTACCTGTTAGAATGGAGAGAAAGAGGTGGAGAGAGAGAGAGAGAGAGGGATTGCCGAGAGAGAGAGAGAGAGAAAGGTTATGAGTAATGGGGTGTTTGGGTCTGCCTTCCGTTTCGTGTCCACGCTTACCTTATGAATAAGGTATATATATATATAATATATATATATATATTATTTATTTATATATATACAAATATAACTATATAATTTTATGTTTATCTATATATATATATCACTATATATATACATCTAGATAATATCTATATAATATATATATATATATATTATATATTATTATATATCTATATGTAACTGGGGGGATTCTCCCCCCATTATTCATAAGGTAAGCGTGGACACGAAACGGAAGGCAGACCCACACACCCCATTACTCATAACCTTTCTCTCTCTCTCTCTCTCGGCAATCCCTCTCTCTCTCTCTCTCTCCACCTCTTTCTCTCCATTCTAACAGGTAATGAAAATGAGAGAGTTGCGTCATAACATTAACGTTTATTAACAAGAATAAATAAATCAATCAATCAAGCAATCCAGTCTTACAGACTAACTCAAAAACAGTACAATGTCTAGTCACCAAAAAAAAGTCTACACCCCTCTGGGAATTCTTTGTCCCCCCGGCATTCCAGATCCGTCTGTTTCAAAGATACAGAACACATCCCGGTAAGTACACACACAAGATTAAAGACAAAGTTAATAAAATGGAACATCTTACAAGATATCAAACAAGCCATCCCTTTGGCCAAAGCACTTCAACACTTATCCAAACAACCAGACACTAAACACTGTCAATAAAAAACTCCCGGCGAATGCCACGGCATCTTGCCTGTGACTTGAAGCCCTCTTGTCAAAATCCTCCCATAGGCTTGGGTATGACACTTTTAACAGAAAGAGGCGCACACGCACATACGAACACACAGTTCGCTAGCGCCTCACGGTTCTAGCTGCATCCAGTTTCACAAAGGCACTTTGAGAAGAGTTCATAAACTGTCGTGCATTGACTTGTTGAACTAAGCATTTTTATCTCACGCCACCCCCAGAAACTCATTGTCAGCTACTCTCAGGTCGTCACCTCTGCACTGTTCTCCACATTCCATAGGTCACAGGGAACACATGGACAATATATACATCATAATCAAAAACCCTATCTTACATATATATAAAATATATATATATATCCCATATATATAGATATATATATGATATATATATATCTATATATATTTTGTATATATATATATATAGATATATATATTATCTACTATATATGATATATATATATATATATATATATATATATATATAGATATATATATCTATATATATATATATATATATATATATATATAGTATATATATATATATATATATATATATAGTATATATATATCTATATATATATATTATATATATATATGATATATATATATATATATATATATATATATTATGTATATATATATGTATATATCTATATATAATACAGTAATTCACTTTAATCTTATGGTCCAAGTGAAACAGAAATGAATTTATGGGCTCTGATATGTAATATGACGTATCCCCAAATAGTATATTTCATATATAACCTTTGTAGAACGGGCAAAAAGGCTTTCTGAATCATACAGTTCTCTCTCTCTCTCTCTCTCTTGACATACAAGGCGTGGGGCAAAAACAAGCACCCCTTTGGTAGAAGTTATTAATTTAATTTATGTTAGAATTCTGAGACTATATATTTTCTTTTATTCAAATGGTCTCTCTCTCTCTCTCTCTCTCTCTCTCTCTCTCTCTCTCTCTCTCTCTCTCTCTCTCTCTGCCACAAAACATTATACACATCATAATGTCCATTACAGGTCATTGTATCAGATTGAAAATTAGAATATGAGTATTTAATTGATATTGTTTCAAAAATGAATTTCAATTTTAAGATTTACATTGACGGGTGTTCAACATTTACCTGTCCGGAATTACTTATCACTTGTAATTACCACCTGTAATTATGACTTGTAATTCCGACCTGTTATTATTTTATTATTATTATTACTATTATTATCATTATTATTATTATTATTATTATTATTATTATTATTATTATTATTATTATTATTATTATTATTATTATTATTATTTATATAATTTTTTGGAAATCTTGATATAGTTTTTGTTGTTTTTTTCACATTTCAGTAAACTTGGTGATCGAAGAGATGCCAGAGAGAGAGAGAGAGAGAGAGAGAGAGAGAGAGAGAGAGAGAGAGAGAGAGAGAGAGAGAGAGAGAGAGAGAGAGAGAGAGAGAGAGATTTGTTGCAGCATCAACTTGTGGCAATTAACTCGGGCAGACTCCCACAAAGCCAAAGCCAGAGTTTTGGAAGAAGAAAGAGTTTCGGCGAAAAATTTAATCACGTTGGAGACTGGAAACTTTTCCAGAGAAAAAGTTCTTTTCCATAGTACACAGTGGCCGTAGTACCTCCCCAGGGTTCCTCCCCCACCCCTACTATGGAAGATGAGGGGGGGACTGGGTAATGTTTTTTTTATGTATTTTTCTAGAAAATGTTTGAATTAGTCTCTTTGAGGACTGAAAAATTAAGCGTCTCTCTGGAAGGGAAATAATAATTCGAGAGGTTGGAGGACCCCACTTTTGCCTCATTCGCTTACAATAATAATTATTTTGTTTTAGTAAATAAAATAATTATTGTCATTTATATAATTATATAATTTGTCTTGTATTTTGCACAAACTTCAGATAAAAACTGTTTTGTCCATTTGACCCCAGACTAAATTATGAAGGTGGTCCCCTTTAGGGTGTAGTGCCGTCAGTGCACCCTCATGTGGTGCAATGTAGGCATTACTCAAGGTTCTTTGCAGCGAACATTCGGCCCCTAGCTGCAACCACTTGCATTACCTTTACTGTACTTCCTTTCATATTCTCCCTCTTCCATCATACTTTCTACCTTCTCCTAACAATTGATTCATAGTGCAACTGTTTTGAGGTTTTCCTCCTGTTACACCTTTCAAACCTATTTACTGTCAATTTCCGTTTCAGCGCTGAATGACCTCATAGGTCCACACGCTTGATCTCTGGCCTAAATACTCTATTCAATTCATACTAAGATTGCCAGGGAAAACAGTTTTGTATGAACTGATATCGTTCCATAATAGTAAAACGTCTTGGTGGAGAAAACTGTTGTAGCCTTGGTCGTGGAGCAGAATCGTTTCAGAGAAAATCAGTTTTGTGTTTTATGATTGAAAAGAATCTGAATTTGATTTTGTGGGGAGATATCAGACAAAATAATCATCAAGATTATTAATCCACTCATTGATTTCCTAGTCAAACTGCTCCAGCAATGAGTTCATTTGGACTGAATTTATCAGATAATCGCAGATTATCAGTGATTGTTATTAAAGAAACTCTGTTATTTTTCAAGTTAATGAATAATCATATTTATTGAAGATTTTCGTCATAGTATTTGACCTAAAGCTGTAGAATAAGTTCTCTTTTATCTTCCAGAAACTGCGTCTTCCTAGCTAACAGAATATTGACTTAATTCTGATTCCATTTCGTTTTCAAATCTCTCCTATCTGTCTACTTCAATATTGAATCCATGTATACATACATACATACATACATACATACATACATACATACATACATACATACATACACACACACATTTATATATTAATTATATATATTATATATATTATATAATATATATATATATTGTAAATCTAATATATAATAGACATATATATATATTATGATATATATATATATATATATATATATGTATATATATATTTATTAAAAAGATTATTATATATATATATATATATTATATATATATAAATATATTATATATATATATATATACATATATATATATAAATATATACAAAAGCGATGAACCAAATATATTTTGCAATGATTTTCACAGAATTTGTTTACATTTCTGTCGTAATTTGAGTGGGCTTAATTTATATATTTATTTATTTGTCTCTTTGTTCATTTATATATTCATATTTTTGTTCGTTCTCTGTTTATGCACAATCTCCTGATTGTTCCCTAACAGGGAAAGAAAAAAGATTTGTAGCTACAAATTGTCAATCAGTTAATGCCGACTGTTTTGTCAATATGTCCACTTTTCTTTTGGAATATTCCAATTATTCTGCCATTTCCCACTTCCCATATTTGTAAGTTTATTTAGTTATTCAATCAAACCTCAAAATCTGTTCATATCTACGTTCCTAACTTCTGTCCAATTGAGGGTCCGACGAAGGAAAGGGGCAAATATATATATGTGTATATATATATATATATTATATATATATATATATATATATATATATATATATATATATATATATATAATATTTATATTCATACAAGTGTGTGTGTATTTCCCAAAGCACGCACAATTTCTCCTTGTTATCAAATTCCTAAGACGTTCCTAAACATGAATAATGCATTCGATATTTGCCCAGTTCTCACAGAATATTGGTGTTGTTTGAGACGTTGTGAAAGAGATTTACCCGTTTGTCCGTAATAGACTTTATCACACTTTTGGGAAGGAATTTCATATATGCAGCCTGGAAGATCTTTAGTAGAATTTTTTATTATTAAACTCTTGACATTAATATTACTAAAGCTTTTTGACATAAATGTTGTTTTCAGTATTATTAATGGCAAGAGTTTAGTGATAAAAAATTCTGAATAGCTGTCGCCCTACACAATCCTTTAATTGTCTTGCCCTTGTATCTAAGCAGATTGACTTAAGTTTTTTTTCTATTGTACCCATGTTTATGATTGTTTGGGAATGTTAATCATCTTCCAGGTGTGCCGGATTCTAGGTACTAATCTCCTTATAATTCCTATCTGTCAGTTATACGACCTTTCTTGTACTGTCAATTCCTCATGTAAGTTTATCTGCTGAGTAAAGGACGTTGAGTCGAAAGATCTTGCAGGAACTCCGTTGTTTATTTTTCCTTCGTGGCTTATACCTATATATATATATATATATATATATATATATATATATATATATATATATATATATATGATATATATATATATAT
Source organism: Macrobrachium nipponense (assembly GCF_015104395.2). Classification (NCBI taxonomy): domain Eukaryota; kingdom Metazoa; phylum Arthropoda; class Malacostraca; order Decapoda; family Palaemonidae; genus Macrobrachium; species Macrobrachium nipponense. Next base: position 4,859,572 of record NC_087223.1, read on the forward strand.
ATATATATACCTATATATACTATATATATATAGGTATAACATACCTAGATATATATATATATATATATATAGATGTATATATAATACATATATAATTATATATTATATATATATATATATATATATATTAATATGTAGTATATATATATATATATATACATATATATATATATATATATATAAATGAATAATTGATCAAATGAAAATAATGATTCGTTTTGGTGAGACATTAAAACGATTACGAGTAAGCAAATACTATGTGAAATCAAAGGACAAGGTCAATTACGGTTCACGTTTTAGTACACAGTTGAATATGTAAACAGAGACCTTTGGTTATGTTTCTCTCTGGGTGATAAAAAGAGAGAAAAAGAATTTTCATTTTCTTCTTCTTTTTCTCCATCTTCTTGTTCTTCTTCTTCTTCTTCTTCTTCTTCTTCTTTTCTTCTTCTTCTTGGAAGTAAAACAGTGACGGTGAAACTGAATTCCTAAAAATCTTCCCCATAGGGCATAGGATTTCACTCTTGAGTCCTGGAGTTCTGTGGAGTCCCCGGCAGAAGCAGAGAGAGAGAGAGAGAGAGAGAGAGAGAGAGAGAGAGAGAGAGAGAGCGAACAACAAAGAATGGAGTATATAATAGATTGGGAGTTCATTTAGAAGTTCCCAGTATCAGAGGTAAATCTGGAACCTTTTGAACACGAGAGAGAGAGAGCAACATGAAGTGAAAAATGTAGTAATGCCTGGGTACAGTGATTACAACGTATATTTTATTCACCTGCCCAATTAAGATGTCATGCAACTCAACCCCCTCCCCCCTACCCCTTTCGCCCACCACCCCTCCACGTCAGGCCTAATGGAATTTGGCTGCTTAATCCGGGATTTGACCAAAGGATTAATTTATGCTTCCAAAAATTGTACCTAGAAGTCTGATTTTAAAAGATTTGTTTTATATGATGTTATGAATATTTTTTTTGCTTGGTTTTTCCAATATAGAAAGGATTCTATGCTCTCTCTCTCTCTCTCTCTCTCTCTCTCTCTCTGCTGTCAATAATTTAGGTTCATATGGCCTAAGAATAGTTTCGTAGCTATTCTTCAAGAGTGAGACTGAGAGCCCCCAGCCCCAAAGCATCTTTCCTGACCCCAGAAGACGCTAGTTACCGTCCACATCTGGGTCAGCTACCCTCTAGTGATTTGAGCTCCTCAAAAAAAGCGCCCTGTCCCACAGCTGTAGAATTTTGTCCACATCTTCACTAGATGCTAATTTAGAGATGATTAATAGATATTTGAAGACATTTTTGAGGGATATTGTAAATGAGTTGCTATATGATATATACTGTAAGTGTGTCTCAGCAGTTGGGCACATTGTAAGTGTTTGATTGTACGGTCAAAGGTTGAGTACACAGAGTAGACATTCAACAGTTGGGAATACACTCAGCAGTTGCCCATTTACTCAACAAATGACCTTCATTCAACGGCTGGGAAAACTCTTAACTGTTAAGCTTAAGCTCAATAGTATGGTGTTGGACGTACTCTCGACTATTAGCTGCTCTAATCAACAGAACCCACAACACCTTAGAAAAATAGACGAATGAAGGAAATAGAAACCGATTAATATTGCCCAAGAAGAAGTCCCTTGTCTCGACACAGAATAAACCGACGCCAGACCTTCTTCGTCTGGTGGGTTGAAATTGCGTCATTAGATTACTCCCTACACCACGGCGGTTCTTGCTCTCCTAATTCGGCAAATGGCTCCCCGGGTTCCACAGGGATTATGTCAGTCACCATTTAACGACCCCGTCGTCAAAATCCTGTGACGGAAGGTGGACGAAAATTCTGGATGATTGTCCTGGGTGAGAATCGACGAGGGAATTTGAGAAAAGCATGAGAGATTTTTGTTTTAGGAAATCTAATTCATTTTATTTGGTAGTTTATTTGAGTACGACTGTTTCGTTTGCTGACAGTTTCTGTCATTCTCTGGTTTTCTCTGCCATTTGTCAGCGGTTTTATATGAGGCTTATCTGTCTATTTTTTGTCATTTCTGTCAGATTTGTATTAGTTCATTAGGGATATTTGTCCATTTCCCGTCATTGTATGTCAATTTTCAGCATTTTATACGGCATATCTGTCATTTTTTGTCATTTTCTCAATTTTGCATAAGTCTATTAGGCATAGTTGTCCATTTTTTGTCATTCTCTGCCGGTTTGGTGTAAGAATTTGGACAGTCTTCTATCTTTTGTCATTTTTTGTCAATTTCGTATAAGTTTATGAATAATATTGGTCGATTTTTGTCATTTCCTGTCGGTTTTCAGCTGTTTTTCAGGCATACCTGTCTATTTTTTGTCATTTTCTGTCAGTTTTGTATACGTTTATTAGCATATTTGTCCTATTCCTGTCATTTTCTCACTTCCACTTCCACCCTTACTTCTTGTACCTTGCTGTTCTCTCTCTCTCTCTCTCTCTTTCCATCCATGAGACAGAGAAATGACCCATTAAGCGAATGTGTTATTCTGTTTTGCTTTCTGTTCCTTGCAAAATTGTTGATATATCAAATTGACTTTTAATATGAAATCTTTGATCTCTGTTTTTTAGACCACATCTGAAATTATTTTACGATACAGGTGTCCAGTATTGTCTTGTTTTCGCTTACTCGGGAAGTGAGCCTACAAACTGCTTTGGTGCTGTTGTTGTTGTTCTTGCTATTATTGTTCTTATTAGGGGGTAGGGGCAGGAGAGAACTATGAAAACGCCTAAAATGGTCTGAAAAATGTGTTTCGCATTGAGGTATACATACAGGAATTTGAGATAGGATATTTAATATTTATTTATTAGCATGAAAATATAAAAAATAAATAATGTGCATGTTAAACAGTATAGAACAGTTATTTCTGATAGAATACGGCATATTTATTATAGTTTTCGTCGGCTGAAACAAGCACTATTTGACTGTAGGTTTTAGCACATGCCATGCCCCGAGTAAGCTGGAAGTCAGATTATGCCTTGTTTCTGCATAAATCTATGATAACCTTTCAATCAAAATGTAATGCTTATAAGCTTGCGACAGATTCTAGGAGTAGGTTGTAATGGATAATGGGTTGTGATGAGGCATGAGACGGAAAGAAAGGTCTTCCTAAACACTCGTAAAATGAAGATATTGTCACGCATAAGATAAATTCGTGCTCTCGCTCTCTCTCACTATCTCTCTCTCTCTCTCTCTCTCGCTCTCTACACATGCAAGAGAATGATCTACTGTATTCTATAAACACCGACTTAATTACAGACTTGTAATTCTGCTGCCGTAATTCTTTAATTTAGAATTCAGGCGTCATTTTAAACACTGTTATTCTGGACGCCAATGACCACAAATCCTTCGTAAACTGTGAGTTATTCTAACCATTTTATTCTCTCCCAAATATTTCGCTTCTTTTTGGGTAGGGGTTGAGCTTGGGGGAGGGGGTAGGGGGGTGGGGAGGGCAGGGTCGTTATTCATGGAAGCACGCCTCCATGAATAACGGACAGGTTTAATAATAACAAAGCCGTTATTCAGCTTTTTATCCATGGTTATTCATTTGGCGAAGACCTTCAGTTGGATTTCTTGTTGAGGCGAAATTGGGACTTTTACTTTTTGTATAATAGTTCCATTTCTCTCTCTCTCTCTCTCTCTCTTCTCTCTCTCTCTCTCTCTTCTCTCTCTCTCTCCAAATTTCCTGCTTCTTCTCATTCGCTAAATTGGAGCATAATCTCGGTAACTTAATAATCACGAAGTAAGACGAATATCTTAGATATTTCTGTAGAGTTAACCCTCGTGAAAATACAAATGTTATTCACATGTAAAGAACTTTCTTTTTAAAATGCTGCTATTTTCTGCTATTCCTGATGCCCTGAGAGAGAGAGAGAGAGATGAGAGAGAGAGAGAGAGAGCGAGAGAGAGAGAGAGAGAGAGATTTTCCTGAAGGCGAAATAAAATCTGTGGAAAAATCTTAGTTTTGATATATATATATATATATATATATATATATATATATATATATATATATATATATATATATATATATATATATATAATCTACTTGAAATTTCTCTTGACGTAATACATTTAACAAGTGAATAATCAATTTTGTTTGCCTGCCCCGTCGACCTCCACTTAAAATAAAAGGAGAAAAACACTCTATACTGTCATAGATCATTTGCAAAAAATATATATAAAAAATAAACCCTCCACTGACACAGGGCATTCAAATTAACATACGAAACGTGACTGAAATTAAAACTGGCGACTTCATTTCGACGTTTGCGAGCAGGATCTCATCACCTTCCCGAATTTGGATCCAGATTATGGCCAGGAATTTGAACGAGGTCATCGAGACGGGCCGGACTGACAGTGTCAACTTGTCGGGGTTGAATGGAATCGAATCGAGGGATTTTCCAATGTTTGAGCTTCGTGGAGAGTGACAGGTTAGGGTTTGAAGTGGGCATTTAAATACCGTAGACTTTCGCGACGTTTGGGATGAGATTGATTTCACTGACGTTTAGGATAGATTAAATGATGAGAATTGATTCTTTTCTCTCTCTCTCTCTCTCTCTCTCTCTCTCTCTCTCTCTCCATAAAAACTCTTTCAGTTATGGAAACAAGAATTATGTATTAAATTATGTAATAAAAGTAATAAATTAATGTATTTGTATACATTCTTCCATATCCTACAAGTGAATGAAATTCAGTCTACAGTATACATTTTATACATTCATTATCATTTTATTTTCATGTTATAAAAGAAAATATTATTCTTTGTTTTTAAACTGACTTATTTAAGCAATAGATTGTGAGATTCATAAGTAGTGTTATCATGAATAATAATAATTATAATAATGATAATATTTACACCACAGAAACATCACGAGAGACGACATCGTCAGGAATATTAGATCATCGGGAGAGCACCTGACCCACGCGTCTGCGTCTCCTAGAAGCGCTGCTCATCCTCGAAGAAAAAGCCTTGTTACGGGCTGCTCTGTGAGCAAGAGCCCGTGCTGACACAAGGTCAGCTAAATAAAAAACAACAACAACAAACAACACTGGAATTCAGTCCCTCAGCAGTTATCGCTTGATAATGTCCTGTCGATCAGGAGGAAACGTCGCGTTAGTTAGAGAGAGAGCGAGAGAGAGAGAGAGATGAGAGAGAGATAGAGAGAGAGAGAGAGAGGAGCGAGAGAGAGAATTGTATAAGCAATAATTAAATCAAATGACTCAACCGAATTTTCACCATGCCCTTTGGTGCGTTGCTCGCCAGTCTAAGCAACAACGAGGAAAGCCGTCATCAGAAAGCTAGAGAAGATTCTTATAAGATTAATAGTGCTGAGCAGCAGTCATTTTTAACAAAACATGTCTACGAGAGGGTCTCCTTCCGAAATAATGATAATAATAATAACTTATTCAAGGGGCGGCAATTGGCTTTATTCTTTCCAGCATGATATATATCTCAGCTTATAAGAGGAATTATTTGCGGAATTTCAAAACCTCGTGGATAATTTTCCAAGGAGAGAAATTATACGTTGTAACAGATTTACAACAATAAATATAATCGGATTTTGGGCCAAATGTATTGCAGCACTCACTGATCATAGGAAACAGCCATTTTGATCATAATTTGATTTTTAATTGATCATAGTTTATCACTTTTGAATCTGGGAATTTTGCCATGAATTGTGTTGTCAATATGCGAGTGGAGAGTTTGTCTATAAAAAAAGCCTGGGTGGATTATAATACGGGGGGTGTATTTGCTCTCTCTCTCTCTCTCTCTCTCTCTCTCTCTCTCTCTCTCTCTCTCTCTCTCAAACAGTCAGATAACATTCTGTTAATTATTCCCCTCAGTTATTAAAAAATATTTTAGCTGAACTGTGAAACAAATTATTCCAACGTCTAATTTCCTGTCTGGAACTTCTAGCAGACCGGAGAGAGAGAGAGAGAGAGAGAGAGAGAGAGAGAGCCGAGCGAGAGAGAGAGAGAGAGAAGAGAGAGAGTAAATTTCTGGCATATTGGAAAAGCTCCAGACACTTCGAACATTACGGCCGAAAATGGCACATAAAACCAGTTATGTTTTCATTCCGATGGTTTTCAGTCCATTTGGCTCTCTCTCTCTCTCTCTCTCTCTCTCTCTCTCTCTCTCTCTCTCTGTCCTGCTTATTCTTTTACGATATTACCTACGACAACAGCACACAGTCTAAACTTTTACGAAACAAATGAAAACTACAGATATTAGTGACTGATTTCTGAGGGACTGCGTCACAATTCTTCATTTTCTTCAATGTCTCTCACATATAGTGTAAATAACATTTGTCGACGAAAAAAAAAAAAAAAAAAAATTAAAAAAATAAAAAAAAATTTGAAATTTAATGTTAAAAAACTATCTCCACTTCCGGACCATTTTTAAAGGGGGAACTCGAAGAGAAAAAGGGGTGAGGTAAAGGGCACAATTCACCCCTTTATAAAAGGGTGGTAACTTTACCCTGTGAGGCAGTCAGATGGTAAATGGGATGACGACCTCTTTTCTGCAATCTGAGTGCTCCCATTCTTCTCTGATGATTTGCTTTCTCTCTCCCTCTCTTTGTCTGGGGAAACAGGCGATACTAGATCAGGTAATCTTACTTTGACAAATATAATACATCCAAGAATGGATGATCACAGCATCTCTGTATTAAGAACCTCTCACATCCCTTCAAAAGGACTGGTTGATTAATCCGATAGCTCTCCTATCTCCACCCCACTTCACAGAAGGGCTTTGTCCTTCCATGCTTTAAAAGGATTATACGTATCCTTCTCATTCAAAATTGCCAATTTTGGTGGATTAATGACGAGATATGTAGTTCAAAAGATGAGGAATTCAAAGACAGGAGTAGGATGTCAATGGTATTCATGTTTTGGTAAAAATCGATCACATTTTAGCAACTGAAATCTACCCAAATCGATGGTGGTACGTATCAGAGAATATAGAAAACGACCCAAATTTACTCGGGTGGATTTAATCACAATAGATATTCCCAACACGCTTCCTTTCACTCGATAAAAAGGCGATCATATTTCAGCCTGATGCAATAATGGGTCCTGGCATGGTGATGGCGGACCCAGAATTAGCAATTGCAGGGGATAATGGGACATCCTGATGGGGCCATTGGAAGATACATTAATGACCTTTTAGGAAGCGATGGATGGGGAGTTGGGGTTGGGGCCAAGTTCCAAAGGTTTGGGGTGGGTTTTCACGAAGGGATTTTTAAAATGTCTTCTTTGGAGGGGAGAGGAGAGAGAGAGAGAGAGAGAGAGAGAGAGATCGAGAGAGAATGAGAGAGAGACGAGGGATTCCTTCTGCAAACGCACATTGGATAATTTTGTTTATTATGTATAATATTATAAAAATTCAACAGATACCTAAACATGTCTATACGCACATGCATTCTTGCAGCACTCCAATTTATACAGGGAATTAAAAAAAAATCAGTGGTCTAGTTTCAATTAAATTGGCAACAGTGTCAGCCTAGAGCCAAAACATATTTCCCGAGGGACACCGAACCTAAAAGTTTTATTTAAACCGAGACTTGTTTTAAAAACAATATTAAAATTTGGGCGTGCTTTAAGAATATAAGCTAGGAGGTACAAAGTTTAGAATTTATTAAAGAAAAATTGATGTGTATTAGCTGTTTTACCCAAGAGACACGACATTTTAGATTATTACAGAAGGGGGCGGAACGTGCCTAAAAATATTCTATAGAGTGAAAAGTAACTTGTAAACATATGCAGGACATTGTTGCTGAATATATTTAATATATTATCAGAGAGAGAGAGAGAGAGAGAGATGAGAGAGAGGAGTAGAGAGAGAGAGAGAGAGAGAGAGAGAGAGAGAGAGAGAGAGAGAGGAATACCCATTCATAAAAGACAGATAATAAAAATATAACAGAATTTTATAACTGACAGTTAAGCAGACACCCCTTTATATATTAACTCACACACACACACACGGAGAGAGAGAGAGAGAGAGAGAGAGAGAGAGAGAGAGAGAGAGAGAGAGAGAGGGACGGAAGGTGATTGAGTAACAACAAATTGGCTGTTTTGACAGTGACATAAAAGTATTCCCTCAAATATCAACGTTAGATTTGTTTATATTACCATAATTTTGTGTGCAGTTTATTTATACAAGTATATACTAGTCTCCAATTTTACATAATTTAATACTCTGACAGAAAAAAGAGAATATTAACATTAAAAAAATTAATTATAATCACAGATACATAGCAATATGAAAACCAGGACGAACGAAACTGTCGGTCCAAAGTCCGTAGACTTTAACACATTCTGGCCCTCGGGGAATTCCTAGTGAACGAAGGCAAAACCTGATTGATGCATCCTCTATAAATCATTACAAACTGCAGCAGGCGCTGGAGGGGTTAACAAACCTGTTACCTTTTGGGGCGGTAGGAAAGAACGGAGGCGCGGTTGGCGAAACAGCTTCTGCCTAGGGCCACACACAAGTTGGGGTCTTCAATATGCACAGGTATTGAATCTGTCATGAATTTCATGTTTAACTACCGAGGTTTCGTGGCTCGGGTTAAAAAATCTATCTATTTTGGCGGAAATACATTTGAAGTTTGTAATTGTGTTTATATATATATATATATATATATATATATATATATATATATATATATATATATATATATATATATATATATATGTTTATATATATATATATATATATATATATATATATATATATATATATATTATATATTATATATATAATATATATATATAATATAAATACTACTAGGGCACAATTTTTCACGGATACAACATTCATTGAATAGAATGGCTTTTTCACTGTTTACCAGCTTTTTTGAAATTGTATTTCATATTTTTCTAATTATTTTCTTCACTTCATTTGTTCAGGTTACTAATAGACACATAATGGGGTTCTTCCATTTACTCCAGTATTTTTTACAAAAACGCGAAACAGCTGTTTCGTCAACCTATACGTATTGACGTTATCAAGCGTACTGATACAAATATGAGCCTACATGCGTTTTTGTGACGTCATGAGGACGGAAAGGTAGTACAATTGCCAGATACCTAGTTTTAAATATTTACAAAAGACTATAGTGAAACATAAAATAAGACAAATAAATAAATATGTTAACAGAAATTATATCAAAAGTTGAAAGTAAGTTATTATATACAAATTTTACACTAAAATATATATTAATTCATATATGTTTAATTAACAAAATGTCAGTGTGCGCTCCTGTCTGCGTGTAGTGGTCTTGTTCCACGCGGCTGAAGGGCTGCCCTCCTACACGAGGGCAAAGATCGGTCTGCCCTCGCGTTGGATGTTAAGGTTTGGGCGTTGCGTGGCGATGCTGACGGCTTCTGATATCAATAAACGATTGTAGTTGCCTTCCTTGTGGATTATTTTGGTGTTTGTGAGAAGTTCTTGCAAGGATGGTTTTTTATTGTGGGTATCCCACAAAGTGCTGGTGAATAGCACCTTGTTTCTGTGGGCCTGCATGCGACGTTTGAGTGTAGTTGTTGTGTGTCCGATATAGCATTTTTTGGGGCGGGGACTGACATTGCTCGTCAGCACAGACAAACTTGTAAACTATATCAGATTCAACCTCTTTCTCCGTCGATGGAGCCGTACTATTTTTCATTACCAGTGAGGCCGTAAGATTTGGCTTGCAGTAAACAAATTCTTGCTGTTATTTTGTTATATGGTGCTATGGGGGTGGTTCCTCTCGCAGTATACAAGGAGGGCTTTCCTTTCGTCTTCGTGGGTTTGTTTGTTGTATGATATCTGATGGTAATATCACTATTTCTTTGTCTCTTTGTCTTGTGTGTTGTCCCTCGGGGTCGGGTTTTGGAAAGCCTCTAATCTCTTTTTGACAACTTGCTGGATCATGTCATCTGGGTAGCCGTTATTTGTGAGCAGCTGTTGAACTCTGTTAATTTCTTCGTTCGTCGCTTTCCACGTCGAACAGTGTGTTAAGGCACGTTTTATGTATGGCATTTACCACAGACCGTTTATATGCATCAGGGCATTCTCCTCTAGCATTTAAGCATCTCCCAGCATCTGTCTTTTTAGTGTATACGGTGGTATTGTATTTGTTGTTTTTCTGGGTCACAAGTACGTCCAAGAAGGGGAGCATTTTCTCATTACTTTTTTCTACCGTAAAATTCAATGTGAGAATTTGCTTCGGAGTTTATTCACTAATTCATCTATGTCATTTTCGCCCTTTGTTGTGATAAGATATCATCAATATATCTCCCATAGATTCTGGGTTTTTTTTTGGGTTGTTCTTCAAAAGTGACCTCTTCTGTGTGTGCCATGTATGCGTTTGCAAAAAAGAAACCCCAAACCAAGGGGGAAATCCCATTTTGCTACGCCGCTTCCCTTTGCCGATCTAGTTTCGCCCCTATTGGGTGAGATGGAATGGGGCTTTCCTTTTGTAACATCTTCTAGCCATCTCTTTTGTTTAAGATCTTTTCGGGATATCGGGTAAAGGTGGTTTTTCAGACCGGTTATATCTTGTTCATGATGATTTGTATTGTTTAATCCACTGGTACGTTAGTAAATAAAACTTTCGACGTCCAGAGATGCTATGTCTTCGTCGGGGTGTGGTGTTCTTGCAGTAGATCGATGAATTCCGTCGATGATTTTAGCGAGAACGTTGAAGGAATGTACGGCGTTATAATTTCGTTCAATTTCTTAGCCACTTTATACATGGGGGATGTCATTTGGATATAATGGGCCGCCGGTAATGGGTTTCCCTGTTTTGTGGATCTTGACTGTGCCGTAGCAGTATCCGGGTGCAAAGTCTCCGATGATTTTTTGGATTTTTAAAGTTTACTGTTCTCTGTTCTTTGTTCGCTTTTTCTGTTAGTCTCATTATCTTTTTTTGAGGTCATTTGTCGGGTCTTTTTTAAGGGTGGCTGAAAACTTATTCGTATCACTTAGTATATTATCCATTTTGGTGTCGTATTCATCTCTGTTCATTATGACGTACACTGCGGTTTTATCTCCTTTGCGTATTATTATGGTTTCGTTTTCCTCAACTTCCTTTTGCCGCTTTCTTTAGCTGTGGACTGACTATGCGACTAAAGTAGTTACCACGTGTTCTATTGGCCTCACCCAGTAATTCAGCGATGCACTCTTGTTTAAGTTCGATTTTGCGTTCTTCTTTCAGTCGCAGTAGTTTATCGATTAACACTTCTGTATTAATCCTCTGGGGATTCAGGGTGTGGTTTTCGTATGTAATGGCAGTTCAAGCCTAGATTTAGTAACTGCTTTTGGTGTTCATTTAATTCTATTCCTGATAGGTTAATATACCAGGCTTTTTTCTCTTCGTTTCTCACTGGTCCACCGTTTAATATCAGAAGCTTTTTGCTATGCCTTTGCACTGACTATTTTTCGAATGCTTTTCTAATATTTCTCTTTCCACTTGTTGTTGCGCCACAGCACATTGGGTCTGCGTGGTAGTAGTATTACAGGAATTCACTCCACTTTGTTGCTCTTTCTTCTTGCAGTTTGGTGATCTTTTCTGCTGATTCTTCCATTCGTCGTCGGAGGCATTTTTCCACCTCGTTCCAACTCGACGTGCCCGGCCATTATATTTAATACTTCTAGGGCACAATTTTTCACGGATACAACATTCATTGAATAGAATGGCTTTTTCACTGTTTACCAGCTTTTTTGAAATTGATTCATATTTTCTAATTATTTTCTTCACTTCATTGTTCAGTTACTAATAGACACATAATGGGGTTCTTCCATTTACTCCAGTATTTTACAAAAACGCGACAGCTGTTTCGTCAACCTATACGTATTGTACGTTATCAAGCGTACTGATACAAATATGTTGTTGTTGTTTAAGATTAAGCTGGCCTTGTGCCAGCACGGGCTCTTGCTCACAGAGCAGCCCGTAAATACAAATATGAGCCTACATGCGTTTTGTGACGTCATGAGGACGGAAAGGTAGTACAATTGCCAGATACCTAGTTTTAAATATTTACAAAGACTATAGTGAAACATAAAATAAGACAAATAAATAAATATGTTAACAGAAATTATATCAAAAGTTGAAAGTAAGTTATTATATACAAATTTTACATAAATATATATTAATTACATATATGTTTAATTAACAAAATGTCAGTGTGCGCTCCTGTCCGCGTGTGGTAGTGGTCTTGTCACGCGGCTGAACATATGAATCAATTTCAAAAAAAGCTGGTGTGAAACAGTGAAAAAGCCATTCTATTCAATGAATATATATAAATATATATATAAATATATATATATATATATATATATATATATATATATATATATATATATATATATATATATATATATATATATATATATATATATATATATATATATATATATATATATATATATATGTATATATATATATATATATATATATATATATATATATATATACATATATATATATATATATATATATATATATATATATATATATATATATATATTATATATATATATATATATATATATATATATATATATATATATATATATATATATATATATATATATATATATATATATATATATATATATATATGTATATATATACATACACACACAGATAGGGATGTACACAAATAGTTACAGAATTTTATATAAAAATACAAATAAACAAATCGTACATTTAAGTGACTACGGTAACTCAGAAGTCTGTAAAAGATGTAAGGTACAGTTATTACGTCTCTGAATTTCAATTTTATATTTGCAGCTTTCTGACCTTGAAAAAAAAAAAAGGTAAAATTTTTCACCGTTTCAAATAGTTCTCTGGCCCAGAGTGGAGATTAATGTTCGTTATGTATTCTGGTGATGTATGTTCAGTCAAAGAATGAAGCTGAATTGAATAATTAGAGAAGGTCAAATTTCACAATATATTTTGTCAGAATTCTGCAAAAAAAAAAAAAAAAAAAAAAAAAAAAGTTAAAATTTTTTCATCGTTTCATTTTAATTCTCTGGATCCCAGAATTAGAGATTTGAGCTGTTTAATTGAACAATCTGATGATGAAGTCTTACTTAGCCGCGATGATAGAGGATAATATTTTTATTCAAATTCATTAATTTCCCATCATACTTTTTTCCAAAACCCAAAAGTTGGTAACAAACCTTAGGAAAAAAAAAAGTCTTTATTACAATATAACTTATTTCCGACCAAACTTTAAATCACTTGAAATATTGAAGGATAATGTTTTGAATAATTCAATGTTTTGTGAATAATTTCTATTTCATAAATCTAAAATTTTTATATTCGTTGGTAGTTTTTGTGATCATAGTTTACAATATATAATATATATATAATATATATATATATATATATATAATATATATATATATATGATATATCATAATATAATATATATATATATATATATATATTATATATATATATATATATATATATATATATATATATATATATATATATTTACTACTTTGTTTTGGAAAACAAACATTTTATGTCAAATTTAAATACTTTTTTTAGGCGCTGCTTTTTGTATAATATTTTTCCAATATTTGTTTATTTACTTTCAATTGTCTTTTTATTAATACTTTTGTTTATTATTTATTTGTGTACTTCTTTATATAATTATTCATATATTGTCGGTAAACCATCTCTTTGTCTCTGCTGTATAAACATTGTATTCTAATCGTTAGAATTTTTGTATCTTGCAAAGATGTTTGTTCATTTTCTTATCAATTTCTTCAAGTGTATATTTATTCAATTATTCATTATTTACTTTTGTTTCTCCTTTTCTGAGATTCATATATTTTATTTTTTATTTTATTTTTATTTTTTAGTATCTTTAGTTTTTTTTTGTGTAGTTGTTTTAGGTATATATTATTTATTTATTTATTTATTTTTCTTATTTATTTATTTATATCTCTAAACAATCATTTCATCTCTGCTGCCAAATCTTCCTTGACAAAGTCTGAAACATCAAGCGGATTTAAATTCACTTCACATTTCCCCAATTCCCGAGGAAACTCTTGTGACTCCACTCTCTTGACGACTTCAAAGAACACTTCAAGGCACTTCAGAACATTACCCCCAAATCCATCAGAGCGTCTGCAAAGCAGCAAACAAAAAATAGCAAAACCGAAAAATAAGAAAAATACTTTAACAGATTGTATGGGGAAATTCGTTGTTATTAGACTTAAGATCAGACAGCTTAATTTCGAAGATGTGGTTTGACAAACTTGATTTAATCAAGTTTTTTTTTAAATCTAGTTATCAAAATCAATATCCATTTATAATTATTGTCATAAGATTAATTTTCCATTATATAATTCTTTATCTATGTTTGAAGTATTATTTCTATAATTATACGAGGATTGAATTCTGATGGTAATTGTAGTGAATTCCTTCTTGCTAAATCAATTTGATTCAGTTATGAAAATGAATATTTATTTAGATTATTATATAATTATTTCTATCATTGTATAATTATCTTTTAGTTTATAGAATTATTTCTATAATTATTTCAGGAATAAATTCTGTTAACCAGACATTCGCTTTTAAGAAATCAACAAACTTTCACTTTTATTTCAGTATAACAACTAAGCAGTCGTTTATTTGAGGACATAAATACACATTTACACACTTCCATATAGAAAAACGCATATACATACACGCACACATACACACAAACGTGTATGTATCATTAAACACACAGCTACCATACTGATATGTATATATATCCAAAAGGATTTTTGTGAATAAAAACTTTCCTCAAAATATTAAGAGCAAATATATAACACATCATGACACTATTGCCCCTGTTTGCATGAATAATGTAACTCAGAGGAGAGAGAGAGAGAGAGAGAGAGAGAGAGAGAGAGAGAGAGAGAGAGAGAGAGAGAGAGAGAGAGAGAGAGTGACGAGTTAACATAACATGCCAACTCAAATTATACGGTAGTAGCCCTATTAACATGAACCATTTGCTGAGAGAGAGAGAGAGAGAGAGAGAGAGAGAGAGAGAGAGAGAGAGAGAGAGAGAGAAGCTAGAATCCTTAAAATTAAGGGGCTGAATCGTTAAATTTGTTAAAACATACAAATTAATTTCAAATATAGGGAAAAATGAAATAAAATAAAATTGTAATTTTTATAGATAGTTTTAGAGAATGGTTTCTTAAATCTAAAAGAGAGGAATCTTTAAGTATAATATAACCAGAAAGATAAATCTATAAATTTACAAAATAAAAAATATAATCATTAATATTTTTTATAGATTTTTAGAGACTCCATCCTTAAACTTTATAAAGCGGAGTCCTTGAATATTTAATAAAAATGAATTTATTATTTATAAAAAGAAAATTATTATTTTTGATAGATTTTTTGGGAAGACCAAAATGCTTAAAATGAAAAAAAAACTTACTTTAATGTATAATAAACAAAAAAAATTATAAATAAAAAGAGATAAGAATAATTTTTATTGTCTATAAACTTTGGAAGACCAAATTCCTTAAAAAAAAAAAATATTACTTGAATATATAATAAACATAAACAATATATAAATGAAAAAAGATAAGAATCTTTTTATTTCCTATAAAACTTGGAAGACCAAATACTTAAAAAAAAAAAAAAAAAAAAAAAAAGGGAATCCTCGAATATATTATAAACAGAAATAAATTGTGCGCGCCACCGTAATAAAGTATCAACCGTCTCTCCCCCCCCCCCCCCCCCTACCACCCCGCCCCCCCCCCCCACCCCCCCCCCCCCCCCCCCCCAAAAAAAAAAAAAAAATCCGGTCAAATTGGGAAAGGGACCAATGGTCTGTGACATTGACCTCATTTCCCCCCAAACTGCTGATTAAGCTTTTTTCAGAAATATTATTTAACTAAGCACCCCACATCCACCGCAACCGCCCCCCCCCCCCCCCCCCCCCCCCCCCCCCCCACCCCCCCCCCCCCCCAACCATCCCCGCAGGCCCACCGCAGCCATCCACGGCTCATTTCCAATTTAGGGGAGCATTTTTTTTTTTTCCATTTTTGCCAAGAGGGGAAAATGGTTTTAATAATACTGTTGGGTATAAATGCCTTTTTTTTCCTTTCTAGAATTCAATATCCATTTCGTTTTTTTTGTGTCGGGTATAATGTCATTATATTTCCAGGTATGATTTTCCTACAAGAAAATATTCAAATATGATTTTTGAAATGATCTAATGTGGATTTGTTTTCAACCCAATAACCATACATTGATTTTGTTTATTCTCGATCATAATTTTGTCACAATGCAAAACTGAGTAAATCATTCATAAAAAATAGTAATTATATGATCAATTATTTTGAAATTGTTTATACAAATAATAATTTTGCAAGAACACAAATCTGACTTAGAGTAGATAATTCGTGGAACAAATTAGTAATTATATTATTATTTATACTGAGAATTATTTCAAATAAACTGATAATGAGTTTGATTATTATATGAATAACCATTCTGCAAAAATACACAAGGCTGACCTGGAGTAGATGATTCATGAAACAAAATAATAATTGTTTTTCAATTAAACTGTAAATTATACGAGATAGACAGCCTATACTTCGGATGCATTTTTTTTATTATTTTTGCAGAAAAAAATGAGAAAAAAATGAAATTTTGAAAGAATCTTATTGATAAATGTTTAAGGTAGGGTGAAATGTCACTATTTCAGAAAGTTCTACAATATTTTCCAGAGGCCTAAACAATTTTCAAATTCTTCTAGAGTGCAAAAAATCATAATTATGCTTCTATATATCTAACCTCAACTAATACGTTACCTTCTTTTTATAAAACCTGATTAACCGCCAATAAAGACTCCTTGGTTTTAACCGTCCAAAGAACTCCTTGTGAACTTTCTTTTGAAAAGAAAGTATTTCTTGGTCCAGAAAATTGGAAGAAATCTGAGTCCACTGCTGCAGAAGTTTCGTCCTTCAGATGATCTCAGATCATCCTTTATTTCTGAGGGGTTATCTCCAGCCTGAGAGAGATCACACACAAACACGAGAGAGAGAGAGAGAGAGAGAGAGAGAGAGAGAGAGAGAGAGAGAGAGAGAGAGAGAGAGAGACTCTATACGAGCTTTCTTGATCCCCTAAAAAAAAACCACAAAAAAACTGAATATCTGCAAAAGAATCCAGACAGAACATAATATTGTTCTAGGAAACGTTCCGCGTTCTTGTTCAGTCTCTCTTTCTTCTTGAGTTATTTTTTGTTCTTCTGTGTTATAACTAATGAAGAGAAGAGAAGTAAAGCCCTTTTATGTAACAGAATATTAAAATTATGAGCGTGCGCGCGAGCGTTTAAATGAATACACAATATTCCCGATTTTTTTTTCTGTGTGTATTACATTAAACAAATAAAACCTCTTTTCCCTTTCTACCTTAGCGTGAAAATTCTGTTATTAAGGGAAAATCACTTCTCTCATTCCCGAATGTTTTAGGGAAAACTGATACTGATGTCCCTGGGGCCGGAAATCCCTGAGGAGGTCTTAGGAAAACCGCCCTAATGGCTGAGGGATTTGGGAGTCAGTTATGGGTAATTTATTGGGATACGTTTTCTGGTGAGAGGATTTCCTAAGAATGTTCACTTAAGAATGTACAAAGCTACATTCAGCATGAATCCACTTAAGTGTCTATTCTTGAAAGTTTATAGAACCGTTGAGTGTACGCTCAACATATCGAGTTATGACCTACATGTTGAGTTATGCCCAACATGTTGAACGTAAGTTGAACACGTTGAACAAATGACCGACATGTTGAGCATACGAGCAATAACTAATTTGTTCATGAAAACAAAATACAACTGCAGAGAAAAATGCTTAGGGAAAAAGTTGAGAGAGAGAGAGAGAGAGAGAGAGAGAGAGAGAGAGAGAGAGAGAGAGAGAGAGAGAGAGTGTGTCATTTACTATTAATAGCCAGGGAACCTAATCATTTGGTCAAATAGCCATTGGGCTGATTGATGAAATGTTTTTGAATATTTAATTAAGGAAGAATTTTAGGTGTAGCTGTTCGTGATTAAAAAGTGAATTATTGGCGTAATTATAAATTCATTAAACTGACAAATTTAAATAAATAAAATGTAAAAAAAAACAGATTATTTATATTGGGAATTCCT
>NC_087223.1:4880247-4887747 GCF_015104395.2 Macrobrachium nipponense
AGGTAAATGAATAAACGGAAGAATATTGTAAATAAATCAGATGGAAAGAAAAGGTGATTATTCAAACAGATGTTATGAAAATGCATGGAGTCTAGCATAAATAGACATATAATACAAATACACTCACAATTATGGTAAACATGAAAAAATAAAACATTGATATATAAGGGACTATGTTTACGTCTGTCGTAAAAACAAAAAAGCTAATACCAGTCACTTCTCTCTCTCTCTCTCTCTCTCTCTCTCTCTCTCTCTCTCTCTCTCTCTCTCTCTCTTTCTGTGTGTGTGTGTGTGTGTGTGTGTATGGGTGGGTTAATATATTAAGAGGTTTTTGCTTAATGTTTGTTACAAACTTTTGTATTATTATAATCTGTCTTTTACGAATGGGTTTTAGTTTCCCTCCCTCTCCTCTCTTCTCGCTTCCCTCTTCTTCCTCTCTCCTCCTTCTCTCGCTTCCTCTCTCTCTCGTCTCTCTCGAGAGAGAGAAGAGGAGAGAGAGATAAGAGTATTTAAAAAACATACCTTCGTGAAAACCCACCCCCAAAAGAAGAAACGTTCAGGAAACTTGGCCCCCCCCACCCCCGACCCCGCATCCCAGCGCTTCCAAAAGGACCTTATGCTTCTTCCAATGGGCCCATCAGGATAGCCAAATTGTCCTCCATCACCACGTCCAGGACCCATTATTGGCATCAAGGCTGAATTATGATCTAATTTTTTTTATCGGGAGTGGAAGGAAGCTGGGTGGGAATTTCTATTGTGATTATATACCCAAGTAAATTTGGGTCGTTTTCTATATCTTCTGATACGTACCACCATCAATTTGGGTTAATTTAAATTGCTGCAATTTAACCAATTTTATCAAAAACATTAATGCCATTGACGTTCAACTCTTGTCTTTGAATTCCTCATCTTTTGACCTACATGTCTCGTCATTAATCCACCAAACGTTGTACTTATGAATGAGAAGGATATATATAATCCTTTTAAAGGAGGGAAGGACCAAGCCCTTCCGTTAAGTGGTGTGAAGATAGAAGAGCTATCGGATTTATCAACCAGTCTTTGTGAAGGGAAGTAAAAGGTACTTAATTATGAAAGGAAAGTGTCTCTAAGTGATATACAGAGGATGCTGTGATTATCTATTCTTGGATGTCATTATCTGTCAAGAAAGAGATTATCTGATCTATTCACCCCTGTTTCCCCAGAGAGAGAGAGAGAGAGAGAGAGAGAGAGAGAGAGAGAGAGAGAGAGAAATGCACCCGTATGATAAAAATCAACAATACAATCAACGCATTCACAGACAGACTCTTCACTCGTATATCGACATCACAATTCTTCACAAAACTCCCCGATTCCAAAGTGATAAACTATGATAAACTAAAAATCAAATAAAGATCAAAATGGCTGTCCGGTGATCAGTGGATGCTGCAAAACATTTACCCTCTAATTCGGCGATATCGTTGTTGTAAATTTGTTATAACGAATATTTTCTGTCCTGGGGAAAATTATCCACGAGTTTTTGAAATTTGGAAAATATTTCTTCATTATATGCAGTGATTTATATATCATGTTGCACAGAATAAAACCCGTTGCCTTTTTGAATAATTGATTATCATTATTTTTTTGGGGGGAGGGGTGGGGTGTCTATCACAGTCCTTCAATTCAGTGGATGGTATTTATAGTGTGGGTTCCGGGTTGCATCCGGCCTCCTTAGGAGTCCATTACTTTCCTCACTCTGTGTGCTGTTTCTAGGAGCACACTCTTCTGCATGAGTCCTGGAGTTATTTCAGCCTCTAGTTTTTCCAGGTTCCTTTTAAGGACCTTAAGATCGTACCTAGTGCTCCTATGATTATGGGTACTATTCCGTAAGTTTATTGGTGGGGCTGGGTTTTGACCATAATCATTGCGACTCTAGTTTACGCTTTAGCATCACATATATTATAAAATTTAATTTTGATTTCCTGTATTATTTTGTATTTTGTAAAATATATTGCATAATACAAAGATACTTTATATAGATAAATCATTCTTTTAGACAGTTTAAAATCATATCAATACAACTTTGTCAATATTAATGCAGTTTATCAAAAGTTTTATTGATACAGTTGTATCAATACAGTTGTATATTAAAACTTCAAATTTAGAAAGTGTCTGGTTCATTAAAATGCAATAAATATAATTACCGTTTGACCTCAGGTCAGATGGGGTCATATGCAAATTAGATCTCTCTCTCTCTCTCTCTCTCTCTCTCTCTCTCTCTCTCTCTCTCCCGCTCTCTCCCCTCTGTCAAATGTCTTCTTCTCATTCGCTAGATTAGAGAGCATAATCTCGGAATAATTTAATAATCAACAAAAGTCAGAAAAATTAGCTGGGATTATCTTAGTTATTCACATATAAAGACCTTTTTAAAATGCGCGTTTATTTTCTGCTATTTCCTGATGCCCTGAGGAGAGAGACGAGAGAGAGAGAGAGAGAGAGAGAGAGGACGAGAGAAGAGAGAGAGAGAGAGAGAGAGAGAGAGAGAAACGAAAAATATGGAATGCGTTAATTTATTGATATTTTCGTAAATTTCAATGGTAAAATTCTATCAATAACATCAATGAAAATTGGATTAATAAGTCTTGGGGAAATTGTTGAAGTTATTGGTATAACTTGGCTTGTAACAAACAGCAAATACAATAACAAATACAATAGCAAATACAGATACAACAACTACAATACCAAACCCTTGGAAAACTGAATCGGGTTCTGATGATCTATTTCTGCTCTGCGAGCAGTTTTGACCTTCTCGTAAAATATGCCCTTTTTCCGCGGACATTAGGAACAGGTTATGGCCGGTAAACTTTGCTGCACCAACCCCCTCTCTTCAAAACATCATCCCCCCCCCACCCCCCCCCCCCCCCTCTCTCTCTCTCTCTCTCTCTCTCTCTCGGAGATTTTACTGGAATTTTTCCCTCATCATTTCAAATAAATGAAGATATCTCTCTCTCTCTCTCATCCTCTCTCATCGGCATCTTCATCTCCTCTCTCTCTCTCTCTAATGATGGAGAGATAAAAAGAAAGTCAAAATGGTATTGAAAGGAAGAATATTGGTCAAATAATCTACTCGGTAAGATCTGTTAAGGCAAATTTTCCAAAAAGTAAACACGTAGAACTGACCATATTTACATTATAAGCACCCCTTCTCCCCCTCGTATGTTTATATAATAAAAACGCCGTATATATATCGGAGGAATATCACGTCGTGTATTCCATGAGTTCCCAAGACTGGAATTTATGCGAATTTATGAAATTTCAAAGTTGATTTTCGCGTGAAATGTCAGGCAGTGCTCAATTGCTTTGCAGAAATATGTGACTACGTAAAGACTGCTTTGTCTCTAGTGGTGTTCTCTTGGAATTCTCTGCGGAACACAACGAGCAACTGGTCTGTAGGGCCTACAAGTTACTTATATATTCTAAAACATCCTTCAATTAATGTTGATCAAA
Source organism: Macrobrachium nipponense (assembly GCF_015104395.2). Lineage (NCBI taxonomy): Eukaryota > Metazoa > Arthropoda > Malacostraca > Decapoda > Palaemonidae > Macrobrachium > Macrobrachium nipponense. The sequence goes on from NC_087223.1 coordinate 4,883,731, forward strand.
CTTTTTGAAGAGAAATTCAAAAGATAAAGTATCAATGTTACTTCTCTTTAGGTTATGTCTACATAACGATATTCTCGTCTCTTGTGGTATTCCTTGGAATCTCTTTGTGGTACACAACGAGAAACCTTCTCTTTATAAAGATAGTAGGAAGCAGAAGTTGCTTAAATATCCAAAAATGTATTTAGATTAAGGTTTATAAAATTTTTTGAAAGGAAATTAAAAAGGTCACATAATATTCAAGATAAATTCTCTTGACTTTGTCAAGTTAGATATATTTAGAGAAGTTTTCAGTTTATGTGTTTGCCAGCCCCGTCTGCCTCCATTTTAACAAATAAATAAAACAGCTACTCTTACAGAACATTTAATGTTATATATTTATATAAAATCAACTTGAAATTCTCTTAATGTAATACATTTAACAAATGAATAATCAATTTTGTTTGCCAGCCCCATCGACCTCCATTTAAAATAAAAGGAGAAAAACACTCTATACTATAATAGATCATTTACAAAAAAATACATATAAGAAATAAACTCTCCACTGACACAGGGCATTCAAATTAACATACGAAACGTGATTGAAATTAAAACCAGCCGACTTCATTTCGACGTTTTGCGAGGTGGATCTCATCACCTTCCCGAATTTGGATTCGGGTGATGGCTCGGAATGGGAACGAGGTAATCGAGACGGCTGGGTGCTGGCAGTGTCCAAACTTGTCGGGTTGAATGGAATCGAATCGAAACGAGGGATTTTATTCAATATTTGATCTACGCAGAGAGTGACAAGTTAGGGTTTGAAGTTGTATGTTTAAATACCGTAGACTTTCACGACGTTTGGATTGAGATTGATTTCACTGACGTTTAGGAAAGATTAAATTATGAGAATTGATTCTTCTCTCTCTCTCTCTCTCTCTCTCTCTCTCTCTCCTCTCTCTCTCTCTCTCGAGTTATTGAAAGAATTATGTGATAAATTATGTAATAAAAGTAATAAATTAATGTATTTCTTTATAAATTTTTCCATATCCTGTAGGTGAATGAGATTTAGTCTACATTATGCATTTTATACATGCATTAATGTTTTATTTTAAAGTCATGAAGGAGATATTATTCATTGTTTTAAATTGACTTATTTAAGCAATAGATTGTGATAATTCATAATAATATTAATAATAATAATAACTTTTTCAAGGTACAACTGGCTTTATTCTTTCCAGCATGATGTATATCTCAGCTTATAAGAGGAATATTTACGGAATTTCAAAACCTCGTGGATAGTTTTTCCCAGGACAGAAAATATTCGTTATAACAGATTTACAACAATACACATCGACAGATTAGGGGCCAAATGTATTGCAGCATTCACTGATCACCGGAAACAGCCATTTTGATCTTTATTTGATTTTTAATTGATCAGAGTTTATCACTTTTGAATCGGGTAATTTTACGATTAAATTGTGTTGTCGATATGCGAGTGGAGAGTTTGTCTATAAATACAGAGATTATATTGTTGGCTTTTATCATACGGATGTATTTGCTCTGCTGTGCTCTCTCTCTCTCTCTCTCTCTCTCTCTCTCTCTCTCTCTCTCTCTCTATCAAATAGGCGAATAACATTCCGTTAATTATTCCCCTCAGTTATTCAAAAATCTTTTAGCTGATCCTTGAAACAAATTATTCCAACGTCTAATTTCCTGTCTGGAAATTCTAACTGACCGGAAAGAGAGAGAGAGAGAGAGAGAGAGAGAGAGAGAGAGAGAGAGAGAGAGAGAGAGAGAGAGAGAGAGAGAGAGAAGAAATTTCTGGCATATTTGAAAAGCTCCAGACACTTCGAACATTACGGCTAGAATGGCACATAAAACCTTTCAGTCCATCTGGTTCTCTCTCTCTCTCTCTCTCTCTCTCTTACTTATTCATTTACGCTATTACCTATGACTACAGCATACAATCTAAAACTTTAGGAAACAAATGATTACTACAGATATTAGTGACTGATTTCTAAGGGACTGCGTCTTAATTCCTCATTTTCTTCAATGTCTCTCACATATAGTGTACAATGAACAAATAAAAAAATGAACTTTAATGCTAAAACTAACTCCAACTTCCAGAACCATTTTTAAAGGTGGAACTCGATGAGAAAAAGGGGTGAGGTAAAGGGAATGATTCACCCCTTTATAAAAGGGTGGTAACTTTACCCTGTGAGGCAGCCAGATGGTAAATGGGATGACGACCACTTTTCTGCAATATCTGATGCTCCCGTTCTTCTTTTCCGATGGATAGAAAAAACGTTTGATGATTTGCTCTCTCTCTCTCTCTCTCTCTCTCTCTCTCTCTCTCTCTCTCTCTCTCTCTCTCTCTCGGGAAAGAGGCGTGAATAGATCATCAGGTAATCTCTCTATTGACAGATATAATACATCCAAGAATAGATGATCACAGCATCCTTTGTATATCACCACTCAGAGACATTTTCCTTTCACAATTAAGAACATTTCACATCCCTTCACAAAGACTGGTTGATTAATCCGATAGCTCTTCTATCTTCACCCCACTTCACAGAAAGGCTTTGTCCTTCCATCCTATAAAAGGATTCTGTGTCCTTCTCATTCAAATTTACAATGTTTGGTGCATTATTGGCGAGATATGTAATTCAAACGATGAGGAATTCAAAGATAGGAGTTGGATGTCAATGGGATTTATGTTTTGGTAGATATCGATCACATTCCAGCAACTGAAATCTACCCAAATTGATGGTGGTACGTATCAGAAAATATAGAAAACGACCCAAATTTACTCGGAAAAATATAATCACAATAGATATTCCCACCCCGCTTCCTTCCACTCGATAAAAAGGCGATCATATTTCAGCCTGATGCAATAATGGGTCCTGGCAAGGTGATGGCGGACCAGAACTAGCAATTGCAAGGTACAATGGTCCCATCCTGATGGGGCCATTGGATGGGAGTTGGGGTTGGGGCCAAGTTCCAAAAATTTTGGGGTGTGGGTTTTCACGAAGGTATTTTTTAAAATAATTTCTAGGGAGAGAGATGGGGATTCCTCCTGTAAAAATACATTGGGAAATTGTGTTTATTAAATATATGTTATCAAATTCACAGATACCTAAACATTTCTATACGCACATGCACTCCTGCAATACTCCAATTTATACAGTTAATTAGAAAAAATCAGTGGTCTAGTTTAAATGAAATTGGCAACAGTGTCAGCCTAGAGCCAAAACATATTTCCAAAGGACACCGAACCTAAAAGTTTTATTCAAAACAAGACTAGTTTAAAAACAATATTAAAATTTGGGCGTGCTTGTTACGAACCCCGAGAGGTCCGCTTCAGGTTCGATATTATAATAAACAAAAAGAATTCAACACCAAACGGTTGAAACTGGGGATAACGAATATAGAAAGATACACAAACAGAACAGAGGTTTATTTACAAGCTTGCTAACAAAGATAAATGCAGAATGATTTCTCCTATTTACAATACAAAAAGTAAAATCACACTGCATGGACTGGGGAAACAATGAGGTAATGAAAATACTTGCTGGCAAGTTTTGCAGCTGCCGGAAATCAATCCTCGAAGCAAAGGCTTCACAAAGGAGAACTATAACTTCAGACGTCTTCTTGACACTGCTGCAGAAAATAAAGTCTATTCTTGATACTCAAAGGGCAGGCTACTCCTCAAAACCCACTTGAAGGATGTTTCTTCTCTGAAGGCTTGCTCAACGTCGGAATATCTCCCTTTCCGGCTGCGGACGAACCTTAACTTCTGTCTCTCTCTCTCACTGTGGACGACTTGACTCAACTCACATCACTTTCTCGAGCGCCTTCTACTTTTATCCTTCGTCTGTTCCTTCCTCGCTTATCTCTCTCTGATGATCTCTGCTGGTCTCTCACTTATGATCTGATCCCTGATACTTCGTCAGTCGTATATATACGGAAATCTGGGATAGGGCCTACCAGCGAACGTCACAGGCTTCCGAGATGACAAGAATGTCTTAGAAAGATCTTGAC
>NC_087223.1:4892747-4895247 GCF_015104395.2 Macrobrachium nipponense
CATTTATTTATTTTTCATTTATATATTTTAAATTTTTCATTTTTTTATTTTCTTATTTTAATTTTAATTTTTCATTTATTTATTTTTATTTTGAATTTTTTTATTTATTTATTTTTATTTATTTTTTTTATTTTTATTATTTTTATTATGTTTTTTATTTATTTTTTTATTTTTTTTTTTTATTAATTTGTTTTTTATTTTTCTTTTTTTATTTTATTTTTTTAAATATTTTTGATTTATTTTTCTTTATTTATCAAACTTTTTGTTTTATTTTATTTGAATTTTTCAGTTATTTTTTATTTAATATATTTGAATTATTTTATTTATTTATTCCTTTTTTATTTACATATTTATTTAATTTTTTCATTTATTTTCTTTAATTATAGAATTTTTTTTTCATTTTTTATTTTTTATTTATTTTTTTATATATATATATATATATATATATATTATATATTATATATATATATTTATATATATATTTATTATATATATTTATTTTTTTATAATGTTTATTTATTTATTTTTTGTTTATTTATTTTTTTTTTATTTATTATTTATATTTATTTTTTTTTATTTATTTATTTTTTGTTTATGTATTTGAATATTTTATTTTTTTTTATTTTTTTATATTTTTTTTTTTTATTTCTTTTAATTTTCATTTATTTACTTATATATTTTTTATTTTTATTATTTATATATTATGTAAATTTTATTTATTTATTTTAATTATTATTTGTTTATTATTTATGATCATTTTGAATTTTGTATTTATTTATTTACTTATTTATTTCAACTTTTTATTTGTTTATTTATCAATTTATTTGATTTTTTATTTATTTATTTTTTATTTTTTTATTTATTTAAATTTTTATTTCATTATTTGATTTTTATCTATTCTAAACTTTTTATTATACTTGTTTAATTATCTATTTATTTTTTTATTTATTTATATGAATGTTTTAGTATATTTCTTTGATTGATTGATTGATTGATTTATTTATTTCAATTTTATATTTATATATTTATAAAATTATGTGAATTATTTATTTAATTATTTATTTATTTTTTATATATACATTTATTTTGTTTTTTATTTAAATTATTATTTATTCTTTTAATTGCATTTTTGATTATATATTTATCTTTTAGTTAATTTTTTTATTCATTATTTTTTTATCTATTTATTATTTATTTTTTTTTTTATTCTTTTACTTTTTTATTTTGTATGTAGCCTATTCATTTATTTATTTTTTATTAATTTATTAATTTTTTTTTTATTTTCTTATTTATTTGAATTTTTCATTTATTTATTTCTTTATTTGATTTTTTGATTTTTTTTATTTATTTTTATATATTTATTTTTTTATTTTTTATTAATTTGTTTATATTTAATTTTTTATTTATTTTTTTAATGTTTTTTTATTTATTTTTATTTATTTATTTCATATTTTATTTATTTTTCTATTATTTTTTTATTCATTTGAATTTTTCTTTAATTTATTTATATTTAATTTAATTATTTATTTATTTATTCCTTTATTTACATATATTAATTTTTTAAAATTTATGTTTTTAATTATTTGAATGTTTTTATTATTTATTTATTTATTTTACTTGGATTTTTTTTATTCACTTACTTTTTTATTTTTTAATTTTTTAGTTTTCCATATTTTTATTTTTTATTATTTTGGTTTTATTTATTTTTTCTATTTATTTTTGTTACTATTTTTTTTTTTTTTTTTTTGTTTTCTATTTTTTTTTCTTATTTATTTTCCTTATTTATTTTTTTATTTATGTATTTTTTTATTTGAATATTTATTCATTTCTTTTTTTATTTGAATTATATATTTTATTTATTTTCTTTTTTATTTGCAATTTTCTTATTAATTTAATTTTGTTTGTATTTATTATTTATTTGGTTTATTTATATTTTTTATTGATTTTTTATTTCTTTTCTTACTTTATTTTTTTTTTTTATTTTTTTAGTTTTCCATTTATTTTTTCTTTATTTTTTTGGTTATTTGTTTTTATGTATTTTTTTGTTTTCTATTTATTGTACTAATTTTTTTTATTTTTTTATTTATTTTTATTTATTTTCTTTTCTATTTATTTTCATTTATTTATTTATATATGTATTTTATTTTATTTATTAAGAATATTTTCATTTCATTTTTTTTCTTGAATTATATATTTTTTTATTTATTTTTTCTTTTTTTATTTGAATTTTCTATTTAATAATTTTGTTATTTATTATTTTATTTGGTTTTTATATTTTTTTTATGTACTTTTTCTTTATTTATTTATTTTTTTTTATTTATTTTTTATTTATTTTTTAAAATTTTTCTTTATTGTTTAAAATTTATTTATCTCAATTTTTTTGTTTTTTATTTATTTTTTTATTTGATTTATTATTATTTAATCTTTTTATTTAGATTTTGTATTTATTTATTTATTTATTTTTAAGTTTTTTATTTAACTTCATATTAATTGATTTGAA
>NC_087223.1:4900247-4907747 GCF_015104395.2 Macrobrachium nipponense
GACAGCAACTTCGCATTCTCATCTAAGGGAATTTGATAATATCCTTTCAACAAGTCTATCTTGGAAACAAACTTGGCTTGCCCAATATATCAAGTAACTGATCTATAAGAGGCAAAGGATAATTATCAGCCACACTGATAGAATTCAGCTTCCTATAATCAGTACACATCCTAATTGAACCATCTGGTTTCTTCACCAACACACATGGAGAACTGAAGTGACTTGAACTGGGTTCTGCTAATCCATGTTGCAGCAAATACTCAACTTCTTTCTTCAAAACATCTCAATGATACGGTGATAAGCGATAGGCTCTTTACTTGAAAGGCTTTCCATCTTCTTGAATCTTGATTTCATGCTTGGTCAGATCAGTACGTCTAGGCACATCTGAAAAAATTTCTGGAAAACTTCTAATTATGTCACTTAAGTCTTCACCTTGTTCAACACTCAGAAGTTTCAGTTTATCCTCCAAATTTTCCAAAATTGAAGAATTATTCATCTTGCTTGCAGCTCCCAATTCGTAGCCATCATCGTCTTCTGTAGATAAAGCTGTTTGGGTTACTGACACAGTTTCAGTTTTAGTTTCTGAGAAATAAGGTTTCAAGAGGTTCACATGTATCTTCCTTTGTTTTCTTCTTCTTTCTGGTGTTTCAATCACATAAGTTTCTATCACTTAACTTCTGAATTATCTTGTAATCCTTGTTTACGGAACTTGAAATTTATTAGTGGCGGGAATCTCTTGACTGGTGAAGTAACACTAACACTTGTTGACCAACACTAAAACTTCTTAGCTTAGTCTTTGCATCAAAATCTCCTTTTCATTTTCTCTTGACTCATTTTCAAGTTTTCTAAAGAGAATTTTCTAATCTCTTTCAACCTTTTCCTTAAGTTCTTCAATACTCTCCTCGGCTTTCCTCTTGATTTTTCCCAATTTTCTGCAAGAATCTTCAACAGTCCTCTCACTTCTCTTCCAAAAATCATTTCATTAGGTGAACATCCCATACTTTCTTGATAAGCACTCCTAATTTCAAACAACATTAATGTAAACCAACATCCCATTCTCTTCCTGACTCAGAACAATACTTTGTCAGCATACTTTTCAATGTCTGGTGAACCTTCCAAGGCACCTTGAGTTTTCTGGATGATAGGCAGTGGATAACTGTTGTTTCACTCCTAACAAATTCATCACATCCTGGAATAACTTTGAAGTAAAGTTTGTTCCTCTGTCACTTTGTACTATTTCTGGTATTCCAAACTTTGAGAAAAACTCCACAGTTTTTCAGCAACTATCTTGGCAGATATGTTTCTAACAGGGATTGCTTCTGGATACCTTGTCACAGGACACATTAATGTTAACAAATACTCATTTCCTTTCTTTGTCTTCGGCAGCGGTCCAACCATATCTATAATCACTTTGCTAAAGGGTTCTCCTCTAACTTCTATAGGTTGTAGGGGGGCTTTCTTGATGGTTTCATTCGGTTTTCCAGCTATCTGGCAGGTATGACACTCACGACAAAACCTGCTAACATCTCTGTGAAGTCCAGGCCAGGAAAAAATATTTCATGATCTTCTCCACAGTCTTCCTGATTCCCATATGTCCAGACTCTGAGCTACTGCAACCACTTGCTTTCTCAACAGATATGGAATAAAAATTTGATGATATTCGCCCCATACAGCATCTCCTGGTATATCTGTAGGTCTATACTTCCTCATCAGCAAACCTTCCTTCAGATAGTAACAGGTAGGAGTTTGTTGCATCTCTTCTCGATCAACAAACTCTGAAGAACAAATCAGTTAACGATGGCATCCTTCTTCTGCAAGTCCATCAGCTTCTCTCTTGTCACTTGACCAACTTCAAGGGTTGTTGAATTCTCAATATCTGCTAACTCAGCTACTGTAGTTTCACTACTGTCTTCAGTAACACTTTGACTACTCGGAGTCTCTTCAGGAACATCAGGTTCTTCTTCTTCGTCGTCGTCGTCTTCTTCATCTTCTTGGGAAATCTCTTCTTGGTCAGCACTATGGGAAACTTCACTTCCCTGGAATAATTCTTCTAAGCACAAAGATCCTTCACTTGATCCTTCTTGGGTGTGTAAATCCTCAGTTTTTCTTCACTTGCAGTCGTAGTCCTCTTCATACTTCTGGTAGTTACACAATAGGAAACAGGTGGGGGTTATTCTTCTCCAACTCTACTGTAGGACTAATCCTCAATGGTTTGTCTGTCACTACAGGACAAGGAATAAATGGCACACCACCAACTTCATTCCCCAACAGAACATGTATAACCTTCCACAGCCGTGAGTCCTTTACAGCAAAATCAACACTCCCTGTCACCAATTCACATGAACAAGGTGTAAGCGGCATATAGGAGTTACTTCCTCTCCTCCTATACCCTTCAAAATAACTGAATCTCCTGTGAGACTCTTCTCCAACTGAGGGTGAGAACCACGTACTACCACACTATGGTTACTCCCTGTATCACGTAATATCTTGACTGGTACCTGCATACTTCCTTCTTGGTTGACAGCATACCCTCATAGATATATGGCTTAAAAGCCTCCACACTGCTAAGCCACTCACTGCTTGAGGTAACATTTCATGGTTGCTAAACATTCAGCTTGTTTAGTTTCATTCTTCTCCGGAGTTCTGATTCTTTCCCACACTGCTCTTCGTAGATTGTTTCACCTGATCATCTTTTACAACTTGACCAACTGGTTTTGACTGCTGTTGATTCCGGTAACACTCTTGACTGTAGTTTGTCCTACTCTTCCACACTTGAAACAGGCAACATTAGGTTTCTGTAACTGTCTTGAAAAACTGGATGAGGATTTCACATTAGTTTGCTGAGTTGTATTACCTTGTGTACTCTTAGTAGTATCACTTGTAGTTTTCCCACTAAAATTGTTCCTGTTATTTGGATAAGACTTAAAACCTGGGCGTTGTTGACTCTAGTACTTGACATTGTAATTATTCGTTTACTACTGATTATATTATAATCTTCACTTAGTGTAGCAGCTTTGTCAAGTTTCTTCACTTCTCTCTCTCTTAAATAGGCTCTTATATGTTCAGGAATTCCTTAAGATACTGTTCAAGAACAATTAACTCTTCTAACTCATCAAAAGTTTTTACTTTAGCAGCTTTGGCTACCCAATGTTTGAAACACCTTCTCACTTGTAAGCATAATCTAAGAATGTTCCCTTCTCATCTTTTCTTAAATTTCTGAATCTCTCATTGTAGTACTCTGGGGCCATCTGGTAAACTTGTAGCACACTGTGTTAAGTACCTTGTAGTCTTTACACTGATCAGCTGTTAAGGCTAGATAAGCACTTCTCCCTTTACCAATCAAGACACTCTGTAGCAAAATTTGACCATTTATCCTCTGGCCATCCCATACCTGAAGCCACTTTCTCAAAGTGATAAAAAAAATCACCTGGAGCTTCTTCAGTAAAACTTAGGGATTAACTTCTGTACTCTCACTACATCAAATACAGGGTCTTGATTACCTTGGTTAGGGTTAGACGGTGTTACAGGTATGTGGATCTAGCTTTTATTAATTCCATTTCCCTTTCATGTCTTGCGATTTCTCTTTCCTCTTCTCTGCTTTTTCTTCTTCTCTTTCTCTTCTTTCTTCGTTTTTCCCTGTCTATTCTTTCTCTTTCAGCTTGCATTCTCTCTCTTTCAGCAAGCATTTTTAGCTTAATCAAATTCTCTTCTGCTTCAATGCGTCTAAGCTCTAACTCTGCATCACTTTTCTCTTTCTTTTTCTGCTTGCTTATTTATGAGATCAGCACGTGCTACGTTCAACAACTCTTGAGCCAATTCTAACTCATCTTCATCAGTTATTCTACCTTCAGAGTTTATCAATGATTCCATAGCAATACATCTTATTTGTGCCTTTACCATACTAGTAGACACATAACCCCACATGCCTCAGCTAAGCGCTCCACTGTGCTCTAGTCAGAGTGGTTTCACAAAGATCAAAACTTGATGGAAGGGGCTGCTAAAAATTCCTGAACATTGAACTGAGCCATTTTCCTCTAAGTTATCAACTTACAATTCAATACAATAAATGCAAAACAAAAACTATATGGTCACTCTCCTAACAAAATATATCCCTAACACCACCAGTATATTCTAGAATGATAAGAATTCTGCTTTCCCGGGTTTCTGGGCACCATTAAACAATAGGTACTAAGTACCAAGTATCTGGTTACCATGCATCAACTATTACCTCACCAAAAGCCAGACACCTGAAACCTCATAACACGTTTAAACGACTGAATACTCTAAAGGCAACAGTGATCCCTTAACACTTACCAGTATTGCAGAAAATCAGACTAAGTTCATCAAAAACAGGTGTGAGGTAATCTTGTAAGTAATTGAATTATCAAAGGCATCACTCCCATCACAACTTTAAAACTCTAAGTATTTCCCTGATCTCAGAAGTCTAAGTACTTCCCTGGTTCTAAGTTACTTCAAGTAAATTGAAGGAAAGCAAATTAATTACCCACTCTATGCTTCTACCTATCATCAATATAATCAAATGAAAATATACTGGGATAAAAATAAAAATACTTATAAAAATTTTAATACAAAACTTTATTATTAAATTCAAAATTTATAAGTGAAATTCACAATATCCAGGGAAAATTACTGTTACTTGAAAACAAAGTAAGTTTAAATAATTCTTGGATCAAATTAAGTAAAATTAAACCCAAAATTAATTTATCACAAAATTCAAGAAAATTAATTCAATCAAATTCAAAAGTGTTAGGCATAATTGAAATCTGAAATTAATTCACAAGTGCTAAACAACAATAATCTTGAAAAGAATTCTAAGTAAATGCAAATTAATTCACAAGTGTTAAATTTAATTAAATGTGCAATGATAAAGCAATGAAATAACTAAGTCAATTAAATTGTGAATGCAAATGAAAATATAAAATAAAAGACACACTTTCAATAAGAAATTGACAATAGTGCACAAAACAATGGAACAAACACAAAACACAAAAAAATCAGCAATGTGTAAAAGTGTAAATCTTTTTCACTCAAAACACTGTACCAATAGTTTTTACCAAACCTTCATAACCACCTGTTATTAGTTAACCCACGGTTTCCTATCAATTATTAGTCATTAGTTATTACCTAACCGTTATTAGTTGCAACTAATAAAAAATATAACACTTTACCCTTTTGGTATACCAACTTCTTTCTCTGCTGCAGTCTTGTCTTACCACAATTTTCACAAAACCAGCGCCGTTACAAATATTGTTTGTTCAGATTCCAACAAGAAACTAAATACACTAAATAAACTCTAAGAAATATCAAATATGAAATTCTCACAAAGTTACGAGTGACCAATTTACGTTACGCTAATATAATCTCATGATGTCGAGGGAGAGAGAGAGAGAGAGAGAGAGCGATCTAACCGCCTCAAGGTTCTATGAATAGAATAAAATCATCTTCCCTTGCAAAACTGGACTGAGGTGACAAAAAACGTATTTGGCACGAATGCTTCCAGTAGTTTTGAAATCTGACGCAATCTTCATAAAGAAATGTGCAATATGCATGTGATTTTGATCAAAGACATACGCGTACAAGATGAGTCTGTTAAAAAAAAAAAAAGACGACTCTACTCGATTGAAACGGAGGCTGAGCGAACAATTAAGATTGACATGTTTTGATAACAACGCAAGACTCAATTCTCTCGCTATCACATGCGTTGACAGATTTAGTAAAGCAAACGGATCTCGCAGACCCTCCAATCTTACAGTGTTGACATAAAAGTTAAACATTCGTAGTTTCGAAAAGACAAAGTAAATTTCTCTCTTTTTACGTTATATATATATTCTTTTCAATATGCAATGCGAAATCTGAACACACATTTAAAACACCCTATTCTAAGCTATCTAGGAATCTGAAAAAATGTTACACAATCTTACATGACATTTCAAAGGGGGGAAACATGCATTTGAAAGTAGCAATATAACAAATATATATATAATATATATATATATATATATATATATATATATATATATATATTATATATAATATATATATATATATGGATATATATATATATATATATATATATATATATACATATTTCTATATATATATATATATTATATATATATATCTAATATGTATATATATATAAAATAATATATAAAATATGTATATATATGTATATATAATTAATATTATATATCTCTATATATGTATACATATATATATATATATATTTATATATTGTTATATATTGCTACTTTCAAAAATTCTTGTATCTTTTCTCAAATCTTGCATTACCTCAGCACACTGTGGATGGGTCGGAATGTTGCATGCAGCACATTTTCTGATTAGGTTTTGTGGATTGACTATGCTATACCAAACCTTACACAGTTTGCATGCTTTTGGCATTGCTTTTTCCTAATGCATCAATTAGGATATTCACAAGATTCACCTTATTCATTTTCTTTGTCGGAATATGTTGTTTATGTATATTTTTCTTTATGAGTCTCTTGACCACTTGGATTTTATTTGGAACTTCTTCAATTATTTTCAAGATGTTTTCATTAGATTTGTTCCAGTTTGAAGGATTATATCCTTCTAATATATCTATGAATGCTTTTGTATCTTTTTGGTTAGGACTGTTGCTGATTTCATAGATGAGAAATGCAGTTTCCCTTCCGCTACCTCATCGTATTGCGAATCTGCCAAGCAAGCTAAATTACGCCACCTTTTCCCGCAGTTGGAACTTACTGCCATCTTGTTCTGATTTCAGTATTACACTTGTTAAACAACTTAGAAGACGCTTTATCCTACTATTTTCACACTAATCTTATCACCGATAGTTCACGAACACTTCTAGATATTTCTCAAATTCTAGTCGTATGTTAAACTTGTGATATCTGTTGATTAATCTGACTTCACGCGGGTACGTCTCACCAAGCAAGAGAGAGAGAGCTTATAATAATAAAAAAGTAAAAAAACAAAGTAAAAAATGACACAGTCATCATGCTAATAGACAAAATAAAAAAAATGAAATCCAAAAAGATTAACCAGATTTTCTCATTCGCCAAAGGAAGGATGTTTTTCAATTCAAATAATTAAAAACATTGAAAAACCCTTTGCAGAAATAACACTTCAACTGAAACCTTATTCAAATTTCAAAGTACAAAGGAACTTTGATAAATAAAAAAATTCGTTCTACAATATTAAAATAATATTGACTAACATTTCAGGTGAATGATACAACAGGTTATTAGAGGTTTTGCCATAGATGCTAAATCTGTAGTTGGAGCTGAAGGAAGGGAAAAGGAATATTGATAAATACTATTGGGTTGATGATTTTCTTGGCAATTATAATTGTAGATGATATAGGTATAGTCAATTATAGCTCTGCTGTTATGTTCAAAATCTGATCTCTCTCTCTCTCTCTCTCTCTCTCTCTCTCTCTCTCTCTCTCCTCTCTATATATATATATATATATATATA
>NC_087223.1:4912747-4923365 GCF_015104395.2 Macrobrachium nipponense
AGAAGATGAAACCAGAGAAGTATGTGCGATTGATACAAGAGATGTACCAGAATGTATTTACCAGAGTAAGGAGCAGTGTTGGATAGATAAAGCATTTTGAGGTGAGAGTAGGATTACACCAAGGGTCGGCTCTGAGCCCATTTATCTTTAACATAGTCATGGGTGTTATAATAAAAAGGAAGTAAGGGAGGCAGTACCATGGAACATATTGTATGCGGATGATATTGTTTCTGTGTGCAGAGAGCAGGGAAGATCTGGAAATGAAATTGGAAAGATGGAGACAAGTACTGGAGGTAAGAGGAATGAGAATAAGTTAAGATCTAAGACAGAATATATGTGTACCACCGCTGAGGGGGATGATAGAGAAAGTATTCAGCTTGGTGGAGAGCAAATAGAGTTGGTAAGTTTAAGTATTTGGGATCTTTTTTTTAACGCTGGAGGAAGTATGGAAGAAGAAGTAAAACATCAGGTACAGGCAGGCTGGAACAACTGGAGAGCAGCCTCTGGAGTTCTTTGTGACAAAAGAGTACCGCTTAGGTTAAAAGGAAAATTAACAAGATGGTGGTAAGAACAGCAATGCTGCATGGTACGGAAACAGCAAGCATGAGAAAAACGAGCAGAAAGAAGATGGATGTGGCAGAAATGAGAATGCTTAGGTGCATGTCTGGGGTAACAAGAGAGGATAGGATCAGAAATGACTACATAAGGGGGTCGACTAGGGTGGTGGAAGTATCAAAGAAAGCGCAGGATGGGAGGCTGAGATGGTATGGACACCTCTTGAGGAGAAGTGGGGACCACGCTGGGAGACATACTATGGGGATGGAAGTTCAATGAAGAAGAAGAAAAGAAGAGGGAGACCAAAAAGAGATGGAAGGACTGTGTGAGAGGAGACTTATTGTAGAGAGAGAGAGAGAGAGAGAGAGAGAGAGAGAGATAACTATTTCTACACTTCTTGATGCACTTGAGAGAGAGAGGGAGTGAGAGGGAACTATTTCTATTCTTCCTAATGCTCTCCATAGAGAGAGAGAGAGAGAGAGAGAGAGAGAGAGAGAGAGAGAGAGAGAGAGAGAGATCCTGTATAGCAGAAGCATATTTAGGTAGGAGTCGCTATATTTGCATAATAGGGATCTCCTGCCTTCAGCTGCTTGGGCCATATTTCATGTTGTTTAGGTCCTCAGTGGAGAGAGAGAGAGAGAGAGAGAGAGAGAGAGAGAGAGAGAGAGAGAGGCTCTTATTTCTCAAACTTAAGTGGTTCTTGACGCAGTGAGGAAGAAACTGTTAAATTATTATTTTAATCCTTCCTCATATCTCAAGTTCACAGAGAGAGAGAGAGAGAGAGAGAGAGAGAGAGTCCAAAGCATTGACAAACATCTTGAATTGTGAAATAAAGTGATTTATAACAGGAATAAACATATCAAAGTTTTTAACATTTTACAACGAAATAATATAGCAGAATACATTTCCTTCGTTACCCTTCTATTGTGCAAAAAGAGTGCAATAAATCTTTCACTCCGCGGATTTTGGGAGTGAAAGGATGAAAGCTGGAGTTTTCTGGATTGCTTTGAAGCTTCCTGGCTAATATGATGATACAAAATGACTGCTTTCAAAGGATTGTACGATAACTGAGAGATAAGTTCGACGATTATTTTCAAAGGCGATTGTACGATAGTTTGTCGGGATGTGGAGGATGGTGATGACGTCACGATGTTCATGTTTAGGAACGTACGAAAGCACTGAAACCTATATTATTATTATTATTATTATTATTATTATTATTATTATTATTATTATTATTATTATTATTATTATTATTATTATTATTATACACGCTCCCACAAACATCCTTAAAAGAAAAACTACAACAAACATTCCCACACGGTAAAATAAAATGCTTTCACGATCGTAAAATGCAGGAATGCAATTAAAGAGGGAGCTATGAATGGCAACACTTTCAAATGTTGCAGGAACTTGTTCCGAGAAACATAAAAACGGCAAGAAACGAAAACATTTGAAGAAATTCTTGCGGGTAAAAACGTATTTCCAAAACTGATATATTGCAAATATATAGACAAGGAAAGTATTATATCTTTAATGTAACTTTTATGTATAAATAGTCGTTTATCAAATAATTTTAACTAGATTAATATAGCGAATTAGCTTTTCTTAAAATAATTTTGGTCAGGATTTCTGTAAGAAAATCTATCTCATAGCCCACAAACCCTATTAACTTCAAACCATTTATGTAGCTTCTACTTGTCTATCAAATTCGAGGCTTTAAAAGACTTTTGTTCTGACAAAAATTGTACATTTGTATCTGTTGTCAGTGATGGTCGGAATTCTGTTGAAACTGACAGACAGGTGCAGGAATCTGTTCCTTCCCAGTCAGTGATGAAATCAATGTCCCAACTTTTACTGTTTAATTAAAATCAAGAGACAACTCATCGACAAAATTCTGTAGAACTTATTAAAGGTCGTCTATTTATGAATAAATATTTGAGAACAAACGACTAAAATCATTCGAAATTAAATGAATATTATTCATCAGAAATTTATATCGTGTGCTGTGATCAGTACTATACACGAAAGCGTGACGGACGGACAAACAAAAACACAGACACAGACTCGCCAGTAAAACCACGAGAAATGAGACTACGGTCTTGCCTGGGCGTTAACGAACTAAGCTCCCAGTGTTGCACAGAGACAAAAAGTAATCCAATGAACACCTTTTCACATAAACAGCTTCATAGAATAAACACAACTGAAGACAAACAACCGTTTTATTAACCAGAGCAGAGACAGAGACTAATCTCCTAGGCCTAGTGGTCCCAAGGACGCTGGAATAATGAGATTTTGAGCTTAGAGCCAAAGACGAGGTAGTGCAAGGTGTGAGGAGAGAGAGAGAGAGAGAGAGAGAGAGAGAGAGAGAGAGAGAGAGAGATTTAATGCATTCAACGAATTCAGACTTAAATGATTTTGTATTGTTTGTGAAAACATCGAAAATACAAATAATTTTGGAAAAAAAAAATGACAGAAATTTGTTGTTTATTTTTGGATGGAACTCATGATCTCAAAATTGGTCGCTAAAGTTGAATTATTTTTGATTAATGATTAATTGAAAGTTTTTCATTTTTTGATTCACAGGTTTTTTTCAGAATGTATAATCAAGATATTTTAAATCAGGGAGAGAGAGAGAGAGAGAGAGAGAGAGAGAGAGAGAGAGAGAGAGAGAGAGAGAGAGAGAAAGTATGTGTTTTACCCTCTCTGGTACGCTTTTAAGAGGTAGAGAGAAAGCGAGAGAGAGAAATATTCAACCTTCATATGCTTTTTTGAGAGAGAGAGAGAGAGAGAGAGAGAGAGAGAGAGAGAGAGAAGAGAGAAGAGAGAGAGAGATTAACCCTTCATTATGCTCTTTTGAGAGAGAGAGAGAGGGGGTTGGGGGGGGGGGTGCTGGTGTTTAATCCTCTTACTGCAACAATACCATAATCTTCAGTAGACCTCCAACAACACCAATTGCCACATAATTGCTGGCAACAACGAGTAACATTATCCATAAACCTCCGCTGGAAAACGACCATTGTTTTTATTTGTGTTTCTTTTGTTTATGTCATGGAACAGTAACCAAGGAATATAAAAAAAAAAAAAATCAAGGACACAGGAACACAAGAAAAACTTCCCTACCGCCGAAACATAGATGATTAATTTAAGTAAGTCTGGAACGATTTACTGTCCTGGAAAGCAGATTACTGGTATTCATTCCAGTCCCATTTATTCCTGTTATGTAACAGTACCAACTGAATGTGAAAAGAAAAGTCTTCAAGGACACTGAAACACCAGAAAAGGCTCCATAGCACTGGAACAGAAATGATTAAGGTCAAAATAGGTCTGGAACGGTTCACAGTCCGGACTGGAAGTCGATCATTGGTACGCATTCCAGTTTCTTTTGTTTGTGTCATGAAACATTGAAACAAGTTTTCAAGAACAGGTGGAAAACAAAATAAACCTCCCTATTATTGGAGCAAAGACGATCGTCAAAAAGAGTCTGGAACGACTTCCAGCCAGCCTGGAAAGTCTTACTTACACAGTCTGGCGTGATAAATGGGGCTTCAAATTGCCCCAAAAACCCATAAAGACGGAAATTGAGTTTGGGAATAAAGTGGAACTGGATTAAGGAGAAGGCAAGATTAAACTAGAGGTGTTGAATGACAAAGATTGTTTGAAATGTAAACATTGTAGCAAATGTTCCAGATCGTTTGGCTTTCCAGAGAAGTCTGGAAAGCTCCAGCATGTTTATCTTTGATGAATAATGAAAAATAAACATATTTTACAAAAATGCAAAGTTTTTCCTTTCCAGAAGTCTGGAAACCTGGAAAGCTTCAGCAAGTCTATATTTTGTTGAATAAAGATTGTTTGAATTGCTTTTGTTTTTTGAATGGTTGATATATTATAGGCAAAATTAATTCAAAATTATGGAATGCCTGAAAAATTATAGAAAACCAAATCAACGTTTTCGAATACTGAACTTGAAAAATTAATAAAAATTAGAAAGAAAGCATAAATTTATTCCAAATTTTGAATCTAATGAAAAGTTATAGACAAAAATCTGAACCCAGAACTCAATAAGTTAAAAAAAAAAAAAAACTTGGTTCAACAAATATCTAACGATTTTGAACCCTCATCATCCAAGATAAATAAAAATTTGAAAAACTAGATAGTTCTACAAATACCTCACGATTTTTAACATTCAGCCTCAAGAAATTCATTAACGACAGGTGAGACACACCTTTAGAACTTCCTTCATTAAAACAGTATTACAGAAGGCACCTGCCGAGGGTAACACCCACCTGTTCCTCTGCTCCCGACTTCCAGATGCTGTCACACTTCGAGGTTTCCATAGCAACCAGGAGACTTAACATTCCCTGGCGGCCCTACCACTCGAGTTATTCGAGCATCACTCGAGGGACTTGGGTGTTGGCAGCGCCTCCAAGTCCCATAGTTACGCCAGTGAATCCTCAGAGGCTACCCGAGGCTGTGCAAGAGGAATTGGTCGATCAGACTGATGGATTACAGTGGAATTGCTCCTGTCGTGGCTGGGAGGAAATTGATAAGCTGTCATATGTAACCTGGCGTTGCAATTCAGTTTGATAGAATTTCAGGGCTGTAGTTAAGTGAATGAGTTGAATATTTATAGTTTCAATAGATTAACATCATATTCAGCTTGTGTTTACATACATGAGTTAATTATTCAATAGTTTAACAAGCTGTGGTAGTTAGCCTAGAGAGTTGGTACATACCTTGAGTTCAAATAGGCCTATATTTGCTTATCATCTGATCATATATATATATATATATATATATATATATATATATATATATATATATATATATATATATATATATAATATATGATGAAGTGTTTACATAATAAAATATGGAATGTTAGTCCATATATATAAAAAGAGATTCTTGCAGGAATGTGATCAGACTAGAGACGCTAAAGATGACGTATACAATAAGTATGTAGGCTAAGTTGACATGTCGTCATCTGTGTCATTCACTTGTTTTGAAACCAGTCCAAGCTCCCTGCTTGAGACAACTACCCCGACCTATGATTCAAACGGCCTACGTGATCTGTAGCGTGTCTCATTTTGTTGTGTGTTCGTATGAAACTATGTCATTTGGATTGTATGTTCATATGTTCGAACTACTGTCTGTTCCTTCATAACTTGTAACAGAGATGGTAGACAGGCAGAACAGAGTTAGCTATCGTCATTAGAAGACCTGTACCTCTTTACCTAAGCTTTATCATGTAGAGAATAGGATTAGCCATCATCATTGGCAGAAGCGATCAAGCTATCGTTATTAGAAGACTTGTACAATCATACCTGATCTTCACCATGTAAAACTTCAGAAGAATATATAATTTTTTATACTTAGTGTTTTCTCAAGAACCTCACCGAACCATGAGTTTAACACATCTTCGTAATAACCAACAAGATAATACTGACTTCGTAAGTGATCTACAAACCCCCAGACACTCCATTGAATATGGAAGTGCAATACCAACCGACTTAGCGTATAGATTATCGCAAGTCTAACATTACCTCATAGGGCGCCTTATCATACAAGGCACAAGCCCTAATATTGGTGGCAGCGGTGGGATAAGAACTCTACAACGTCCTACGAAGAAAAACCAGAATAATAAATCATGTATCATAAGAAGTCAACGACGACGGAAGCAGCAGATTCTTCAAGCAACCTAGTATCATCGTTAGTGAGCGACTTCAGAAAACAATAAGAACTCTTCAACGACGACGAAAGCAACAGATTCTTCAACCAACTAGTATCATCATTTAGTGAATAACTTCAAGAAACAAAACCGACGTGTCTTTTCCTACGGCAACGCAAGCTTCGTCTCTCATTAGAATCATTCAAGAAAACATCGTTAGTGAGCGTTTCCGGCACTTCAAGAAACAAACCGAACGCGTCTGCAGCATCGGATCTTTCTTTCAGGGCTCGAATCATCGAAACAACGCGCACGGGGAAACTGAAGCCAAACCAGGTCATCCGCTAAATAGAGAAGGAGGACCAAGGCCCGTGTGTCGTTATCGGAACACCGTGACTTCCCACAAAAGCAAGCTAAGTACAATTTTTTATTCATTTGGAGTAACTTTGAGTGTTTCCTTTGCAGGTCGAATTTCGTTATTCCTGTGGCTGAAGTTACGAGACATTCTTAATCTTATTTTTTTTACAGAAATTATCTACATCATTGAGATATTGCTACTGCGAGTTTTTATCTTTGAGTGTCTGTTTCCAGAAGTTCTACTGAAATATCATAATCATATACTCGTTAATTTTATCATTTTGGGTGATTATTAATCCCTTACGTAACAAATCATATTAAACAGTGAATATGCGTTTACGCAGTGGACGTCTGTATTTATACAGATGCATGGATAGGGTCGTTAAGCACCGTAGTGATTAGAAAACACACAAAAACAAGTGGAACACCCGTACAAATCTAGATAAATTAGAGGTAACACTATTTCGGATCATGACAATAAATGCTCCTTTGCAAGTCCCGATCGCAGTTTTAGCCTTGAGTTTTTTGTTAGTATATAAAAAATCGAACCTCAATGACTCAACTTAACTTTAAAAATATGGCTGGATTGCAAGGAATAACATGTCTGTAAAAAACTTTCATCAGGCTAAATGCGCTGACCAGGATCCCTCACTATTTCAAATTTTAGCAAAGAATGAAGTACAAACAGTTAATATGTATACAGTAGTGATAACTTGTCTTATTAGTAATCGCTCAGTTTCCTAATAGTTTCGTCATTCATTGCTGTATACGTAACCAGCACATAATGCTAAAAACACACAATACGTTGCCGATGGTAATAAAGAGAAGGATCCTAATTATTACAAAAAGAAATAGAACAGTAGCCCGTTCAGAATCAAACAAGCAAACTCGGTGACTGTGTCACCTAGTCAAGCGGTCAAGGTTAGTTAAACCTGCCGAGTTTTTCAAAGCAAAGCAAATTCCACACAATAAGCGACTCTAGCAGAGTGGGGAAAAGCGATGTTGGTTCATACATACCGATATCTTTTTGAAATAAAAAGAATTGATGCCGCAAGTAGCCTTATACGGTACGCCGCTAGAAACACTTTTCCACATATTCAAGCCAACCATTAATTTATCAAATATATATAAAAAAAAATATATAAATAAATAAATATAAAAAAATAAATAAATATGGAAGTCGGAAGGGTTACAAATTATAAATAAAAAAAGGAAACAAGAATCACGATAAAATCCAATAAAAACAAAACGTAACCATAGATAATTAAATATCCAAATATATATGCGTAAAGATTTGAACTCTAACTTAACGCTTTAGTAATGACAAATAAGCTAAAAGTTCAAACACATATCCAAAATCTACTGACATATTGTCTGTCCCGGTGATTTATATTCGTAGTCATGAAAAAAAAAATTAATAAATAAATAAATAAATAAAATAATAATAATAAATAATAAAATAAAATAAAAGAGATTTTAAAGTCAGGAAGTCTAGAAGTGAAAATGTTATCTATGAAATAATCCTATATGAATCTTATACAGGGCTAATAATATATATAGAATTTGTATGGAAACCTTTTTCATATAGTTTGAATAAGGAATATTTAATTTAACATAATTACAATTATGCAGTTTTCCAATATGAAAACTAATATATTGTTCAATTTTGGTACTGTTTTTTTTTTTCAGACATTCTTCTCATGTGGGTCGAGTATTAAAAAACAAAAAATTTATCCTAAAGTCGTATCTCTTACAGCAAGTAACGTAACTCTTAGCTGGCTGAGAGCAATCTCCTGCCAAGTGACGACGTCATCATTGCCGTATCAGCATTTGTTCCTTTTAACCTCAATAATCTGCTTACACAGGCTTCATCTCGCGATTGCAAAGCAGATTGACTGGGGAAAGGAATGCTTAGTTCATGAACTTCACATGTGGTTCACAGGTCACTGACAGGCCACATAACATAATCTTATCCGTGTGTGTAATGCAATTAGTTAAGGACTTGCAATCATTTTAAAATTATGAACAAAATAGCAAATAGAATTTCTATAACAACAAAATGAATTAATTTTTTTTTTCTGAACCTCATAGACATTTAGAAGTATCAAGATATGTATATATGAAATATTTACTTGCAACATTAGCCTATTACAATTCAAGTAAAAACATTCATGGGAAAATGTCACATTTTCTTGGAAAACCCAAAGTTTATTTAGAAATTAGTTACATAGTGGGTTTTTTTCGTTGCATCTCCTACCTATTAATAAAGTTTTTAAAAAATTAACCTCAGAGGATGCGCACGAGAAATTGAATATGAACTTTGTTAGGGCACATAGAATCATGATTAATACTCTCTTTGACTCTTATGCTGCCTGGCAATCTTACAAATAGCTCCATTTTCCACTTCTTTGTCTAGTAAACTTACTACCAGTAATATCGAATTTTCTTTGAGATTCGTATTGATATCTATTTATTTTTTATAATTATGGATATTTTTACAGTCATCATAGACCTGGGTAGGTTCACTCATTGTTAATGCCATGGATAAAAAAGTTTGTACAGCGAATTCATGTGGGTTACGTCTGGTCTAAATGGCTCTCTTCCCTCCCCTGTATTTGGATGTTGTCTGAAATTTACTTTGCCCTTGTGACAAGTATAATTTCACTTGCAGGCTGATTAATGGAACCTGGTTACAGTATCCTGCAGTACGAGAATTTCTCATCGAAACTTCAAAAAATCGTTCGTCGCAGCGGACGACTACAGTCAAGTAACAACCGCCTACAATGTGAAAGGAATTTCATGGACTTCTTCGACCGACACCGTATCTCGTCGTTAATCTCGACCGACACCGTATCTCGTCGTTAATCTCGTTTTAATGCGGAATGCTCCGGCGGCTGTCGGAATCGACTACGAATGGGACATACTTCCGACAATTACGACCCGAAGGATATTCAACTCACTTTGCTGGCGAAGGACTCGTGCTGGGGATGTTTTTTTATCATCGCGAACGTAATCGTGTAGCTTAGGATGCAGAGAATAAGTATAGCGCAAAAATAGAACGTTGGACCCGCCCAGGCAAATTTTCCCCTTGTTTTAACCATTGAAAAAGGCCGTTTCATTGGCTATAGGTGGATGTCTGGAACTGTGTAATGGACGAAAAGTTGTTCGAAAGCTAGTTAAAGTGAAGTAGTATAACCTCGGTGCCCTAATATATATATATATATATATATATATATATATATATATATATATATATATATATATATATATATATATATATATATATATATATATATATATATATATATACATATATATATATATATATATATATATATATATATATATATATATATATATATATATATATATATATATATATATACATACATATATATATATATACATATATATATATATATATATATATATATATATATATATATATATATATATATATATATATATATATATATATACTATATATATATATATATATATATATATATATATATATATATATATACATACATTATATATATATATATATATATATATATATATATATATATATATATATATATATATATATATATATATATATATATATATATATATATGTGTGTGTGTGTGTGTGTGCGTGTATCTATATGTATGTATATATATACTATATATATATATATATATATCTATATCTACTATATCTATATATATATTATATCTATATATATCTACCTATACATATATTTTTCTAATCATCTTTATCTATGAGTAAAATATTTGATAGTTTATCTAACTAACACCTTCGGTACTAGCCTAAAATATTGTTGAATACCTTAAGTTCAAATACCCCTATTTTGGCTTATCTTCTGATCACATTTACTCGATAATTTTTCAAATTCTTAATGAGGTGGGTCTGTGTGATGGTAAGTGCTTCATAGCAAAGAAGTTTAAAGGAAGGAGAACGCATTTTCGAGAAGTTCGGCAGTAAGGAGGCTTTGCGCGCCCTTGTTGGAGGCGCCTATCTTCGTGGTGGTT
>NC_087223.1:4923865-4928865 GCF_015104395.2 Macrobrachium nipponense
ATTTTAGAGACTCCATCCTTAAACTTTATAAGTGGAGTCCTTGAATATTTAATAAAAATGAATTTATTATTTATAAAAAGAAAATTATTATTTTTGATAGAATTTTTGGGAGACCAAATATGCTTAATATGAAAAAAAAAACTTACTTTAATGTATAATAAACATAAAAAAATTTATAAATAAAAAGAAATAAGAATAATTTTTACTGTCTATAACTTTGGAAGACCAAATTCCTTCAAATAAAAAAAAATATTGCTTGAATATATAATAAACATAAACAATATAAATGAAAAAAAGATAAGAGTGATTTTTATTTTCTTTAGAACTTGGAAGACCAATATACTTAAAAAAAAAAAAAAAAGGGAATCCTCGAATATATTATAAACAGAAATAAATTATGCGCGCCACCGTAATAAAGTATCAACCGTCTCTTCCACCCCACCACCCGCCCCCACGCCGATTAAGCTTTTTTCAGAAATATTATTTAACTAAGCACCCCACATCCACCGCAAAAAGGGGAAAATGGTTTTAATAATACTGTTGGGTATAACTGAAATGATCTAATGTGGATTTGTTTTGAACCCAATAACCATACATTGATTTTGTTTATTCTCGATCATAATTTTGTCACAATGCAAAACTGAGTAAATCATTCATAAAAAATAGTAATTATATGATCAATTATTTTGAAATTGTTTATACAAACAATAATAACTTTTGCAAGTTTAACATATCTAAATAAATATATTTTGGAAGAACCACCCCAAAAATAATGACTTAGAGTAGATAATTCGTGGAACAAATTAGTAATTATATTATTATTTATACTGAGAATTATTTCAAATAAACTGATAATGAGTTTGATTATTATATGAATAACCATTCTGCAAAAATACACAAGGCTGACCTAGAGTAGATGATTCATGAAACAAAATAGTAATTGTTTTTCAATTAAACTGTAAATTATACGAGATAGACAGCCTATACTTCGGATGCATTTTCTTTTTTATATTTTTGCAGAAAAAAATGAGAAAAAAAGAAATTTTGAAAGAATCTTATTGATAAATGTTTAAGGTAGGGTGAAATGTCACTATTTCAGAAAGTTCTACAATAATTTCCAGAGGCCTAAACAATTTTCAAATTCTTCTAGAGTGCAAAAAAATCATAATTATGCTTCTATATATCTAACCTCAACTAATACGTTACCTTCTTATTATAAAAACCTGATTTAACCGTCCAATAAAGACTCCTTGTGAACTTTCTTTTGAAAAGAAAGTATTTCTTGGTCCAGAAAATTGGAAGAAATCTGAGTCCACTGCTGCAGAAGTTTCGTCCTTCAGATGATCTCAGATCATCCTTTATTTCTGAGGGGTTATCTCCAGCCTGAGAGAGATCACACACAAACACGAGAGAGAGAGAGAGAGAGAGAGAGAGAGAGAGAGAGAGAGAGATACTCTATACGAGCTTTCTTGATCCCCTAAAAAAAAAAACCACAAAAAAACTGAATATCTGCAAAAGAATCCAGACAGAACATAATATCGTTCTAGGAAACGTTCCGCGTTCTTGTTCAGTCTCTCTTTCTTCTTGAGTTATTTTTTGTTCTTCTGTGTTATAACTAATGAAGAGAAGAGAGGTAAAGCCCTTTTATGTAACAGAATATTAAAATCATGAGCGTGCGCGTGCGCGCGAGCGTTTAAATGAATACACAATATTCCCGATTTTTTTTCTGTGTGTA
The DNA here is from genome assembly GCF_015104395.2 of Macrobrachium nipponense. Taxonomy (NCBI): domain Eukaryota; kingdom Metazoa; phylum Arthropoda; class Malacostraca; order Decapoda; family Palaemonidae; genus Macrobrachium; species Macrobrachium nipponense. The sequence continues at coordinate 4,925,601 of NC_087223.1, forward strand.
TTACATTAAACAAATAAAACCTCTTTTCCCTTTCTACCTTAGCGTGAAAATTCTGTTATTAAAGGAAAATCACTTCTCTCATTCCCGAATGTTTTAGGGAAAACTGATACTGATGTCACTGGGGGCGGAAATCCCTGAGGAGGTCTTAGGAAAACCGCCCTAATGGCTGAGGGATTTGGGAGTCAGTTATGGGTAATTTATTGGGATACGTTTTCTGGTGAGAGGATTTTCCTAAGAATGTTCACTTAAGGATGTACAAAGCTACATTCAGCATGAATCCACTTAAGTGTCTATTCTTGAAAGTTTCTAGAACCGTTGAGTGTACGTTCAGCATATCGAGTTATGACCTACATGTTGAGTTATGCCCAACATGTTGAGTTATGCCCAACATGTTGAACGTAAGTTGAACACGTTGAACAAATGACCGACATGTTGAGCATACGAGCAATAACTAATTTTTGTTCATGTAAACAAAATACAACTGCAGAGAAAAATGCTTACGGGAAAAAATTGAGAGAGAGAGAGAGAGAGAGAGAGAGATGAGAGAGATGCGAGAGAGAGAGAGAGAGAGAGTCATTTACTATTAATAGCCAGGGAACCTAATCATTTGGTCAAATAGCCATCGGCTGTTTGATGAAATATTTTGGAAAAAAATAATTTAATTAAGGAAGAAGTTTAGGTATAGCTGTTCGTAAATAAAAAGTGAATTATTGGCGTAATTAGAAATTCATTAAACTGACAAATTTAAATAATTAAAATGTAAAAAAAAATACAGATTATTTATATTGGGAATTCCTGTAAATGCGTGGCATTTATAAAAATAAAATATATAAAAATAAAAAAATCGTTAATATAAATTTGAAATAATATTTGAAAGGGGATTATATAATATATGTATAAATGTGTGTGTTATATATGGTATATATATATATATATATATATATATATATATATATATATATATATATATATATATATATATATATATATATATATATATATAATATAATAACCCTCGCTAAATATTATTTTATCTTATTTGCGTTCCTTTTTTTGTATTATTTATTTTATTTGACAAATTTCAAGTATTTACAGCAATTATCGACATAAATAATCCTTGTATGATAATATGAAAGGGATTACATACATAATAAATCTGTGTACAAATATGTTTACAAAGTTATTTACATATATCCAATAAATCACTGCATAAAAACATAAAGAAAGGAAATTATACATCTAAATATAGGTATAAAATAATCCCTGTATAAAAGTATAAAAAAACAATACTCATCTATACATAATATCATGAATTCCTGTATATATAAAACACAAAATATGGATTACAAATATTTATAAAATAGAAAATAGAAACCTCTAAATCCCAGCTGGACCCAGCCAAAGCTTTCGCAGTCTAAACACCAACAGCGACCTATCTGTTCCAATTCCAGTTTCAGGAATGAGTTCCTGTCCCATCCAGCCTGTGATGAGTGTTTTGATGGAACATTTTGGGTGGAACGCTTTTCCTCCTTTGCAATCAGGGACAGCAACGGGTAGAAGTCAACATTTTAATCCAATTTTTGGGGTCATTTTATTTAGTCAGTTTTTTGGTATGTAGAAAACGAGTTTCTCTCTCTCTCTCTCTCTCTCTCTCTCTCTCTCTCTCTCTCTCTCTCTCTCTCCCCGATATCTGCAACTGTTCTCAACAAGTAGTTTCAACTGCTTCAAAGGATTCCGTCTGAAATAACCAACATTTTCAAAATTAGGTTTTTTTTTACCCTTTTTGAAAAGTAGTGACTGAGAAGCTACAGTTGTATCGAGACGCCCCTTTGAGTTCAAATTACAAAACAAGATTTTGTAATCTCTGACGAGTCCAGCTGGGAACCAGATTTCCTAATGAGGTTCTTAATGAAGATGTGGAGATGACACTTGTGGACTCCAAAGGTATATAATCGTCTTAGGAATTCCGAGACAAGTTTCTCTCTTAAATGTCCTGAATTTCCACTTGACTTTCTCACTTTCTTTAGCATTTCTTAGATTTTCTCTCCTTTCTAAGCTTTCTAAAGCTTTCCTGATGCCTTAGGAAGTTTAGTTTAAAGAGAAGCGAATGTTTATGTTTGTTTACAATTGATGGTGGTATTAGGTGTGATGATAGAAAATAACACATCAAATAATGATAATAATAATAATAATAATAATAATAATAATAATAATAATAGGAGGAGGAGAAGGAAAACCAACCTAAGCATGGCATGGATAGACTATAAGAAAGCCTTCGACATGATACCACACACATGGCTAATAGAATGCCTGAAAATATATGGGGCAAAGAAAACACCATCAGCTTCTTCAAAAATACAATACGCAACTGGAATACAATACTTAAAAGCTCTGGAATAAGACTAGCAGAGGTTAATATCAGGAGAGGGATCTTCCAGGGGCGACTCACTGTCCCCACTACTCTTCGTAGTAGCCATGATTCCCATGACAAAAGTACTACAGAAGATGGATGCGGTACCAACTCAAGAAAAGAGGCAACAGAATCAACAATCTGATGTTCAAGGACGACATCAAGCTGTATGGTAAGAGCATCAAGGAAATAGATACCCTAATCCAGACTGTAAGGATTGTATCTGGGGACATCAGGATGGAGTTTGGAATAGAAAAATGCGCCTTAGTCAACATACAAAAAGGCAAAGTAACGAGAACTGAAGGGATAAAGCTACCAGATGGGGAGCAACATCAAACACATAGATGAGACAGGATACAAATTCCTGGGAATAATGGAAGGAGGGGATATAAAACACAAGAGATGAAGGACACGATCAGGAAAGAATATATGCAGAGACTCAAGGCGATACTCAAGTCAAACTCAAAGCCGGAAATATGATAAAGCCATAAACACATGGGCAGTGCCAGTAATCAGATACAACGCAGGAATAGTGGAATGGACGAAGGCAGAACTCCGCAGCATAGATCAGAAAACCAGGAAACATATGACAATACACAAAGAACTACACCATTCGCAAATACGGACAGACTATACATAAAACGAAAGGAAGGAGGGAGAGGACTAATAAGCATAGGAGGACTGCGTCAACATCGAGAACAGAGCACTGGGGCAATATCTGAAAACAGTGAAGGAGAGGTGGCTAAAGAGTGCATGGGAAGAAGGACTAATAAAAATAGACGAAGACCCAGAAATATACAGAGACAGGAGAATGACAAACAGAACAGAGGACTGGCACAACAAACCAATGCACGG
>NC_087223.1:4941365-4943865 GCF_015104395.2 Macrobrachium nipponense
TTTAAAATACTGAAAGGCATAACGAAAGTAGACAGTAACCTTATTTACATTAAACGAAACCCAGACAAGAAATAATGGATGGAAACTAGAGCTAAAGAGATACAACATATCCCATTGTTGTGGGAACATCTTCACATATAAAATATGTGACACGTGGAACAAAATGCCACCAGAAGTTGTAAACAGCAACAGTGTGGAAGAGTTTAAAAGAAAGCTAGACAAAATCATTAGGACGACACTGTGAATGAACAGTAAAACCTGCTCCTAGAGATAAGTGAGCACGTGATGTCTCCTTTCAGAATAGACTAACAAGTCTTTGAGACATCCTAATCCTTGTCTCTCTCTCTCTCCTCTCTCATCTCTCTCTCTCTCTCTCTCTCTCTCTCACACACACACACACACACACCACACACACACACACACCGAATTCAAGAAATGTTTAACAGTCAGAAAACGTAAAAAAAATGATAATCGTAAATAACTATTACAACTTCCTTGATTGAATCACGCACTGACAAAAAAGTTACGACCCCTCGCAAATGAACCAACGTAAATCGAATACCATTCTACGATCACCATATGACACGAACACATCTTACGAAACGTGTACTAGATAGAGTTCACGAACAGCCGCTTTAAACAAAAAATAGAAAACCAGAAATACGACTCACCCAGCTTCAGAATATATATCTATCATACCACAGCAAATGCAATATCGTATGCTGAATTGACGCGGGATTTTGCTTACGTTTTTTACGAACCTCGGTCCTTCATCTGACTGGATTTGGTCCAACGTGAACAAAAATTTAGATATTTACATACATATATATATATATATATATATATATATATATATATATATATATATATATATATATATATATATATATATATATATATATATATATTTTTTTTTTTTTTTTTTTTTCGGAGGGAAATAGGTCATGTGTAAATGCTAAAAATGATTCGAATGCAGCGAGTACGTGTTTGGTACGTTTGAGGGATATTATTAATTAAAAAAGGTTGGTGGATGTTTCAGCTACCATATATTCCGATTTATATAGATATATATATATATATATATATATATATATATATATATATATATATATATATATATATATATATATATATATATGATAGAGAGAGAGAGAGAGAGAGACGATGAGAGAGAGAGAGAGCGACCCGAGAGAGAGAGAGAGAGAGACATCCTTCGATATATACAAAACTTTTTGATTGAAAAGAGACAAAGTAAGAATGAAAATATATACATAAAATAGATATCAGATATTGGTTCCAAATCTGTCAGTTCCTCTGACGAGAAAACCCGAGAGTGTGAATCTTGATTCTGTGATTTCTCCAGATCATCAGCCTTCGATCGATTCTCGATCAGTCAGTCAGTCAGTCAGTCCCTTTGATGAGAGTTGTCGTTGCTGATGCGTCCTACAAAAAAAAAAATAAATAAATAAATAAAATGCTTCAAAATGATTCATACGACAAAACGTTTCTACAGAAAGTTGCTACAGAAAGCTGGTAGAGAAAGCTGCTTCAAATCATTTCTACGGAAAGCTGCTACAGAAAGTTGCTACAAAACGCTTCTACAGAAAGCTGCTACAAATCTTTTCTACAGACAGCTCCTACAGAAATCTGCTAAATAACGCTTCTACAGAAAGCTGCTACAAATCTTTTCTACAGAAAGCTGCTACAAATCTTTTATACAGAAAACTGCTACAAATAGTGGCCACAAAAAGTTGCTACAGAAAGCTGCTACAAAAACCTGCTACAGAAATCTGCTACAAAACGCTTCTACAGAAAGCTGTTACAATCTTTCTATAGGAAGCTCTACAAATCGTTTCTACAGAAAGCTGTTACAAATCTTTCTACAGGAAGCTGCTACAAATCTTTTCTACAGAAAGCTGCTACAAATCGTTACTACAAAAAGTTGTTACAGAAAGCTGCTATAGAAAGTTTCTACAGAAAGTTGCTACAAAACGTTTCTACAGGAGCTGCTACAAATCTTTCCTTCAGATAGCTACTACAGAAATCTTCTACAAAACGCTTCTACAGAAGCTGCTACAAATCTTTTCTACAGAAGCTACTACAGAAATCGTCTACAAAACGTTTCTACAGAAAGCTGCTACAGAGAGCTGCTGCAAAACGTTTCTACAGAAAACTGCTACAGAAAGTTACTACTGAAAGCTGCTTCAAATCGTTTCTACAGAAAGTTGCTACAGAAAGCTGCTACAGAAATCTGCTACAAAACTCTTTTACGGAAAGCTACTTCAAATTGTTTCTACAGAAAGCTGCTACAGAGAGCTGCTAAAAAACGTTTCTACAGAAAACTGCTACAGAAAGCTGCTACAGAAAACTGCTACAAAACGCTTCTACAGAGAGCTGCTACAAATCGTTTCTACAGAAAGCTGCTACAGAAAGCTCTAACTTTCTGTAGAAACCTACAGAAAGCTGCTACAAATCTTTTCTACACAAAGCTGCTACAATA
>NC_087223.1:4948865-4958865 GCF_015104395.2 Macrobrachium nipponense
ATAAGGCTTCAGGCAATTATAGAATGCATTAAAAAAAAAATTATGTTTATGAAAATAAATATACATATCTGTTTGAATTCAACAGTTTTTATGGGTGGCATTTTGGCAAACCAGAGAATAAGGTTTCAGCCAATTTCAGAAGACACAAACACAACTTAGATATAAATATAAAAAGGAATACAGTAGGTAATACAACAACAACAACAACATATACTACAACATTGAAAACATAAAATGTAAATATCTTCTATACTTTTACAATAATTTTAATGAATAGCATTTAGATAAAATAAGGCTTTAGATAAATGTAGAACTCCCAGATACAACTTAGATACAAAAATTACACCAACTAAAACAACAAATACAACAACAATATCACATACACCACTGAAATATTAAAATGTTGATATCGCTATTTCTTCACAATAGTACTTGGGCAAGACATAGAATAAGGCTTTAGATAACTGTGGAACTCACAGATACAACTTAGATATAAAAATAAAAAACTTGAACAGAAAATACAACAGCTACAACAACGGCAAATACAACACAAATCTGAACCTGGTTTCAGACGCTTTCCCGTCGGGCTGAAAAAAAAAAGAAAAAAAAAAACATAATTTTTCCTCACGAACAATTTTAATCCTCTCCTGAACTGGACTTTTTTTTTCTTTCTTTTTTTCTGCCGCTGTTGGGAACAAGGTTACGGCCGGTAAACTTTCTCTCTCTCTCTCTCTCTCTCTCTCTCTCTCTCTCTCTCTCTCTCTCTCTCTACTTATCTTACTTCGGGTTACTTTTATGGGATTTTTACTGCCTCGATTTCATAAATGTGTTTTACCCCGTGATGGAATCGTGATCTTGTTTGTCGAAGAGAATTTGCGGTGGGGAATGCACACACACACACACACACATACACACACATACACGCACAACCACACATACACACTCACACACACACACATTATAATTCCCCTTTGGTATTATTTCAGAGGTAGAGCTAATTGGAAATTAAATGACGTTTGTGGCTTAATGTCTGTGCATATGAAATGTCACTGTGAGGTGGTTATTATTCATATATATATATATATATATATATATATATATATATATATATATATATATATATATATATATATATATATATATATATATGAATAACTATGATCGCCTTACAATTCAACAAGTTCGCTAACTTTAGCTAGAGAAACAGTTATATAATAACTAATAATAATGATAATAATAATGATAATAACTATAATATAATAATAATAATAATAATAAAGAACGATAGACAGAAATAACATCTCTCCATATGTAGGAAGTGCATTACGAAAAATGAAACCATAAACCAATAGCAAGCGAATGCCCGGCACTTGCACAGAAACCAGTACAAAAAGAGGCATGATTCAGTGGCAAAAGCCCTCCACTGGAGCCTGTGCAAGAAACATCAGCTACCTTGCAGTAATAAGTGGTACGAGCAACAACCTGAGGGAGTGATAGAAAACGATCAGCAAAGATCCTCTGGGACTATGGTATCAGGACGGATAGGGTGATACGTGCAAACAGACCAGACGTGACGTTGATTGACAAAGTCAAGAAGAAAGTATCACTCATTGATGTCGCAATACCATGGGACACCAGAGTTGAAGAGAAAGAGAGGGAAAAATTGGATAAGTATCAAGATCTGAAAATAGAAATAAGAAGGATATGGGATATGCCAGTGGAAATCGTACCCATAATCAGAGGAGCACTAGGCACGATCCCAAGATCCCTGAAAAAGAATCTAGATAAACTAGAGGCTGAAGTAGCTCCAGGATTCATGCAGAAAGAGGTGTGATCCTAAAAACGGCACACACAGTAAGAAAAGTGATGGACTCCTAAGCAGGCAGGATGCAACCCGAAACCCCACAATATAAATATCACCCCGTCGAATTGGAGGACTGTAATAGAGCAATATAGAGCAATATATATATATATATATAGTATATATATTATATATATATTTTATATATAGAATATATATATATATATGTATTGTATTATATATAGTATATAGATATCATAATATATATATATATATATTAGAGATATATATAATATAGATATATATATAATATATATAGATTAGAGATATATATATATTATATATAGATATGATATATATATATATATATATATATATATATAGAGATATATATATATATGATATATATATATAATATATTTATAATGTATATATATATATATATATATGGATGTTATATATATATATATATATATATATATATAAGATATATATATATATATAAAAAAAAAAAAAAAAAAAAAAAAAAAAAAAAATATATATATATATATATATATAGTATATATAATAAATTATAATATATATAATAATATATATATGTAATAATATTATATTAATAATATTATATATTAATTATATATTATATAATATTATATATAATATGATATATTTATAGTAATAATAATAATAATTATTTTATATAGTAATTTTTATTTATCAAGAAGTTTTATTTATTTTTCACATCAGTAAAATAACAACTAGATTATTAACCGTAAATTGTATAATATATATATATATATATATATATATATATATATATATATATATATATATATATATATATATATATATATATATATATATATATATATGTGTGTGTGTGTGTGTGTGTGTCTAAAAGCTACACACAGTCCTTTATTACAGAAAGAAAACACGATCATTTGCATAAATATAAATAGCAGGCGCCAACACTGTACAAAATATCCCGTTTCAACAAATTTTTCGAACTGTTCAATTTTTCTGAGAGTTACAACTGAGCTGGAACGTTCAGTAGTTTGAGCATATATTTCTGGATATGCTATATGTATGATATACAGATATTTGTATATGTGAATATATATATATATATATATATATATATATACTATATATATATCTATATATAGTATATATATATATATATATATATATATATATATATAATTCACACTTGATATTTCCTTGATATTGTACTGAAGTAAAAATATGAATAAATAAAAAGTTATCCCAATAATCAGCTCTTATTATTATTTATTATTATTATTATTATTTTTTTTTTTTTTTTTTTTGCTCTATCACAGTCCTCCAATTCGACTGGGTGCTTAATTTATAGTGTGGGGTTCCGGGTTGCATCCTGCCTCCTTAGGAGTCCATCACTCTTCTTACTATGTGTGCCGTTTCTAGGATCACACTCTTCTGCATGAGTCCTGGAGCTACTTCAGCTCTAGTTTTTCTAGATTCTTTTCAGGATCTTGGGATCGTGACCTAGCGGCTACTATGATTAGGGTACGATTTTCCACTGGCATATCCCATATCCTTCTTATTTCTATTTTCAGATCTTGATACTTATCCAATTTTTCCCTCTCTTTCTCTTCAACTCTGGTGTCCCATGGTATTGCGACATCAATGAGTGATACTTTCTTCTTGAATTTGTCAATCAACGTCACGTCTGGTCTGTTTGCACGTATCACCCTATCCGTTCTGATACCATAGTCCCCCAGAGGATCTTTGCCTGATCGTTTTCTATCACTCCTTCAGGTTGGTGCTCGTACCACTTTATACTGCAATGTAGTCTGATGTTTCTTCTTGCACAGGCTCCAGTGGAGGCCTTTGCCACTGAATCATGCCTCTTTTTGTACTGGTTCTGTGGAAGTGCCGGGCATTCACTTGCTATGTGGTTTATGGTTTCATTTTTCGTATTGCACTTCTACATATGGGAGAGATGTTATTTCCGTCTATCGTACTTTGAACATATCTGGTTCTTAGGGCCTGATCTTGTACCGCTGTTATCATTCCTTCAGTTTCCTTCTTTAGCTCTCCCCATCTGTAGCATTGCCAATGTCATTGCTGGCTAGTTCTTTAGTCTGTCTCATGTATTGTCCGTGCATTGGTTTGTTGTGCCAGTCCTCTGTTCTTTCTGTCTTTCTCCTGTCTCTGTATATTTCTGGGTCTTCGTCTGCGTTTATTAGTCCTTCTTCCATGCATCTTTAGCCACTCGTCTTCACTGGTTTTCAGATATTGCCCCAGTGCTCTGTTTTCGATGTTGACGCAGTCCTCTATACTTAGTAGTCCTCTCCCTCCTTCCTTTCGTGTTATGTATAGTCTGTCCGTATTTGCTCTTGGGTGTAGTGCTTTGTGTATTGTCATATGTTTTCCTGGTTTTTCTGATCTATGCTGCGGAGTTCTGCCTTCGTCCATTCCACTATTCCTGCGCTGTATCTGATTACTGGCACTGCCTATGTGTTTATGGCTTTTATCATATTTCCGGCATTGAGTTTTGACCTGAGTATCGCCTTGAGTCTCTGCATATATTCTTTCCTGATCGTGTCCTTCATCTCTTGGTGTTTTATATCTCCTCCTTCCATTATTCCAGGTATTTGTATCCTGTCTCATCTATGTGTTTGATGTTGCTCCCATCTGGTAGCTTTATCCCTTCAGTTCTCGTTACTTTGCCTTTTTGTATGTTGACTAAGGCGCATTTTTCTATTCCAAACTCCATCCTGATGTCCCCAGATACAATCCTTACAGTCTGGATTAGGGTATCTATTTCCTTGATGCTCTTATCATACAGCTTGATGTCGTCCATGAACATCAGATGGTTGATCTGTTACCTCTTTTCTTGAGTTGGTACCCGGCATCCATCTTCTGTAGTACTTTTGTCATGGGAATCATGGCTTACTACGAAGAGTAGTGGGGACAGTGAGTCGCCCTGGAAGATCCCTCTCCTGATATTAACCTCTGCTAGTCTTATTCCAGAGCTTGTAAGTATTGTATTCCAGTTGCGCATTGTATTTTTGAGGAAGCTGATGGTGTTTCCTCTGCCCCATATATTTTCAGGCATTCTATTAGCCATGTGTGTGGTATCATGTCGAAGGCTTTCTTATAGTCTATCCATGCCATGCTTAGGTTGGTTTTCCTTCTCCTACTGTTCTTCATTACCATTTTGTCTATCAGGAGCTGGTCTTTTGTGCCCCTCACTTCCTTCTGCAGCCTTTCTGTTGGTGGGGGATGGTGTTTGTCTCCTCTAGGTAGTTGTATAGCCTTTCACTGATGATACCTGTTAGTAACTTCCACTTATTGGTAGGCAGGTGATAGGCCTGTAGTTACTGGCTATATTTCCCTTACTCTTGTCTTTTTGTACTAAGGATGTTCTTCCTGTGGTCATCCATTTGGGTGCTTGGTGATTTGAGATACAATGCTGGAGTTGTTCTGCTATTCGTGGGTGTAGGGCCTTGAAGTTTTGAGCCAGTATCCATGGACTTCATCGGGACCTGGGGCTTTCCGAGTTGGCATTTTCTTTAGTTGGTGTCTGACTGTGTCTGTCGTGATGTCTGTGAATCTTTGTTTTATTCTCCCTGTTTTTCTTCCTTGACTTCCTGGAGCCATGTTGCATGTTTGTTGTGTGATACGGATTGCTCCATATGTTTTCCCAGAGTCTCTTACTTGGTTCGGCTTCAGGAATTTCTGGGTGGTTGTCTTCCCCTCTTAGTTGGCTGTATAGTCTTTTCTGGTTGGTTCCGAATAGTTTGTTCTGTTGGTATCCCTTATTCCTGTTCATGTACCGTTGGATCTTGTGTGCTTTGGCCTTAATCCTCTGTTTTACATCTTCTTTGTTGTTGTTTAGTTTAGTCCCCTCCTCGTTGTACTTTGTATTTTCTCGTTGAGTTCCTCCCCTTGTTTTCCTTGCTTCTTAGCCTTTTTTTCTGCCATCTCTTTCAGTTTACTCAAGTCAGATCTCATCACCATGATTTGCTTTTCCAGGCGCCTTTTCCAAGGAGGTTGCTGTTTTGGTTTCTGTTGGGTTGGTTGTGCTGGTGGTGTTGGTGTTCGAATTCCCATCAGTTCTGCTACTAATCTTGCTCCTGCATATGTCAAGTTATTATTATTATTATTATTATCATTATTATTATTATTATTATTTTATTATTATTATTTATTATCTATGTAGATGTATTTTTTTATATTAAAACATATTATTCTCATCTACTAAAAGAGAGAGAGAGAGAGAGATAGAAAGAGAGAGAGAGAATACTCTTCGTCCTGAATGACGTCACATGTTTATCAAAGCAGCGCCTTTGTAACGGCTCCTCCCTCAACGCCCTCGGAGCCGAAGACCTCCCCGGAATCGATCCCAGGCGACCGTTATACTGTCTCCAGGATTTCTCCTCAGACGGGCATCATTTCTCTATCTCTCTCTCTCTCTAAATCTCCAGGGAAAGTGGATCAGTTCAGGGGATGAATTTTTAAAGCGATATTCTAATATTTCCAGTAAAAATTTTCCTTCTATAACTCACGAGAATCCTGAAGGAATTTGGTTTAAAATAACTCTCTTTTATTAACTCAACTTTGAGTTTATTTGTGAATTAAAAATAAGAATTTTATCAAACTAAAGACTTCTTTAGTATAAGATATACCTCTTATTTTAAGTTCATCAAATCTCTGCTTCGTTTGGGTTTTAGGTTGGCCAAGGTTATGGGCAATTTTTTTCCTAGGGCTTTCCTGAACAAATCTGGTGAATTACTAAACGTCCCTAACCTTTAGATCTACGTATATACCTAAAACGAATATCAATCTAACCCAAAAACAGATAACATTCAATCTTTCCAGTATTGGTCTATTGGTCTTCAAAGAACTAGAAAAATATTTAAAACTCCTTAATCCTTTAGACGTATATCTACCCCTAAATCAATTATTTATTTAATCCATAAGCAGATTATACACACTCTTTCCACGTTCCCCTTCAGAAAAGCGGATAAACTACCTAGAAATGCTAAATCCTTTGAGCTTTTACGCTTAAAACAATCCTGCGTTTAACCCATTAGCAGACTACAGATTTCCAGGATTCCCCTTCCAGAAACTAGTAAAATATCTAAAACTTCCTTAATTCTTGAGACCTATATACTTATAACAACCATTAATTTAGCCCAACGTAGATTAAAGACAGTCTTTCCAGGATTATCATTTGACAAAATTAAAGAATTAGCTAAAATTCCTCAATTCCTTTAGCCTGTATCACCAAAACAAGCCTTGTTTTCAAAGTTCATAGACAAAAACTCTCCAGGATTTACCCTTCAAGAAATTGATAAAGTAATAATCCTTCATCCTTTGAAACCTATAGCCTAAAGCAACCCTTATTTTACCCCCCACAAAAAACATAATTAAAACATGATAAACAACAACAAAAATTAAATTCAATATTTTTCCCTCCAACAAGAACGTCCATCATTGAACAGCTTTCTGTCGAAGACTATTCATCCTCGATCCGTCTCCAATAACTCAAAGACGATCCCAACAGAATGATTAACTGACAGACAATCATTTGAGTCCCAAAGATTATAAAGATTACCAAGATTTGAGGCAGAGAACAGAGTAGAGGCAAATCTTCCGAATTACCCAATACGAAATCAGGGCCCAATCTGCGAACGCATCCTATCATTGTTTTTTTTTTTTTTTTATTTCAAATAAACTTCTCTTGAACGTCATGGCGAAATAGAGGCCTTTGTATTTTTCACATAGTAAACGAATTACACAAAAGGTCCCTTTTGTACCGTCTGTAATTTACGAGTCTGGAGGAGAGAGAGAGAGAGAGAGAGAGAGAGAGAGAGAGAGAGAGAGAGAGAGAGAGGTGGATTTAGGACCACATTGGGTGGGGTGATGGGTGTGGTGGGGGGTCTGGCTACACCTGCCGAAGTTAAAACGCTACAAAAGAGGAAACAATTCTTTCATGAAAGTGGTCTCTCTTTCCCTTCCCTTTCTCTCTCTCTAATTCTCTTTGTCTTCGTCTTTCATGGCAGGTTGATGGTTTCAGCTAATACTCTCTCTCTCTCTCTCTCTCTCTCTCTCTCTCTCTCTCTCTCTCTCTCTCTCTCTCTCTCTTCGCCTAGGGCCTGATTACTTTGAAGGAATGATGCAGAGTGCGGTTTTAATTCGCGATTTCTGAGGGGCGTACGACGCAATGTCCGTTGCCCAGATTCTACTCATTCCGGAATGAAATAACCCCCTCCCCCTGCCCCCTTTTAAAGCCAGGGCACCAACGAAATCACAAATTCCATTAATGCCTCTCGTCCTTTAGGTGAGATCGAGGTGAATCTCGGTGCTGCAGGATTGTGATTCAATGTGAGATGTTTGACTCTTGTTTCTTCAGGGACTGAACGCCCCTCTAAATTCACCTTACATTGATATTACAGACTTATCTGAAATAGACATAAAATAAAACTGTCTTGACACCATTTTCCAGACCTTGTTACACCCGCAGACGATCTCTTTCAACTCTCTCGTGCCTGGGTTCGAATTGGCTCTGGAGAAGCCTTCAAAGAGGACTCAAAACCTTTTTACTAATGAGGATCCTTCCTCCTCCTCCTCCTCCTCCTCCTCCTCCTCCTCCTCCTCCTCCTCCTCCTCCTCTTGCGCCGTTCAGAAGCTCCTCACTTCGTTAGCTCTGTTCCCTTTCGTCGGGGTAATGAGCAGCAGGGTACACTGTGACCCTTTGTGTACTTTCTGGTGCCCTTAGAAGGCGGCTAGGATCGGAGGAGCGACCGTGACGGTATATCTGAAGGCGGAAACGTCTTCTCTGTCTGTTGTCAAGGAACTCCATGATCTTAGAAAGAATTTGTAAAGTATATGACAAACATTACTCTAATCCTCAACCCTGAAAAAATAAACTTATTGATAAAGTATATTGCTCCTTAGGATATTGTCAGTGAACAGTGACGTCGGTGATGAAGTTTAACTGTAAATCAAAACAGCTATTAACAGTTTTTCATTGCCAATTTTACGCCACAGTGAAAAAAAGATTCTCTCTCTCTCTCTCTCTCTCTCTCTCTCTCTCTCAATGAAGGAGACAGAAAGCGCCAATCAAACAGTTTTACGAGAGGTTTTTCACTTCTTGAACGAGCTTGTCTGTACCAAATTACCGGTGAAGTCTGCCTAATTGCGAGTTGAACTTCCCTAATTGGGTGTCGAGTCGGACTTTGGGTGTATGAATAGAGTCCTCCTAGCCTTTCCCAGTCGTCGTAAATTAGGCTTGAGGACTCTTATGGGCTCAGACTTTTACCAGAAGGAGACGTCTCACTCCTACCTTGGAATCTCGACTTGAGGACCTCAATTTAACGTACATTTCTTCAACATAAAACTGATGTATGTATTACAACATAATCTTATTTGCTTCTTTGGGGTATGATAACTCTGTAATGACTGCGTATTCAGTCAGTTTGTGGCGTATGAATACACAATGCGTATGGGAACTTTAGGTTACGTTGAAGATATCAGTATAATCAATTACATTTGCTTAGCTTCGGATTACTGGAAATTTGAAAGTCTTTCCAAGATGATAGACATTTCCACAACTGTTAAAAGATAGTTCCCCAAAAATTCTTCAGTCCAACAAGAAAATAACCCAAAAGGAAGACGGGAGATAAAAATTGGAGATAAAACAGCCTGAAAAATTAAACACATTTCTAGTTGCTTTAGCATTTGCTAAATAAACGACAGGAGTTTATTTCCCCTTTGAGGTCACAAGAAGAGTGTCTGGGTGTCTCTCCTCATACAACAAAGAGAGAGTCTCTCTCTCTCTCTCTCTCTCTCTCTCTCTCTCTCTAGAGCCTTGTGGGGCTCCTGTCACAACAAAGACGGAAGCAGACCTTCTATTTATATGGAAATAATCCAACAGACATGAAGCAAAAAGTGAACTGGAAACAACCGATGCATTTTGAGTCAAACGAAATTTGATGGGATCAAGTCTAGAGGTTTCTGACAAAAAATGTGTAGTTTTCTCCGTTCTCTCAGGGATGAATATCGATCAGTTGATAGGTTAAAGGAAATTGATCCTGAAACTAGAGTTGCAAAAGGACGATTTTAGTATATGGTTAAAACAGGGCCTTAGGAAACCAGATGGATATAATCCAATCATACGTAAAGTTGAACCAACTACTATATCTTACA
>NC_087223.1:4964033-4979033 GCF_015104395.2 Macrobrachium nipponense
TTTCTGGAGACTTTGCGAATATAAATGATAGTTTTAATCTGTTGCTATCATTTCTGTGATAAAGAAAATATATCTGAATTATAGGAGTTGTTGTTGTTGTTTGTTGTTGTTGTTGTTGTTGTTGTTGTTGTTGTTTTCAATTTTTGATGTGTTATTTTTAATCATCACACCTAATACCACCATTAACTTTAAACAAACATTCACTTCTCTTCAAACTAAACTTTCAAGAGGCATCAGAAAGGCTTAGAAAGTTTAGAAAGGAGAGATGATCTAAGAAACGAATTAAAGAAAGTGAGAAAATAAAGTGAATATTCAGAAAATTCAAGAGAGAAACAAAATAGTCACGAAATTCCTGAGACGATTATATACCTTTGAAGTTCACAAGTGTCATCTGTACTTCTTCATTAAGAACTTCATTAGGAAATCTGGTTCCCAGCTGGACTCATCAGAGATTACGAAATCTTGTTTTGTATTTTTGAACTCAAAGGGGCCTCTCGATACAGCTGCAATGTGTCGTTAATTACTTTATTTTTAAAGCGTAAAAAAAACAAAAAAACCTAAACAGGAAAATTGGTCCACGACTTAGAGGTTCTTTAGAGATTACAAAATCTGTTTTGTAATTTTAACTCAAAGGGGCGTTTCGATACAGATGTAGCTTCCTAATCATTATTTTTCAAAACGGGTACAAAAAACCTAATTTGGGAAAATGTTGCTTCTTTCATACGAAATCCTCTGAAGGGGTAGAAACTACTAGTTGAGTCCAGTTAGAGACCTTGGAAAGAGAGAGAGAGAGAGAGAGAGAGAGAGAGAGAGAGAGAGAGAAGCTCTTTAGCTACAACATTTCCCAAAAAAACTGACTAAATAAAATTACCCAAAAAAACATTCTTATTAAAGTGTTGACATCAACTTGCAGCTGTCCCTTATTGCAAATGAGGAAAGGCGTTCCACCAAAACATTCCAAAACGTTCCATTAAAACGCTCCATGAAAACGTTCCACAAAGCGCTTATCACAGGCTGGATGGGACAGGAACTCATTCCCGAAACTGGAATTGGAACAGATAAGGTCGCTTTTCGTGTATAGACTTCGAAAGGATTGGCTGGGTCTACCTAGGATTTAGAGGTTTCTATTTCTCATATATATATATTTGTAATCCTTATTTTGTGTTTATATATATACAGGAATTTGTGATATATATGTACAGACGAATCTCATTTTTTTTATATTTTATACAGTGTTTATTTCATACCTATATTTAGAGATATAATTTTCTTTCTTTATAATTTTTATGCAGTGATTTATTTTTTTATCTATATATGTAAATAATTTTAAAAAAAATTTTTTACACAGATTTATTATATATGTAATCCCCTTTTGTATCATCATATAATTCCGTAAATCCTTGAAATTTATCAAATAAAATAGATAATACAAATAACATAAAATGGGGATATATAATACATACGTACATATATATATATATATATATATATATTTATATATATATATATATATATATATATATATATATATATTAATATATATATATATATATATATATATATCTAATAAAAGGAGCCCATAAAAACACCAAAATATAGAGAGAAAAGTACTATATTTCAGAGAATGCTGTCTCTCTCTTCAGGTATATGAAGGAGGAAGGTTTACAGAAAAGGTGGTATTTATACCAAGAGATCCATCCACAGGTAAGCCAATTTATGTCACCCCCGCTGATAATCTTCCTTTAATCCTCTTAAGTGGAAATGAGCCCTGAATGGCTGCGGGTGGGTTGTGGGGACGGGGGGACGGGGGAATGTGGGATGTTTAGTTTAATAATATTTTTTGAAAACAGCTTAATCAGCAGTTTGGGTGGAAATGAGGTCAGTGACACAGACCATTGGTCCCTTTCCCAATGTGACCAGATATTTTTTTTCAAGGGGGCGGGGGAGGGGGGGCCGGAAATTTTTTGTTACGGTATACTGAACGCATCCAGCCCAGTAGCTTTGATGTCGATGGTGGGTATGTAATATACAGACTTATAAGCGCCTGATTATGTCAAGTACCATAACTTTTTTCTGTTATAATATATCGAGGATTCCCTTTTATTTTATCTTAAGGATTTGGTCTTCCAAGTTTTATAATAAATAAAAATTGTTCTTTATTTTTTTATTTATATATTGTTTATGTTTATTATATATTCTAGTAATATTTTTTTTTATTCTAAGGATTTTGTTCTTCCAAATTTTATAGAAAATAAAAATTTTTCCTATCTCTTTTTATTTATAAATTTGTTTATGGTTATTATATGTTAGAGTAGGTTTTTTTTTTCATTTTAAGCAATCTGGTCTTCCAAAAAATCTATCAAAAATAATAATTTTCTTTTTATAAATAATAAATTCATTTTTATTAAATATTCAATTTAAGGATGGAGTCTAAAAATCTATAAAAATATTAATGATTATATTTTTGGTTTCGTAAATTTATAGATTTATTTCTTGGTTATATTAGACTTAAAGATTCCTCTCTTTAGATTTAAGGAACCATCCTCTTAAACCATATATAAAATTAAAATTTTATTTTATTTTCCCTAAATTTCAAATTTATTTGTATGTTTTTTTTCATATTTAAGGATTCAGCCCCTTAATTTTAAGGATTCCAGCTTCCAACTCTCTCTCTCTCTCTCTCTCTCTTCTCTCTCTCTCTCTCTCTCTCTCTCTCTCTCTCTCTCTCAGTATATTCTTCATGTTAATAGGGCTACTACTGTACAATGTGAGTTGGCTTATCTCTACAGGCCAGCTCTCTCTCTCTCTCTCTCTCTCTCTCTCTCTCTCTCTCTCTCTCTCTCTCTCTCTCTCTGAGTGCATTATTCATGAAAACAGGAGCATTGGTGTCATACGGGCGTTTATATATTTGCTCGTAATATTTTGAGGAGAGTTTGTATTAAAAAAAATCCTTTGGGCAATTTAAATATGTATGTATATATATATATATATATATATATATATATATATATATATATATATATATATATATATATATATATATATATATATATATATATATATATTAGTATGATGGCGTGTGTGTTTAATGCTGCATACCTGTGTGTGGATTTGTATGTGTGTGTGTTTGTGTATGGATGTATGTAAATGTGTTTTTACGTCCTCAAATAAGCAACTGCTTAGTTGTTATATTGAAATAAAAGGGAATGTTTGATGATTTCTTAAAAGCGAATGTCTGGTTAACAGAACTTAATCCAGAGATAACTATAGAAATAATTCTATAAACTAAATGATAATCAATTATAGATTAAAAATTCGTTTTCATAACTGAATCAAATTGATTTAGCAAGAAAGAATTAACTAGAAATAGGATCAAAATTCAATCCTCGTATAATTATAGAAGTAATTCTACAAACACATTGATAATGAATTATTTAGTGGAAAAAATAATTATATAACAATAAATATAAAGAAATATTAATTTTGATACCTAAGATAAAAAAGTAACTTGACTAAAACAACGAATTTCCCCAAACAATTTGTTTAAGTATTTGTTATTATTTCTCTTTTTTCTTTGTTTGCTTCTTTGCAGACTCTCTGATGTATTTGGGGGTAATCTTCTGAAGTGCTTTGAAGTCGTCAAAGAGAGTGGAGACACAAGAGTTTCTCGGGAATTGGGGGAAATGTGAAGTGAATTTAAAATCCGCCTGAGGTTTCAGACTTTGTCAAGGAAGATTTGGCAGCAGAGATGAAATGATTGTTTAGAGATATAAATAAATAAATAAATAAATAAATAAATAAATAAATAAATAAATAAATAAATAAATAAATAAACAAACAAACAATTAGTAAATACATAATTAATAAATACATAATTAATAAATACATGATAAATAAATACATAATTAATAACTACATAAATAAAAAAAATAAAAATTGAAATAAAATACAGACAATAAAATTAAAATAAAATATATATATTACAGAAATAGTAAATATAAATAATAAATAAATATAACATTTGAAGAAATTGTTAAGTAAATGAACAAGCATCTTTGCAATATATAAAAATAGTAACGACTTTAATACAATATTTGAACGTGAGAGACAAAATGATTGTTAACCGACAATAAATAAAGAAATAAATAAAATAAATAAATAAATAGATATATATAGATAAATAAATAAATAAATAAATGAATAAATAAGTAAATAAATAAATAAATAAAAATTTTAATAAATCGTTAAGTAAATAAAAAATCTTACAAAATATGATATAAAAAGTACCAACGAAAATATAAATTTTAAATTTATGAAACAGAAATTATTTACGAAAAGCCAGATCACGAAACATTGATATGATTCAAAACATTATCCTTCAATATTTCTGTTAATTGAAAGTTTGGTCGGAAAAAAGTACATTGTAAAAAAAACTTTTTTTTTTTCCTCAGGATGGGAAAATATTATCCTTCAATATCACGGGTAATTAAGACTTCATCATCAGATTGTTTAATTAAACAACACAAATCTCTAATTATGGGATCCAGAGAATTAAAATTGAAACGATGAAAAATTTTGAACTTTTTTTTTTTTTTTTTTTTGCAGAATTCTGATAAAGTCTCTTGTGAAATTTTACCTCCTCTAATTAATTTCAGCTTCATTCTTTCACTGAATATCCATCACCAGATTACATAACGAACATCAATCTCCATTCTGGGCCAAAGAGAACTACATTTGAAACGTTGAAAAATTTGACTTTTTTTTTTCAAGGGCAGAAAGCTGCAATATAAAATTGAAATTCAGAGACGTGTAATAACTGTACCTTACATCTTTTACAGACTTCTGAGTTACTGTAGTCACTGAAATGTACGATTTGTTTATTTCCATTTTTATATAAAACTTCTGTAACTATTTGTGTAAAAAAATTAGCGACTGAAACACAGTATTTAAATTTGATATAAACTTTTTTTTTCCAAACAAAGTAGTTTTATCACAATTTTATTATAGCGCTATCGCAATTCTATTACATTTTTTTTTTTTTTTACAGTTTTAGCACCAGAATAAGTGTGCATCATCAATAAATAATTGATTCCGACAAACTTTTGACAAAGACAACTAGCTACCTACTTCGAGTTGCTTCCAAGAAATTCCAGATTCCAGGTGGGATGGGAGGGAGGTGGGAATGGGAATTGGAATGTGTCAGAGGAAGTCTGGCAGACTTGTCAGAGATAATGAGAGACTGGAGACGTTCTCAGAGGGGAGAAAGATTACTATCTAGAAGTTGGTGATGATGGAGGAACTAGGTGGAGAGAGAGAGAGAGAGAGAGAGAGAGAGAGAGAGAGAGAGAGAGAGAGAGAGAGAGCAAAGCCAGCGAGGGACACGGTATTACAACGGATTCCATCGCTGAGATCAATGGTTTTATTTTATATACTCTGAAAGGCCTCAGGGTCAAACGCATCTCGTTTCCCTTTTGTTTTACTGCACAAATTTTTGTTTATTCAATTCCCAGAAAATCATCTCAGCAAAATTCAGGCTTTTCAAAGTTTGAATTACTTAAATTAAAAGGAAAAAAACGTTTTTTGGAATTGAAATATTAATGTTCAAAACAAGGAATACCTGACCACTTTCAGGTAAAGTGGAAAGTTGGAATTGGGATAATGAGATAGAATGTGCGGATAGTACTAAGCACGTCACAATCTGAGTTCCTTTTTTCAGTGAACACCAATATAAACGGAAGTCAAAGAAGGAAAGAATAATAAGGGTAAAGAGAGAAAAGCTTAGAGAAAGGAATGGGGATAGACATAAAAGGAATAAAAGAGAAACAAGAGAGGAAGAGAGGAGACTTCGACGAAAGAAATGGCAGACCAAAGCGAACATTAGACCAACACTTTGAACCGTAAGAGGAAAAACGAAAATCCTCTTTGAATCGACAGAAAGACGAAGCCAAGATTAGAACGACAGATTGGGACTCGCAAATCAAGTCATATCTCTTTTGCAAATCCCCTTTTTTTGTGGTGGGGGGGAGGGGGGCGTTTTCCACTGATCTGCTAAAGGGATCCGGATGAGAAGAGGCGAAGATAGAAAGCTCTGACAGTTTTCCTCTTCAAGAGCAAAAGCTGCGTTTGAAGTGTGCTAACAGTTCTCCATTTTTGGTTTCTGTTGAGGCAAATTGTCCGAGATGGGTCCTGCGATGGAAGTCGTGGTTGAAATGGGGTGAATTTGGACCGTTTTCAAATTGGTAAAGGGTTAGAAGTGCCGTTAAATTTTGGGGTATTTAATATTCGCCAGTGGATCAGCAAATGATTTTCTGTTACGACCTAAAACGCTGTTTGCTTTCGTGTTCAGAGAGAGAGAGAGAGAGAGAGAGAGAGAGAGAGAGAGAGAGAGAGAGCAAAGAATCTTTTCTATAATGAAAAAACCAATCAAACAAATTCATAACATCATATAAAGAAATCATTTAAAATCAGAGACTTCTAGGTACAATGTTGAGAGCAGAGATTAATCCTTTTGTCAAATCCTGGATTAAACAGCTAAATTCCATTAGGCCTGAGATGGAGGGGTTGGGGAGGGAGGTTGAGTTGTATGATCTCTTAATTGGGCAGTTGAATAAAATATATGATGTAACCACTATCCCCAGGCATTACTACATTTTTTCCTTTACGTTGATTTCGTGCTCTCTCTCTCTCTCTCTCTCTCTCTCTGTCTCGCCTTTTCTAAAGGTTCCAGATTTACTTCTAATACTTGGAACTTCTAAATGAACTCCCAATCTATTATACACGCCATTCTTTATGTTGCTCTCTCTCTCTTTCTCTCTCTCTTCTTCTTCTTCTACTCTTCTTCAGCCGGGGATTCCCCAAAGCTCTAGGACAACGAAAACGACTCAAGTGTGAAATCCTATGCCCTCTGGGGAAGATTTGTAGGAATTCCGTTTCAATGCCGCTGTTTTACTTCCAAAAAGAAGAAGAAGAGGCAGATATTTCTATCTATTTTTATCAGCCAGAGAGAAACATTACCAAAAGTCTCGTTGTTTACAATGCCAGTGTGTGCTTAAACGTGAACCGTAATTGATCTTGTCCTTTGATTTCAAAGAGTATTTGTTTACTCGGTAATTATTCTAATAGGTCTCACCAAAACGAATCATTCTTTTCATTTATTATAATATATATACATATATATATATATATATATATATATATATATATCTATATATATAGATATATATATAGATATATATATATATATATATATATATATATATATATATATATATATATATATATATATATATATTATATTATATATATACACACATGCATTTTCATAGAAAATTCCCATTACGATGGCACAGTCCTTCTTACTTTGGAAGACCCGACGCCAAATTAGGTTATGCTAATTCGGTGAATAGAGGTGGGAGGTCAAAAGAGGTCACCACTAACCCCTTTGGTCAAAGGTCAGAGGGTTATTCCATTAACTCTTCGATGTGGATATTTAAACCCCTCTTTATGGCGTGACTCTGTTTGTAATTGTTTTTGTGTGAATGGGTGTTTATGCACATCTATTTATGTTTGTGTAAGAGATAGTGTGTGATGTTATCTCTCTCTGTCTCTCCCTCTTATATATACTATATATATATATATATATATATATATATATATATATATATATATATTTTTTATATATATATAATATATATATATATATATATATATATATCTATATATATATATATATATATATATATATATATATATATATATATATATATATATATATATATATATATATATATATATATATATATGCATATATATATATATATATATATATATATATATATATATATATATATATATATATATATATATATATATATATGCTATATATATATATATATATATATATATATATATATATATATATATATATATATATATATATATATATATATATATACACACACAAGTGTGTGCGTATTTCCTAAAGCAAGCACCATGTCTCCTTGTTATCAAATTTCTAAGACGTTCCTAAACGTTTATGGTCCATTCCCATATGCATCAAGCAACTCAAAGTCAAGAATGAACTTATATTAACCCACACAAAAAAATCCTAAACACTTTATATGAATCATATGCTGTCATGAATCCTCTTTCATCCTCACCAAACTTTTAGGCGGGGAGGGGGGAGTGGTACGAGTCGTCCTCTTATCCAAACTTCCCGTTAGAATCTGTTGGTCATATCGTACCCCGACTTCCGTCGCTCCCTATAGCAACTTCGGCCAGAGATCTGTCTGTCAGTGTCTCCTCCAGCCTCGGCATGAGAGCAGATTTCGTCAGATGGGACTCTGAAGAGATCGGGTCTTTTGGTCGACGAAATTATCTCTGAATTTTTTAGCCCTTTAATGATAATTTATCGAGAGCAGCTTTTACGCATTTACATAGCCCTGAAGATAGTTAGATAGATAGAAAGATTGAGAGAGAGAGAGAGAGAGAGAGAGAGAGAGAGAGAGAGAGAGAGAGAGAGATACAACACGTAGGCATTATTGTGAAAACTGACACCATATTTAAATGTTAGACTATATCTACAAGCATCAAATATTTTTGGCCATTTTCATGGTGATACTATAACGACAGAGAGAGAGGAGAGAGAGACGAGAGAGAGTGAAGTGAGAGACGGGATGCGAGGAAGAAGAGAGGAGAGAGAGAAGGATTCTCTACTTTTGAAGACATGTATTTGACATAACGGCCACATGAGAAGTAGATATTGAATGTTTATTCAACACTATCTTTCGATGTTGACTGGAATCTAACGATTGTCCAAATCCTTCCATCATTTGAAGTGTCTAAAATATTCTCTCGCCTTAAAAAAGAAGAAGAAGAAGAAGAAGAAGAAGAAGAAGAAGAAGAAGAAGATTAATTCCGGGGAAATTCCTCTTCTCAATATTTCTGCTCCAAATTTCAAACTGACATTTGTTTGGAATCGTCAGAATATCCTGGTCAAGTCTTGTCCAGGGAGCGATAAATCTCCAGTGAAAGGCCGGAAGTGAGAGAGAGAGAGAGAGAGAGAGAGAGAGAGGAGAGAGAGAGAGAGAGAGAGAAATCGTGTTATGTCTCTTGAATTTCGTCTGAGAGGAAAAATCATTTTGACATTCGTGGCAAGGGACTGAGTTCTCTCTATCTCTCTCTCTCTCCTTAGATGGAAAGGGGGTCTCTCTCCCCCCTTCATCCAACATCTAACACCACCCTCTGTACCCCCCCCCCATCCCCAGGGGAAGCCAAACAAGGCCCAGAATCCCCAATTTCCCAATTTCCGTATTAACTCTCGAAGCGTAGAGGTGATAATAGGATCAAAAGATGGCGTCTCTCCAATCAAGGGATTCTGAGGTTTTGTTGTTAGGAAATGGCTTTTATTTATCTATCTATTTCTGACTCACACCGGGATCGAACCCGGACTCTCAGTTGGAAAGGCAAGGGCACTAACAGCTGAACCAGTTGAAAGACCTTTGTGAAGGATTTCAGATCGTTTCCCAAAACCTTGAACTACGATATTTCCTGACAGAGGGAAATTAATAATTATTTTTTCAGTTTTACCCAACAGGTTTCAAAAGGTTCTCTCTCTCTCTCTCTCTCTCTCTCTCTCTCTCTCTCTCTCAAAGAGTTTAAATGAACTTTTGAAGTCTGCTAACGTCACTATAAATAGATTGAATGATCGTCTAACCAACATCGAAGAGTATATACAAACAGAGAGGGGAGTAACTTTACATAATCCTTCATCAGGAACTACAACACAGGAGGAAGATGGTACACTACTACTGGGTGATACAAACTTATGCGACATACACTCAACCGATCTTGGCGAAAAAACTTTTATAAGAACAATAAGAGGTGCCAATGTAGACCTTTATCCTGAGTTGGGGGGTAACTGAAGAGCTAAAACTGGGGCACCGCTGCAAGATGCATTTTAGTGTGTGGTATTTTCTACGATGTCTTGGATGATTACATCATCGTCAAAACATCCTTTGGATAACTTAAGTAGTCTCAGTATGGAAACTTAAAAGAACGTTAATGAAAATATGGAAATCAACATATGTCAGCTGTTTCCGAAACCTTCGACGGAAGACGAATTATCCAGGAATTGGTTTAACTACCATAATAACCAATTAAGTGAATGGTGTTTAGGCAATGGTATATTAGACATAAACTGTGAGTCGTCTTTCAAGCTAGCTACTGGAGAAACAGACGAAATGTGTTTTCACCAGACCAATGAAAACCCCGGAATTTTCTTAAATAGGTGTGGTGCAATTAGTCTACTCGAGTCTCTTAGCAAGAAATGCCAGCATTTTAAGCTCTGTGATAATTGGAAGGACGTTAAACGATCACATACGTGGATAGAAACAAAATCAGAACGTCATGCTATTCATCTGCAAGCACGCCCTCGTATCATGAATTTACGTATGGAATCAATTACTGGACAACGATGGAATTCAGGGCAGACCACAATTCGGGATCGTACTAACTACAGGGAAGATCAGCGTGGAGGGAATGGAACATTCAAGAAGTATCGTAAAGATGATGGCAAAAATGACGTGCAAAACCAACGTTATCAGTCCCGCAACCGGATGTTATAACTGTGGTGAATATAATCACAATCTAGATCGTGTTATTACGACCACAGAATTAGATGCAGTAGCTGCCATGGTTTAAAAGCCATAAAAGTCGATTATGCCCTCGCTATGATCCATAGGATAACGACCAGGAAGATGGCACTGCAGAAGGTACAGTGAAGATCGCTATCGCAGAGAGGGATGTGGGAAACCTGCTAACTATAGAACATATAAATGCTCAGTCCTTATTATCGAACTTTGATGAACTGGAATTGTTAATAAAAGAAAGAAAAATAGACATTTTATGTGTAAGTGAAACATGGCTAGATGCGGGTATCCGAGACAATTTTGTAAACATTTCAAATTTTAATATCTATCGTTTCGACGAGGGAAGAGGAGGAGGAACTTGTATCTATGTTCGAGATGATTTAAAAGTTAATAGAAGGACCCTAAATGTTGATAGAGTAGTAGGAGTGGAGGATGTCTGGATAACTGTACAACATAAAAAGCTCCCATCATTCATTTTAGGGTGTGTTCACCTCCATCCCAAAGCTTTAGTCTCCTCTTTCGACTACATTAAGGCTGTTTTTAAAGTTGTTTCCTTACGTGGAAAGCCAATTTTTATACTAGGGGATGTTTATTATCTGCTAATAGTAAACTAGGCAAAATTGTGCGCCAATTGAACCTACACCAGGCAATTAATAAACCTACAAGAATTACAACCACAAGCTCATCACTGCTAGATGTTGTCATCACAAACAGACCAGAAATGATTTGCCCAAGACTGAAGTAGTTCCTTGTCCTGTCGCTGACCATGAGTTGGTAACGCTACAAATAGATATTTCAAAAACCAAAAAGGCAGCCTGTAACTAGAACCATTTCGTAGTTTAAGACACTATAATCAGAATACGTTCTGTGATAGCCTGTTAAATAGAACCCCTAACCTTAATATAAAATTTTAAATACAGACAATGTAAATATTCAAGTTTCTATATTTACTAGTGTTTTTGTTGAGAGTTTGAATGATTGTGCCCCTTGTGTAACGAAAGTAATTACCCGGTCCCCGGCTCCTTGGATAAGCCATGACCTTAAAATACAAATGAAAGCAAGAGACGAAATGCATAAAAGAGTCAAAAGGGATACATTAAATCTTAGAATTAAGAAATACTTATAAAAACCATAAAAAACGAATTGATCAACTTATTAAACAAAGAGAAGGCAGAACATTTTAAAGATAAGTTTAAAAACTGTCGTGGTAATTTGTCTACTAAATGGGAAATTGTTCATGAAATTATCCCTGCCACAAATAGTAACGTAAGCATCATGATTATAAAGATAAGAGATAAAGCAGAAGAATTTAACGAATATTTTGCAAATGTAGGTCGACTGGCCTTCGAAAATTCTCAACAGATCCTCAATGCAAATAATAATCTCACCACTATAGATACAATTATACCTCAAGGTATCACCAATAACCTTTTCAGACCGCAACCCGTTGACGTAGATACAGTTGTCTTGGTTGTGAGGGATTTGAATGAATGACTCAAAGGCGTTTGATCTGATGGTATCTCTCTCCGTTTCCTACGAGATGCCTTACCCGTGATAAGTTTTTACCTAACCGTTATAGTAAACACCTCCATTGTCACTGGTCTCTACCCCACCGATGGAAACTATCGCATGTTAATTACCATTTTTCAAGAAACGGCGTGACCCAGATGCAGTCGAAAATTATCGGCCTATATCACTTCTACTAGTCTTATCTAAGATATTAGAAAAAATAGTTGCAGTTCAGCTCATGCAATATCTTGAAGAAAATAACTTATTATCACAAACCCAACATGGTTTTAGACCACATCTATCCACCGAAACCGCACTCATGAAGCTCACTGAGAAAATTTATATTGTAATATAAGACGAAAAAAAAAGAATCTCTCTTCTCATATTGTTAGACTTCTCTAAAGCATTTGATAGCGTAGCCATGAGTATCCTACTTAGTAATGTATAAAACTAAAAATCGACCCGATTTGGTACAAAAGTTATTTGGAAAATCGGTATCAGTCAGTAAGAATAGAAGATGTGATATCTTCCTCTAAGCCAGTGCAATTTGGGGTTCCACAAGTATCAATATTAGGACCAATTCTTTTCTTAATCTATATCAATGATATGTCTACTTCATTACAGGATTGTCTCTTAATACAGTATGCAGATGACAGTCAAATCCTAATCACCGGAACCATAGAAGAATTACAAATGTTAATTTCAAGAGCGGAAAGTATCTTAGAAAATGCTAAATATTATTTCCAAATTAATGGATTAAATGTAAACGAATCAAAAACTCAGTATATTTTCCTTGGCTCAAGACAATACATTTCTCAAATTCCTGATAATATAGTCATACATTTCAATGGCCATGCTATTAGAAAAAGTGACCATGTAAAAAACCTCGGAGTTTACTTTGATCTCTATATGTGTTTTGATGCTCATATAAATGAAGTTAGTAGGAAAGTGAATGGAACACTAATTTACATAAACAGAATAAAAGACAGATTTGATAATGAAATGCGCAAAATGGTTGTTCAGTCGCTTGCGTTAAGCATAGTAAACTACTGTTTGAAGGTATGGGGCACTGCGTCTAAACAACAACAACATCGAATACAAAAACTCCAAAACTTTGCGGCAAAATGTGACTGATGGGAAGGCAAAGAAATAAGATCGTGTAACCCTATTTTAAAGAAATTAGAATGGCTAAATATAGAACAAAGAATGCAGTATGACTTATGGTCTGTTAATTTATAAGATACTGAATAATTTATTACCAACATGGATTTTTCCTCTGACATTAGTTGGATTTAGAAGTGACAGGACAACAAGAAATAGCAACGACCTTTACGTACCAAGGACAAATACCGAGCTGGGTAAAAGATCGTTCACTGTACAGGGTCCTTTAGCTTGGAATAAGTTACCAACAGCTATAAAAACAACTGTTAATATCAATTCTTTCAAATCAGCTCTGAAGAAACATTTTTTGCCGATAGGTTGATAACGCTTTATACTGCATTTCCAGAATTGTAACAATAGAAGGGCAACTTTCTAAATCATAATGATTCCTATATACGCATGTAAGTAAAATTATACATACTATTTTGTATTTTTAAGATGTTAAATCAGGTTTTTTTTGGTGTAAACTGTGAGTAGTATGAAATGTAACTCATGCATTGCAATATATTTTATCCTTTGTAAGATACAGAATAGCCAATGTAAATATTTGAAATAAAGCATATTATTATTATTAATATTATTATTATTATTATTATTATTATTATTATTATTATTATTATTATTATTATTATTATTATTATTACTCTCTCTCTCTCTCTCTCTCTCTCTCTCTCTCTCTCTCTCTCTCTCTCTCTCTCTCGTTCCTGGATGATATCCTCTAAATACTGATTGAAAGTAGTCCTACTTAAATTGAATACTAATAAGCTTATGAGAAAGGGATGGGCTGAAAATAGATATTGTTGACGTCAGCAAAATGATATCAGGTTAAACCCTCTCTCTCTCTCTCTCTCTCTCTCTCTCTCTCTCTCTCTCTCTCTCTCTCTCTCTCTCTCTCTGAAAGCGAAGAGGACCTTCCATCTTATATGTTTTATATATAAAAAATTCGGCATCCTGGCGTTCATGGGTCAAACACTTTTTTTTCCCACCGAGGAGCTAAGATGTGACCCAGAATTGCATCCGAAATATTTATATTTTTAGAATGGGGCCTAATGGCCCCTTCATTGGAGCGAGATGGGATTTGATGGTCCCCAAATGTTAATAGCATCCCTTTCCACCTTTTAGTAACGTGGAGGCTGACGTAGGGGGCAATTTGAATACATCATTTTTGGTAGAATCAAAGTACTGAACTTTTAGGAGACTCGGCGAAGGTAAGCTTCACTCTGAAGTACCTTCTCGTAAGAAGAAGCTTCGTTCAGGAAGTGTGTACGGGAACGAGTGAGCGTTCGCTGAATGCATGAACGTTCGTCCGAGCGTTCAGACGCGCCCGTGCGCGAGGAATCCAGCAGGATATTGAAAGATGAAGTTTTGAAGTTTATGACATCCAAGTAGGTCGTAATTCCCTAAAGGTTGTAGCGCCAGGGAAACGGATAATCGAAGCAGAAAGATGGACCAGCGAACGTGTGCTTTGTCGTGAGAGATTGAACGTGTTTCCTCCTGAACGAAGTATGTCTCGGCTGAACTTCTTGATGGAATTCGCTCATTAATTCTATCCATTTTCTTCTCTGAATCTTTCGCTCGTTTTGGGAGATTGAATAATTACTTTTATGGAAGATTGTATCGTTTAAATTCTACTTTATTTGTTTATATGATTTTTTTAAGCTCGACGGAGGAAATAAGAAGC
>NC_087223.1:4989033-5019033 GCF_015104395.2 Macrobrachium nipponense
ACTGAAGAAATTCCACATCCTTCATAAAGTGGGAATTTTTTCGTGTTTGTCGAAACAATATCTGGAGATTTGAACGCCATCGGAGAGTCTGCTTGACACAGATGAAAAGGAATTCGTTCAATTAGACGTTCTCTTAATGAAAGACCTTTTTTCGAGTTTAGATTTAAATTAAAAGGTTTTTGTAGTGGGTGATTAGGCAAGGATTTTATCCCAGGGACGATCATTGGTGAAAAAGTTTAAGGAGACGATCCAATAGTATAGACTCTTCAGAAACGGTCACTTAATCATCTGAGTATAGCCTTTTGGGTATAAGCCTGATTGAAAACTTATTACTTGGACTCTCATTTCAAAGACTATCCACAAGATTTCTATGCCTTGTTCGTATGGACGATCCGTAAGTATTGCTACAAAGACCTTCAGGAAGAATCATTTTAAGAAAACAAAACCAGTGTTAATTGTGGTTTAGAGATTATTAGTTATGCAGAGACGATCCTTTAAAACGAACTATAAGACGATCCCCAGAGAAAGGACTTTTTTTTTCATATCTGTTTCTATTTACCGCCAGAAACGGATCGTTTTAAGAAAACCAGTATTCATTGTGAGTTAGAGATTAGAAGTTATACAGAGACGATCCTTTAAACGAATGAGTCAGAGGCGATCCCAAAAGAAGGATTAACTGACAGATGATCATGTGAGTCCCAAAGATTGTCATGATTTGAGACGGAGAACCGAGTATAGGCAAATCTTTCGAATTAATTAGGACGAAGTCGGGGCCAATCTGCCGAACTCGGCCTTCATTGTTTACATAAATATCTCTGACGTTATGGAAAGAGGCCTTTTTATTTTCACATGGCAAACGAATTACACAAAAGGTCCTTTTTGTACCGTCTGTAATTTACGAGTCTGGAGGAGAGAGAGAGCGAGAGAGGTGGATTTAGGACCACATGGGTATGGGGTGATGGGTGGTGGGGTACCGGGTCATCCTGTCGAAATTAAAACGCTAACAAAAAGGAAATAATTCCTTCATGAAAGTGGTCTCTTTTCTCTTTCTCTTTCTATTTCTCTTTATCTCCATCTTCTTGGCATGTTGACGTACACGCCAATACTAGCCCTCTCTCTCTCTCTCTCTCTCTCTCTATTCTCTCTCTCTCTCTTCGCTATCTCTCTCTCTCTCTCTCTCTCTCTCTCTCTCTCTCATGCAGTGTTGATGCTTATACCAAAAGGATTCATTCGTTTCTGATCTCGACTGAAATTAGTCTCTCAGACGCCAGCGTATAATTACTTTTGAATGAATGATGCAGGGGCGGTTTTAATTCGCGATTTCTAAGGGGGCATATGTCGCAATGTACGTTGCTCAGATTCTACTCATTCCCGAATGAAATAACCCCCTCCCCTCCCCCCTGCCCTCTTTTAAAGCCAGGGCACCAACGACATCACAAATTCCATAAATGCTTCTCGTCCTTTGGGTTGGATGGAGGTGAATCTCGGCGTTGCAAGATTGCGATTCAATGTGGGATGTTTGACACTTGTTTCAGGGACTTAACGCCCCTCTGAAATTCACCTTACATTGATATTACGGACTTATTTGAAACATACATAAAATAAAACTGTCTTGACACCCTTTTCCAGACCTTGTTACACCCGCAGACGATCTCTTTCAACTCTCTCGAGCCTGGGTTCAAATTGGCGCTGGAGAAGCCTTCAAAAAGGACTCAAAACCTTTTGTTAATGAAAGTCCTTCCTCTTCCTCCTCTTCCTGCGCCGTTCAGAAGCTCCTCACTTCGTCAGTTCTGTTCCTTTTCTTCGGGGTAATGAGCAACAGGTACATTGCGAGCCTTTGTGTGCTTTCTGGTGCCCTTAGAAGTCGGGTAGGATCGGAGGAGCGACTGTAACGGTATATCTGAAGGTGGAAACGTCTTCTCTGTCTATTGTCAAGGGACTTTGTAATCATACAAAGTTATTTGTAAAGTATGTGGCTCTCTAACCAGAATATTACTTTGACACTTATCATAGGCTTATCTGAGTACATTAGGGAAACACATTACTTTAATCCTCAACCCTGCAAAAAAAATAATCTTATTGGTAAAGCATATTACTCCTTAGGATATTGTCAAAGATCAGTCACGTTGACGATGAAGTTGAACTGTAAATAAAAGAACTATTAAACGTTTTTCGTTGCCATTTTTAAGCTATAGTGAAAAACGAATTCTCTCTCTCTCTCTCTCTCTCTCTCTCTCTCTCTCTCTCTCTCTCTCAACGAAGGAGACAGAAAGTGCCAATCAAACAGTTTTACGAGATCTTTTTCACCTCTTGAACTAGCTTGTCTGTACCAAATTGCTGTTGAAATCTGCCTAATTGCGAGTTGAGTTTCCCCTAATTAGTGTCTGAGTCGGACTCTGGGAGCATGAATAGACTCCTCCTAGCCTTTCCCAGTCGTCATAGATTAGGGTTGAGTACTCTTATGGGTTCAGACTTTTACCAGAAGGAAACGTCTCACTCTTACCTTGGAATTTCGACTTGAGGACCTCAATTTAACGTAGATTTCTTCACCATAAAACTGATGTACGTATTACAACATAATCTTATTTGCTTCTTTGGTGTATAATGACTCTGTGATGACCGCGTATTCAGTCAGTTTGTGGCGTGTGAATACACAATGCGTATGGAACTTTAGGTTACGTGGAAGATAATCAGTATAAACAATTATATTTGTTTAGCTTCGGATACTGGAAAGTTGAAAGTGTTTCCTAGGCATTAGACATTCCCACGACAGTTAATTAAATAGTCCAACAAGAAACATTACCAAAACAAAGACGGGAGATAAAAAAATGGAGAAAAAACAGCCTAAAAAAATTAAAGAAACCTTTCTAGTTGCTTTAGCATTTGCTAAATAAACGACTGGAATTCATTTCCTCTTTGAGGTCACGAGAAGAGGTTTTGGGTGTCTCTCCTCAGACAACAAAGAAAGTCAGATTGTCTCTCTCTCTCTCTCTCTCTCTCTCTCTCTCTCTCTCTCTCTCTCTCTCTCTCTCCTGTACACAACAGAGGAGGAAACAGACCTTCTATTTTATATGGAAATAATCACCCAGACATGAAGTAAAAAGTGAATGGAAACAGCTGATGCATTTTGGTTTGGACGAAATTTGATGGGATTAAGTCCAGAGGTTTCTGACAAAAAATGTCTAGATTTCTTTGTTCTCTCAGGGATGGAACTCGATCAGTTGATAGGTTTAAAGGACATTGATCTTAAAACTAAAGCAGCAAAAGAAGGTTTTTTGTAGATAGGTGAAAGGAGGGCCACAGGAAACCAGACGGATATAATCCAGTAACACGTAAAAATAAAAACAACTGCTATATCTTACATAAAAGTCGAAGTCTGACGATTTTATATAAATAATTTTTTCATTAATTTTCATCTTGCTAAGAGATAATTCACTGCCGACATACGTTTTTATTAACTCTTCTCGGATCTCCATAAAAATATCCAGAATTCTGTAAAGGGAATTCTAAAAAAGTAAAAAGAAATAAAAAAAAAATTAAACGTTTCTCCCAATGAGGAATTTTCCTCAAGACTGGTTTCTCTCTCACTGTCACCTGAACTGTTTTTCTTTGCTCTGAATTCGATGAAAAGAGAATATTAAATACTAATGTAGTCCATTCTTGCTGTGTGTGTTTCTGTGTTTCTGTGTGTGTGTGTGTGTGTGTGTGTGTGAGAGAGAGAGAGAGAGAGAGAGAGAGAGAGAGAGAGAGAGACCTTACAGACCTTACATCTTGTTCGGGTTGCCTCAGGTCCCTCTGTGTCTACCAGAGGGTTGCTACTACATCTTCCGGTATATTTTGCATCTTCCAATCTTGGATGGTCTCGGATGCAGCTTAGATATTTGTCAAGCTTATTTTCTTATACACATCTATGTTCCCTCCTGATATATTCCTCAGATGAGCTGGCAACGCATTGGATAGACGCTGCATTGTCTATGCTGGTGCGTAGTGGATTAATGTCCTGTGTGATTTCCTTATTTTTCCTGGTATAGTTTTGGGCACTATTAATGTACCTTTGCTTGCTCTTTCTGATATTTTTAGCTCCATGATGTTTTCGGCAATTCCTTCTAACTGTTTCCATGCCTGAATTATCATGTAGCGTTCTCTTCTCCTTTCTAGACTATATAATTTTTTGGATTGTAGTCTTTCCCAGCAGTCAAGATCCTTAACTTCTTCTATTCTAGCTGTGAAGGACCTAGTTTGTACACTCTCTATTTGTGCAATATCCTTTTGATAGTGTGGGTACCATATCATATAGCAATATTCAAGTGGACTACGAACATATGTTTTATAAAGCATAATCATGAGTTCAGCTTTTCTTGTTTTGAAGTGCCGTAACACCATTCTCATTTTTGCTTTAAATTTTGCCAATAGAATTGCTATTTGATCATTGCATAAAATGTTTCCTGGATCATCATCACACCAAGGTCTTTAACTGCTTCCTTATTTGTGATTGTCTCATTATTAGGTCCACTATATACATATAGCTTTCCTTCTCTGTCTCCATAATTTATCGATTCAAATTTATCAGAGCTAAATACCATCCTATTTACCTCTGCCCAATCATATACTTTGTTAAGGTCTCTTTGTAGCGCGTTCCTATCTTCATCAGAAGTAATTTCTCTATTTATTCTTGTGTCATCTGCGAAACTACTCACTACCGAATCCTTAACATTACTGTCTATGTCTTCAATCATAATAACAAACAGTATTGCAGCTAACACCGTACCTTGTGGCACACCGGATATTACCTTAGCTTCATCTGATTTCTCATCGTTTGCAATAACTATCTGTTTTCTGTTGTGTAAAAATTCTTTTAACCATCTTCCTACTTTATCCACTATATTATGTTTTCTAATTTTCTTCGCTAATATATTAGGATCTACCTTGTCAAAAGCTTTTGCAAAGTCTAGATAAACAGTTAGGTTTGTGTACTTTTTCCAGGTACGAAACCATGTTGTCCTATATTAAACAAATTATTTTTAACTAAATGTTTCATAATATTTTTCTTCATTACCCTTTCATACACTTTCATAATATGTAATGTTAGACTCACAGGCCTATAATTACTTGCCTCTAGTCTTGATCCACTTTTGAAAGTAGGGGTAATATATGCTAATTTGTGCTCATCATAAATCTTGCCTGTATTTACACTTTGTCTTAATAATATTGCAAGTGGCTTTGCGATAGAATGAACTGCTATCTTTAACAAAATACCAAGGACACCATCAAGCCCTGCTGCAGCTCCATTTTCAATTTCATTAATAGCCTGCACAATATCAACTTCATTGATATCTATTTCTGCTAAATATTCACTATTTCGTCCCTTACTTCTATATCATTATCTTCATTATCAATTCTAGGGGTGAATTCTCTGTTATGTCGTTCTGCCAATATGTTTCATATTTCCTTTTTTTCATTCGTTAATTTCCCTTCAGTTCTTAGAGTGCCTATTTCTATTCTTCTTCTATTCATCTTTTTCCCATACAAGTACAATAGTTTGGGGTTTTGCTTGATATTTACTAGGGTTTTTTCTTCCAAGTCCCGTTTTTCATTTTCTTTTGAATGTCTAATCTTTTGTTCAGCATTTTCTATCTTACTTTTTAGTTCAATCACTTTCCATGCATTTTTTTCTTTTGCAAGACATTTTTTCCACTTTCTGATTTTCTGGAATAAGATCCTTCTGTCTCTTGGTATGCATGATTGATGTTTACTTTTCTTCTTCGGTATATATTTATCCACTATTTTCTCCAATATTTTATATAATATCTCCGTATTTACCTTTATATCATCATTTACAAAAAATGTTATCCCAATCTTTGTTTAATTCTTCATTTATTTCTGACCATTTTTATATTTTTACTGTAGAAGATGTATTTTCCATATCCTTCCTACTTTTTCATTTCTTGCTTATCTCGGTTTTCACCTGCTTTGGAATGGACTGTTAATTCTATGACATTATGGTCTGAAACACTTCGCATTATAAATTACTATTTTTCTTTAGCATAAATTCACCTCGTTCACAAATACTAGGTCTAAAGTATTTTCCTTTCTTGTTGGCAGGTGATTTATTTGTTGAATGTTGTTTTCTAGTAGCATATCTAATAGCTTATCGAATTGCCTCCTATCTTCTGCACTACTATTACTCTTTTTTTATATGTATAAATACAACCACAATCTCCTATTCATTCTTTCGAGTCTACGAAAGGAAAGTTAAAGTCTCTGGATAGGAGAATAATCCAGTCCTTGTGATTTCTACATATATCATCCAGTTTTTCTATTATTGTATTAGGGGGTCTATATATTACTATGTTCATTAATTTTTCAGATTCAAATTCTACCGCTATTAGTTCACATTTTGAGTTAATATATTTCTCATATATTTTTACTTGTTTTTTGTCTTTCCCATATATCACGGTTCCCCCTTGATTCCTATTTTTTCTATCTGATCTATAAGTTGGAAACCTTTCATTTGATCGTCATTCCCAGTCTCTTGGGAATACTAGGTTTCACTTATATTCATTATATCTATTTTCTTTTCAATTTGGGTTAGGTCTTCTAAGTACTCTATTTTTTTTTTTCTTTTTGGGTTACTTGTAACTAAACCTTGCGCATCATCACTATGATTGTTTGCGTGTTTTCTCCTTCATTTAACTATGGGTAATGATAAGGATTTTCCAATGTCTCTTTCCTGTTCTGGTATGTTGTTCTTTTCTTCATTTCCTTAGAAATTCTGACATTAAAAAATCCAACTTTTCCATAATATTGGATCTTCCTTCATCATAATTATTCATTTTGTGTCTGAATCTGCAATTTTCTCCGTATCTGCATTATCCTCTTCCATCGTAAATACAGTATTTATTTCTTGAGCTGTATCTTGGGTTGTATCTTGGAGCTGATGCTTGGAAATTCTTTGCTGACACTCCATATCGTGGTGATGGCTTGCTTTCTTCCTTCACCTCATATTCTTTGTTCCTGTCTTTATTTGTTTCTTTCTTATTTTGGAATTTATTATTTGATTGGTTATTTAATTGATTTTGATTCATGGCCACAGGGTGCATATATTTACATTTTTTGTCGAACTTACATCCTTTTCCTTCTTTTAGGTTTTTGCATATTTATGGATGTAGATCTCTGCAATCATCCTCATAGCCGTATAGGTATGCACATTTACCATAGCTTTCATAGTTGTGACATACCTTGGGATGTTTGTAGTAACATCTTTCTCCGAATCTGCAATTCCCTCTTTTCAAAAGGTTGCAGACTTTGTCTTTCTTGTCTATCTTCATCCTTCTTTCCCATCAGTGTACAGATCTGGGTAAAGCATCTACGGGATTTTATTTTGTGTTGTCATGTCGTAATTTATTTCTTCGTATTTATCCTGCTTGTTTGCCTCATATGTAGTATCAATGAGTATCTATGCATCCATACTTTTATCTTGTTTTTTTGTTTTCCTTATTTCTTTTTCTGTCATTTCAGTTTTGTTTACTTCTCTTCCGTTTTCCTCTTCTTCTTCCTCTTCCTCTTCTTCTTCATCCTCAACTATTTCTACATTATGTCTTGATTTAATAACATTGTCTATCCATGATAGACATGTTGAGCAAAATATTTTGGTATCTTTTCTCATATCTTGCATTACTTCAGCACATTGAGGATGCGCCGGAATGTTGCATGCAGAACATTTTCTGATCAGGTTTTCTGGATTAACTATGCTATACCACACCTTACACAGTTTGCATTCTTTTTCCTATTGCATCAATTAGGATATTCACAAAGTTCACCTTATTCCTTTTCTTTGTCGGAATATGTTGATTTATGTATATTTTCTTTATGAGTCTCTTGACCACTTGGATTTTATTTGGAACTTCTTCAATTATTTTCAAGATGTTTTCTGTTGATTTGTTCCAGTTTGAAGGATTATATCCTTCTAATATCTATGAATGCTTTTGTATAGAGAGAGAGAGAGATAGAGGAGAGAGAGATAGAGAGAGAGAGAGAGAGAGAGAGAGAGAGAGAGAGTTTTGAGGTAATTGAGAAAGAGAGAGAGAGAGAGAGAGAGAGAGAGAGAGTTGAAGGTAATTTAGAGAGAGAGAGAGAGATAGAGAGGGTGAGAGATATACTTCTAATCTACCTCCAGCTATTGACACAGCGAGAGAGAGAGAGAGAGAGAGAGAGAGAGAGGAGAGAGAGAGAGAGAGAGAGAGAGAGATTAATACTATCCAAGAAAAAAGAAACTGATCAAACGGAAACGCCAGACTTGTCTATGACGAACAAAGAGATTGTATGTTTGTGTGTATGTGAAGAGAAGAGAGAGAGGAGAGGAATGAGAGGGAGAGATAGAGAGAGAGAATTGAGGAGAGAGAGGAGAGAGAGAAGTCAAGGAATGAGAAAATGTTTTTGATTTAAATGGAAGACTTCTTTTCCAAGGGTTGGTGAATTACGAGGTGCAATCATTTATGGGAATTCTTATTTTTTTACATTTTAAATCTTCTTGTAGTCGATTTTCGCGTTTTAGTGGCTGTGAGAGGATGGTTGGGCTCTCTCCTCTCTCTCTCTCTCTCTCCTCCATCTCTCTCTCTCTCCAAACAAAGCCCCAAAGAATAGCATTCCACATCAAAAAACAAAGTCATGATGGTCAGCGCATTTCCTTCTGCGGAAACTTCACAAGACCTTAAATAGCTTTTTCCAGGTTTACAAATTTCCCAGAAGCAGAAAAAAATCTCATTAAATGAAACGACGGTCTCATTAAAAGAGAGAGAGAGAGAGAGAGAGAGAGAGAGAGAGAGAGTCAGTGTTTCTTTCATATTCTTCTGATGATGCTTTGAAGCATGGAGAAGCAACTGGAAGCATCATTCTGAAGCATCTTTAGTCTGAATGTCAGGAGGAGGTTGCGACGGACCTCTTGCAAGGGAAGTTGGATGATGGGAGTTGTGAATCCTCTCTCTCTCTCTCTCTCTCTCTCTCTCCCTCTCTCTCTCTCTCTGTATGTGTGTGTGTGTATTCAA
Organism: Macrobrachium nipponense; assembly: GCF_015104395.2. NCBI lineage: Eukaryota > Metazoa > Arthropoda > Malacostraca > Decapoda > Palaemonidae > Macrobrachium > Macrobrachium nipponense. Next base: position 4,998,078 of record NC_087223.1, read on the forward strand.
ATATATATATATATATATATATATATATATATATATTATTATATATATATATATATATATATGATATATATATATTTATATAAATATATATATATATATATATATATATATATATATATATATATATATATGATATATATATATATACATATATATATACACAATATATATAAAATTAATATTTTTTCATCAAATTTAATCATTAAACAGCACCATACCAAACTACTTTTAACAGTATATTAAACTTCTATACGCTGACCATTATTATTGATAATATATAAAATAAAAAAAAACTAAATAACACAAAAACCATTTCAAACCTCCACAAAGTTTATTACCCTCCGATAAGGTTGTGATCATATGTCGTAAACCATGGGTGGTTTATATTGCGTTTTATTGAGTCTGGATAACGAGTTTACTCTCTCTCTCTCTCTCTCTCTCTCTCTCTCTCTCTCTAAATCAACCAATTGCAAATTGCAGGCCTGGGCAATGCAATATGACTCTAAATTTGGCATAGATATATGCGCCATGGTCATCAGTATTGCCTGATGCTGGACTTTTTGGAACCAATAGAGAGAGAGAGAGAGAGAGAGAGAGAGAGAGAGAGAGAGAGAGAGAGAGAGAGAGAGTTCTATTTCAAAGAACCAACAATGTCTTTTGTCGCAGCGGGAACAATTATCCCTTTTCTGAACAAACGGAGAGAGAGAGAGAGAGAGAGAGAGAGAAGAGAGAGAGAGAGAGAGAGAGAGAGAGAGAGAGAGAGAGAGTCAGATTCAATTATTACAATCATCCCTTTTTCAGACACAAAGACAATATTTCTCTGAGATCAAATTTCCCCCCACACTGACATGACTGCTTCAGTTAAACCAGCATTGCTCGCATCAGACTGATTCATTATTTCTCTTTAGACTGACTGCAACATTTCTCATTAGACTGACTCAGTAGACGCCTGAATAATCCCTCATTTGTCGAATTACAGAGATATGGACGCCTGAGTTCACTCGAGAAGTCGAGATTTCAGATGCAACACAAAGAATCGAAGTCAGACTTCGAGAAAGAGACGCCTCCTCATCTTCTTCTTCTTCTTCTTCTTCTTCTTCTTCTTATTCTCGAGTTTTTATAGGATTAAGGCCCTAATCCTTTAAAAGGACATTCGTCGTCTGATGAGGTAATCTCCTACTTGCTCTAACTCTTCTTTTTCCTCTCTGGAATCCCGGAATCATTCTCAGGAATCCAGCCAATTTTCCAATGTTAGGTTTCTGTGAAAATTGATCTAAAATTTTTCTCTTCTTAACTGGAATCCTGGAATCATTCTCAGGAATCTCACCAATTTATAATGTTAGATTTTTTGGTAAAGTTTATTTAAGATTATTTCTCTTCTTAACTGGAATCCTGGAATTATTCTTCGGATTCCATCTAATTATTTACTTCCAGGTTTAGTGAAAATTTATCTAAACTTTTCCTCTTAACTGAAAAATACTGGAATCATTCCTAGGAATTCTTACCAAATTTTGTAATGTCAAGGTTCAGTGAAAATTATATTTAAACTTTTTCTCTTCTTAACTGGAATCCTGGAATCATTCTTAGGAATCTAACCAATTTTACAATGTTAGATTCTTGTAAAAAGTTTATTTAAGATTATTTCTCTTCTTAACCGAATCCTGGAAACATCCCTAGGATTCCATCTAATTTCTTACTTCCTGGTTTAGTGAAAATTTATTTAACCTTTTTCTCTTAACTGAAATCCCACTGGAAAATATTCCTAGGAATCTAACTAATTTTCGATAATGTCAGGTTTTGTAAAATTTTATCTAATTTCATCTAAATGCAAATTCGTTTAGCAACATTTTCCAAAATGACTCAACTCACTGGAAAACGGACGATTCCATTCGATGCTGACTCTAAATTCGCCTGGAAAAATGTTTTCCAGGTCGAACATTTCCAGACAGCATTCCCACCAGTTGTACTTCTCAGAAACATCCCCTTCTCTCTCAAGTTTCTTTATGCCTTCATTTCCCCTAGCCTGTAATTTGCAACCATTACGGTATTTATTTCCTCCCTTCATCTGCATCCTCCACTGATCACCATTTTACTGCCACGGACGGGCAAAATTAATAATCATTTACCCCTCACTCGTTATTATTCCCCTTTTGCTTTCTTTTTCGCTCTTGTTTGTGTCGTATGTGTCGTTTGTTTAAGCTCCTAGAGCGAGGCTTTGTAGATTTGGTCCTGTTTGTATAGTTCCTGTGTAATTGGTCTGATCCAGTCTTTACGATTATCAGAAGAATAACTCGAAATAGATTCTTCTATTATGTTTCCTGATAGTTCCAGTTAGTCTTCTGTCATTTATGCCTGTCTAATCCATCTGTTCCAGCTTCCAGTTCTCCAGTTTTCAGTCTGACTTCAATTCTGTCTCCTGAAGAGTCTGTTTCCAGTAATTGATTCTTTATCCCGTTTGTTAATATTCCAGTCAGTCTACTGTCATTTGTTTCTCTTTAATCCATCTGTTCTAGTTTCAGAAAGTCTACTGTTAATTATTTTATGTCTAATCCATCCGTTCCAGCTTCCAGTTTCCAGTTTTCCAGTCTGATTTCGCGTCTCTCATCTGGAACAACAGAGAAAGACTAGAGGTCACGAGAAGTCAAGTAAGGTTACTTGAGATCAATTTATGGAATACCTTTTGGCACTGGAAAGCAAAATGTTCCTTGTCCCAAGTGCTTTTGTGCTTGGTGCTTGTGACTGGCTTTTGTTCCTTATCCCAGGTACTTTTAAGCTTAGTGGTTGTGCTTAACATTTGTTTGTGATGCTTGTTTGTGACGCTTCTCAAAATAGGACATCTGAGATCTATCTCGGGGACAGCTTTTGGCACTGGAAAACAAAGAGATTCATGTTCCTTGTTCCAGGTGCTTTTACGTATGCTTCTAGCTTGTGCCAGATGTTTGTTTCATATGTCAGTTGTCTGCATGTCTAGTGTTCGCGTCTGTCATTTGTTTGTGATGCTTGTTTGTGATGTTTTCCAGGAGTGTTCTTACGAGTGGAAGGCATGTGACTCTCGAAGCTGCTGTCAGTCAGGGAAACGTCCTCTTTAAATGAATTAATTACTGCACCAACTAGATTACTTCGTTGAGAGAGAGATGAGAGAGAGAAGAGAGAGAGAGGAGAGAGAGAGAGAGAGACATATCCCTCCAACTTCCCGTCGTGATCTTTCGGAATATTAAACAAACTAAGAAACAAACACACACTGCAAGATCAGAAGAGCAAACAATATAGTATCTTAAACACAAGCACTTAGCCTCTTTGCAAATTGAAACCTAGACCTAGTATATGCAGAGACAAACATTCTAAAAAGCAGAAAATTCTTTAATGTTTGAAAAGAAAATATTTAAGTCCTCAATTTGGTTGCCAACTGCAACCTAGACCTATACAATAACATTATTAAAAATTAAAAATATCCACACTAAAATGTAGGAAACTCTCATCTTTGAATAGAATTGTGACGCCAGTTTTAATAACTATAAACCAAAGAATCGTTTGACAAGAAAACAATATTTAAACCCTCAGCCACGTTGCCAAGTGAACCCTAGACACATATGCAAGCAAGACTAAATAATCGCTTGACAGAAAGATGGATTCACAAACAATAAGCTTTCATAGACTCACCAAGAACTCCAGAAGCTTTTGTAGGTTCCTTATGAACTCTAAAATCTTTCGTAGACCCACCCCAGACTCCTGATTAACTCGTCTTCCGAATATCTATTCCATTTCTCGGTCCAGGACCGTTTAGAATCCGCTAATGACATTGGCTCCTTCGTCAGTAGACTTGAGAACTCCATCAAGGAATCAGGGAATCCAGAAATCAGGTGACCTCCTCCCCCTCATCCCCCTCCCCCTCCATGAAGGATTCCAGATTCAGGAGGCTGCTTCCTGGGCCCCAGATATCATCAAGGATGACGGACAAGGAATCAGAGCAGGATGTAGGGAAGGGAATAGAGGAAGAGAATTTGCAGCTGATGAAGACGGAACAGATTAGCAAGACGAGGTCAATAGACACAGGGATTTAACGTTTAAATGCAAAAAGAGATTGTCTATCGTAGTGGTGACACATTCTATCTATCTTAGGGTGTGGGGTGACACTTCTATTTATAGTGATGGGTGACACATTATATCTATTGTAGTGGGTGACATTCTCTATCCATCGTAGCGGGTGACTCATTCTTTGTATCGAAGCAAGTGTCACATTCTGTGAATCGTAGTGGGTGACAATTTCGATCTATCGCAGTGGGTGACGCATTCTATCTATCGTTTATTGTGGGATGCTGAAAGAAGTGACACCTTAAACGTGTAGAGGCTTTTAAAGTTTGGTCTATTTATATTTGACCCCTGGAGGTCAAGTCAGGGTCTCTCTCTCTCTCTCTCTCCTTCTCTTCTCTCTCTCTCTCCAATAATATCATGACGGAACATTAAGTTAATTTCTATACCACCACCGGAAGTTCACGGAATCGTGACCAACTACCCCACCCACCCCCCAACCAGCAACACCCCCCCTCCCCCCCTTCCCCACGCCCCTTTCCGACATCCTCGGAGCTTGGCGTAACATTAACGTAATCGGGTAATCCGTGTTATTTCAGGTCTGTTATTGTTTTTATTCTGAAAAAAAAAACCATCCGTTATGACACGGAAGTCCTTCTCTCTAGTTCGTATTTCTTTAAACTTTAGGTTCCCAAATATTCCTATTAATAAATGCATTAAGTTTTTGTAGTTCCTAGATATTTTCGTTTTAATATTTTAGGTATTTTTAAAATAATCTAGGCTTTGGGTTCATAAATATTGGTTTTTTAAATACTTTAGGTTTTGGGGTTCCTAAATATTCGTTTTTTTTTTTAATCTTTAAATTTTAGGCCCCAAAAACTCGTATTACTAAATGTATTGGGTTTGTGGTTCATAAATATCTGTATTTTGAAAGACATTAGTGTTTTGGGATTTCTTTATGTTTGGATTTCTAAATGGATGAGGTTTTGGGGTTCCTATATATTGGTTTCTTGAAATAAATTAGGTTTGGGGTTCCTGAATATTATCAATTCTAAATGCGTTAGGTTTATATGTCATTATTAGATACGATTTTAAGCCAAATGTGTTCTTGAATTATATCTCTATATAAATTTTGGTTCATAAATATTCGTTTTTTAAAGACATTTTAAAAATAAAAAGTCAAATTTAACTCCTGTTTTTAAATATTGATTTTTAGAATAAACTTTTCAGCCCTTTCTTAAAAATATTATTATAAATCTGATTTTTTATAATCAACTTAAAGACAAAAAAATCTACCTACTGTTTAAAAGTATTCAATTTTAAATAAATTTCCAGCCATTTCAAAAACATTTTTGTAAATCTGGTTTTTTAAACATTTATCTTAAAAACAAACGACTAAATTTACTTCCTGCTTTTAAATATTAATTTTCTAAATAAAAGTTTTAAGCATTTCCTTAAATAGACTATTGCTAATCTGATTTTTTAAAATTTTATCATAAAAATAAAAAGCTAAATTTACATCCCGTTCTTAAATAATAAGTTTTAAAATAAAATCTTCAGCCATTTAATAAATAATTGTAAGAAAATAAATTTATCTCTCGTTCCTACATATAAATTTTCAAAATAAAATATCCAGCCGTATCCTAAATTATTGTAAAAAAATAAATCTACCTCCCGTTCCTAAATATAAATTTTTTCAAAATACATTTTCTGAGCCATTGTTCTGGAATTCACAAACCACAAAGGACCCGATTTTAGACCTCCACTTACATCCATATTTCAAAACTAGCCTTTATTCATTCCTCACTTTCAAAACGAAGGACGAGCACCATTGATCCACAGAACTACATTCATTCGTTCTCACTTCCCAAAGCAGCAATTGAACAGCAATTGAACAGCAGTTTAACATGAATTTAACAGCATTGCATGACAAGGATTTTTAGACAGAAGGCTTCAGGACCCGAGTCAGTCTGGAATAAGACATGCGAGTTCGAAGGCGCCAGTGGTATAATGCCATGGAGCTATAAAGTCTTATAATGACATAGTCTTGTGATGATGGATTTTATGTCGATCATTTTCAAGGGTTTTCTTTGAACTTTGTTATCTTTTCGTTTGGTGCAGTTTTATTGTTGTTTGTTTGCGGGAAAGGCGCTTTTGTTATCTCTCCTCTCTCTCTCTCTCTTCTCTCTCTCTCTCTCTCTCTCTCTCTCTCTCTCTCTCACTAAATGATGCAAAAGCATTTGTTGATTAAATTCCTCGAATTCCTGTCGAAGTCGATAACTAAATCTATACCCGGTTTTGGGTCTGTTATTGCAGACTGATGATGATGGGGAAAATGGTGCATATATATATATATATATATATATATATAATATATATATATAATATATATATAATAATATATATATATATATATATATATATAAGCGAATACCACAGGACAATGATAGTCAGAAATCCAAGCGCTTTCGTCTTTACTAAGACATTGTCAAGGAGCTAATGAAATACAATTGGAGAGGAAGGTCTCAGGTTACACAACAATATCAAGAATACCAGATGGTTAATTGTCAAAAGAGTAAAAATTAAGAGAGATAATCCAGGATTATTGGATATCACACGGTCACAAACCTACAGAGATTTGACCATAACCGAAATTACAAAGTATCTTTACAGTCCTTAACATGTAAAAACTGAATATATTAATTTTGTTGCTTATATTTATCTACAACTTTTTTTCATTATGAAAGCATCAAGTTTAAATAAACCAAGACTTAAATTTAGAACATTTCTATTATTTGACTCGATGAAACAAGATTCAATGATATTCCTTTTAACTGTGTCATTACATGGGACTAAGGCTCTTGCTTGACTCCAGTTATAGGATGGTCTAAATCTCTATATGACAAAAATAATGCATTCGATATTTGCCCAGTTCTCACAGAAAATTAGTGATGATGCTTAAGACGCTGTGAAAGAGATTTCCCGGTCTGTCCGTAAATAGATTTTATCACACTTTTTGCAAGGAATTTCATATATGCAGCCTGGAAGATCTTTAGGAGAATTTTTGATTACTAAACTCTTGACATTAATATTACTGAAAAACAACATTTATGAAAATAAACATAAAAATCTGTTAAAGTTCTAGTTTTTGTTCATAGAATTTAGGCAAAACTGAAAATAAGGCTTCAGGCAATTATAGAATGCATTAAAAAAAAAAAATTATGTTTATGAAAATAAATATACATATCTGTTTGAATTCAACAGTTTTTATGGGTGGCATTTTGGCAAACCAGAGAATAAGGTTTCAGCCAATTTCAGAAGACACAAAACACAACTTAGATATAAATATAAAAAGAAATACAGTAGGTAATACAACAACAACAACAACATATACTACAACATTGAAAACATAAAATGTAAATATCTTCTATACTTTTACAATAATTTTAATGAATAGCATTTAGGAAAAACATAGAATAAGGCTTTAGATAAATGTAGAACTCTCAAAAACAGCTTAGATACAAAAATTACACCAACTAAAACAACAAGTACAACAACAATATCACATACACCACTGAAATATTAAAATGTGGATATCTGCTATTTCTTCACAATAGTACTTGGGCAAGACATAGAATAAGGCTTTAGATAACTGTGGAACTCACAGATACAACTTAGATATAAAAATAAAAAACTTGAACAACGGCAAATACAACACAAATCTAAACCTGGTTTCAGACGCTTTCCCGTCTGGCTGAAAAAAAAGAGAGAAAAAAAACCCTAATATTTCCTCCACGAACAATTTTAATCCTCTCCTGAACTGGACTTTTTTTTCTTTCTTTTTTTCTGCCGCTGTTGGGAACAAGGTTACGTCCGGTAAACTTTCTCTCTCTCTCTCTCTCTCTCTACTTATCTTACTTCGGGTTACTTTTATGGGATTTTTACTGCCTCGATTTCATAAATGTGTTTTACCCCGTGATGGAATCGTGATCTTGTTTGTCGAAGAGAATTTGCGGTGGGGAATGCACACAGACACACAAGCACACACATGCACGCACAACCACACATACACACTCACACACGCACACATTATATTTCCCCTTTGGTATTATTTCAGAGGTAGAGCTAATTGGAAATTAAATGACGTTTGTGGCTTAATGTCTGTGCATATGAAATGTCAATGTGAGGTGGTTATTATTCATATATATATATAATAGAATATATATATATATATATATATATATATATATATATATATATATATATATATATGAATAACTATGATCGCCTTACAATTCAACAAGTTCGCTAACTTTAACTAGAGAAACAGTTATATAATAATAATAATAATGATAATAATAATAATAATAATAATAATAATAATAATAATAATAAGAACGATAGACAGAAATAACATCTCTCCCATATGTAGGAAGTGCATTACGAAAAATGAAAACCATAAACCGTGCATTGGTTTGTTGTGCCAGTCCTCTGTTCTTTCTGTCTTTCTCCTGTCTCTGTATATTTCTGGGTCTTCGTCTGCTTTTATTAGTCCTTCTTCCATGCACTCTTGAGCCACTCGTCTTCACTGGTTTTTCAGATATTGCCCCAGTGCTCTGTTTTCGATGCTGACGCAGTCCTCTATACTTAGTAGTCCTCTCCCTCCTTCCTTTCTTTGTGTTATGTATAGTCTGTCCGTATTTGCTCTTGGGTGTAGTGCTTTGTGTATTGTCATATGTTTCCTGGTTTTCTGATCTATGCTGCGGAGTTCTGCCTTCGTCCATTCCACTATTCCTGCGCTGTATCTGATTACTGGCACTGCCCATGTGTTTTATGGCTTTTATCATATTTCCGGCATTGAGTTTTGACCTGAGTATCGCCTTGAGTCTCTGCATATATTCTTTCCTGATCGTGTCCTTCATCTCTTGGTGTTTTATATCTCCTCCTTCCATTATTCCAGGTATTTGTATCCTGTCTATCTATGTGTTTGATGTTGCTCCATCTGGTAGCTTTATCCCTTCAGTTCTCGTTACTTTATTTGCCTTTTTGATGTTGACTAAGGCGCATTTTTCTATTCCAAACTCCATCCTGATGTCCCCAGATACAATCCTTACAGTCTGGATTAGGGTATCTATTTCCTTGATGCTCTTACCATACAGCTTGATGTCGTCCATGAACATCAGATGGTTGATTCTGTTACCTCTTTTCTTGAGTTGGTACCCGGCGGCATCCATCTTCTGTAGTACTTTTGTCATGGGAATCATGGCTACTACGAAGAGTAGTGGGGACAGTGAGTCGCCCTGGAAGATCCCTCTCCTGATATAACCTCTGCTAGTCTTATTCCAGAGCTTGTAAGTATTGTATTCCAGTTGCGCATTGTATTTTTGAGGAAGCTGATGGTGTTTTCCTCTGCCCCATATATTTTCAGGCATTCTATTAGCCATGTGTGTGGTATCATGTCGAAGGCTTTCTTATAGTCTATCCATGCCATGCTTAGGTTGGTTTTCCTTCTCCTACTGTTCTTCATTACCATTTTGTCTATCAGGAGCTGGTCTTTTGTGCCCCTACACTTCCTTCTGCAGCCTTTCTGTTGGTGGGGGATGGTGTTTGTCTCCTCGGTAGGTATTGTATAGCCTTTCACTGATGATACCTGTTAGTAACTTCCACATTATTGGTAGGCAGGTGATAGGCCTGTAGTTACTGGCTATATTTCCCTTACTCTTGTCTTTTTTGTACTAAGGATGTTCTTCTGTGGTCATCCATTTGGGTGCTTGGTGATTTGAGATACAATGCTGGAGTTGTTCTGCTATTCGTGGGTGTAGGGCCTTGAAGTTTTTGAGCCAGTATCCATGGACTTCATCGGGAACTGGGGACTTTCCAGTTTGGCATTTTCTTTAGTTGGTGTCTGACTGTGTCTGTCGTGATGTCTGTGAATCTTTGTTTTATTCTCCCTGTTTCTTCTTCCTTGACTTCCTGGAGCCATGTTGCATGTTTGTTGTGTGATACCGGATTGCTCCATATGTTTTCCCAGAGTCTCTTACTTGGTTCGGCTTCAGGAATTTCTGGGTGGTTGTCTTCCCCTCTTAGTTGGCTGTATAGTCTTTTCTGGTTGGTTCCGAATAGTTTGTTCTGTTGGTAAAATTTTTTTTTTTTTTTTTTTCCCCTATTCCTGTTCTGTACCGTTGGATCTTGTGTGCTTTGGCCTTAAGCCTCTGTTTTACATCATCTATTGTGTTGTTTAGTCCCCTCTCTTGTACTTTGTATTTCTCGTTGAGTTCCTCCCTTGTTTTCTTGCTTCTTAGCCTTTTTCTGCCATCTCTTTCAGTTTACTCAAGTCAGATCTCATCACCATGATTTGCTTTTCCAGGCGCCTTTTCCAAGGAGGTTGCTGTTTTGGTTTCTGTTGGGTTGGTTGTGCTGGTGGTGGTGGGTGTTTCGAATTCCCATCAGTTCTGCTACTAATCTTGCTCCTGCATATGTCAAGTTATTATTATTATATTATTATCATTATTATTATTATTATTATTATTATTATTATTATTATTAATTATTATTATTATTATTATCTATGTAGATGTATTTTTTTATATTAAAACATATTATTCTCATCTACTAAAAGAGAGAAGAGGGAGAGAGAGATAGAAAGAGAGAGAGAGAATATACTCTTCGTCCTGAATGACGTCACATAGTTATCAAAGCAGCGCCTTCGTAACGGCTCCTCCCTCAACGCCTCGGAGCCGAAGACCTCCCCGGAATCGATCCCCAGGCGACCGTTATACTGTCTCCAGGATTTCTCCTCAGACGGGCATCATTTCTCTCTCTCTCTCTCTCTAAAATCTCCAGGGAAAGTGGATCAGTTCAGGGGATGAATTTTTAAAGCGATATTCTAACATTTCCAGTAAAAATTTTCCTTCTATAACTCACGAGAATTCTGAAGGAATTTGGTTTAAAATAACTCTCTTTTATTAACTCAACTTTGAGTTTATTTGTGAACTAAAAATAAGAATTTTATCGAACCAAAGACTTCTTTAGTATAAGATATACCTTTTATTTTATGTTCATCAAATTCTGCTTCGTTTGGGTTTTAGGTTGGCCAAGGTTATGGGCAATATTTTTCCTAGGTCTTTCCTGAACAAATCTGGTGAATTACCTAAACGTCCCTAACCCTTTAGATCTACGTATATACCTAAAACGAATATCAGTCTAACCCAAAAACAGATAACATTCAATCTTTCCAGTATTGGTCTATTGGTCTTCAAAGAACTAGAAAAATATTTAAAATTTAAAACTCCTTAATCCTTTAGACGTATATCTACCCCTAAATCAATTATTTATTTAATCCATAAAAGCAGATTATAGACACTCTTTCCACGTTCCCCTTCAGAAAAGCGGATAAACTACCTAGAAATGCTAAATCCTTTGAGCTTTTACGCTTAAAACAATCCTGTGTTTAATTAACTCATTAGCAGACCACAGATTTCCAGGATTCCCCTTCCAGAAACTAATAAAATATCTAAAACTTCCTTCATTCTTGAGACCTATATACTGATAACAACCATTAATTTAGCCCAACGTAGATTAAAGACAGTCTTTCCAGGATTATCATTTGACAAAATTAAAGAATTAGCTAAAATTCCTCAATTCCTTTAGGCCTATATAACCAAAACAAGCCTTGTTTTCAAAGTTCATAGACAAAATCTCCAGGATTACCCTTCAAGAAATTGATAAAGTAATAATCCTTCATCCTTTGAACCTATAGCCTAAAGCAACCCTTATTTTAACCCCCAAAAAACATAATTAAACATGATAAACAACAACAAAAATTAAATTCAATATATTTCCCTCCAACAAGAACGTCCATCATAGAACAGCTTTCTGTCTAAGACTATTCATCCTCGATCCGTCTTCAATAACTCAAAGACGATCCCAACAGAAGGATTAACTGACAAATAATCATGTGAGTCCCAAAGATTAAAGATTACCAAGATTTGAGACAGAGAACAGAGTAGAGGCAAATCTTCCGAATTACCCAAGACGAAGTCAGGGCCAATCTGCCGAACGCAGCCATCATTGTTTACATAAATATCTCTGACGTCATGGAAAGAGGCCTTTGTATTTTCACATAGTAAACGAATTACACAAAAGGTCCCTTTTGTACCGTCTGTAATTTACGAGTCTGGAGGAGAGAGAGAGAGAGAGAGAGAGAGAGAGAGAGAGAGAGAGAGAGAGAGAGAGGTGGATTTAGGACCACATTGGGAGGGGTGATGGGGTGGTGGGGGTCTGGGCTACTCCTGCCGAAGTTAAAACGCTACAAAAGAGGAAACAATTCTTTCATGAAAGTGGTCTCTCTTTCCCTTTCCCTTTCTCTCTCTCTAATTCTCTTTGTCTTCGTCTTTCATGGCAGGTTGATGGTTACAGCTAATACCTCTCTCTCTCTCTCTCTCTCTCTCTCTCTCTCTCTCTCTCTCTCTCTCTCTCTCTCTCGCCTAGGGCCTAATTACTTTTGAAGGAATGATGCAGAGTGCGGTTTTAATTCGCGATTTCTGAGGGGCGTACGACGCAATGTCCGTTGCCCAGATTCTACTCATTCCGGAATGAAATAACCCCCTCCCCCTGCCCCCTTTTAAAGCCAGGGCACCAACGACATCACAAATTCCATTAATGCCTCTCGTCCTTTGGGTGAGATCGAGGTGAATCTCGGTGTTGCAGGATTGTGATTCAATGTGAGATGTTTGACTCTTGTTTCAGGGACTGAACGCCCCTCTAAAATTCACCTTACATTGATATTACAGACTTATCTGAAATAGACATAAAATAAAACTGTCTTGACACCATTTTCCAGACCTTGTTACACCCGCAGACGATCTCTTTCAACTCTCTCGTGCCTGGGTTCGAATTGACTCTGGAGATGCCTTCAAAGAGGACTCAAAACCTTTTTAGTAATGAGGATCCTTCCTCCTCCTCCTCCTCCTCCTCCTCCTCCTCCTCTTGCGCCGTTCAGAAGCTCCTCACTTCGTTAGCTCTGTTCCCTTTCTTCGGGGTAATGAGCAACAGGGTACACTGTGACCCTTTGTGTACTTTCTGGTGCCCTTAGAAGGCGGCTAGGATCGGAGGAGCGACCGTGACGGTATATCTGAAGGCGGAAACGTCTTCTCTGTCTGTTGTCAAGGAACTCCATGATCTTAGAAAGATATTTGTAAAGTATATGACAAACATTACTCTAATCCTCAACCCTGAAAAAATAAACTTATTGATAAAGTATATTACTCCTTAGGATATTGTCAGTGAACAGTCACGTCGGTGATGAAATTTAACTGTAAATCAAAAGAGCTATTAACAGTTTTTCATTGCCATTTTTACGCCACAGTGAAAAAAAAGATTTCTCTCTCTCTCTCCTCTCTCTCTCTCTCTCTCTCTCTCTCTCTCTCTCTCTCAATGAAGGAGACAGAAAGCGCCAATCAAACAGTTTTACGAGAGGTTTTTCACTTGTTCTTGAACGAGCTTGTCTGTACCAAATTACCGGTGAAGTCTGCCTAATTGCGAGTTGATTTCCCCTAATTGGTGTCTGAGTCGGACTTTGGGTGTATGAATAGAGTCCTCCTAGCCTTTCCCAGTCGTCGTAAATTAGGCTTGAGGACTCTTATGGGCTCAGACTTTTACCAGAAGGAGACGTCTCACTCCTTGGAATCTCGACTTGAGGACCTCAATTTAACGTACATTTCTTCAACATAAAACTGATGTATGTATTACAACATAATCTTATTTGCTTCTTTGGGGTATAATAACTCTGTAATGACTGCGTATTCAGTCAGTTTGTGGCGTATGAATACACAATGCGTATGGGAACTTTAGGTTACGTGGTAGATATCAGTATAATCAATTACATTTGCTTATCTTCGGATTACTGGAAAGTTGAAAGTCTTTCCAAGATGATAGACATTTCCACAACTGTTAAAAGATATAGTTCCCCAAAAAGTCTTCAGTCCAACAAGAAAATAACCCAAAAGGAAGACGGGAGATAAAAAATGGAGATAAAACAGCCTGAAAAATTAAACACATTTCTAGTTGCTTTAGCATTTGCTAAATAAACGACTGGAATTTATTTCCCCTTTGAGGTCACAAGAAGAGTTTCTGGGTGTCTCTCCTCATACAACAAAGAGAGAGTCTCTCTCTCTCTCTCTCTCTCTCTCTCTCTCTCTCTCTCTCTCTCTAGCCTTGTGGGGCTCCTGTCACAACAAAGAAGGAAGCAGACCTTCTATTTATATGGAAATAATCCACCAGGCATGAAGCAAAAAGTGAACTGGAAACAGCTGATGCATTTTGAGTCAAATGAAATTTGATGGGATTAGGTTTAGAGGTTTCTGACAAAAAATGTGTAGTTTTTCTTTGTTCTCTCAGGGATGGATATCGATCAGTTGATAGGTTAAAGGAAATTGATCCTGAAACTAGAGTTGCAAAAGGACGATTTTAGTATATGGTTAAAACAGGGCCTTAGGAAACCAGATGGATATAATCCAATCATACGTAAAGTTGAACCAACTACTATATCTTACATAGAAGGTCGAGGTCTGACGATTTTATATAGAATCAATTTTTTATTTATTTTCATCTTGCTAAGAGACAATACACTGCCGACATACTTTTTATTAACTCTTCTCGGCTATTCATAGAATATCCAGAATTCTTTAAAGGGAATTCTGAAAATAATAAAAATAAATAAATAAGCTTTTTAGATAATGTTTCTCCCTCTGAGTAATTTCCCTCAAAACTGGTTCTCTCTTATTGTCACCTGAAATGTTTTCTTTGCTCTGAATTCGATGGAAAGAGAATATTAAATATTATTGCAGTCCATCCCTGTGTGTGTGTGTGTGTGTGTGTGTGTGTGTGTGTGCGTGTGTGTGTGTGTGTGTGTGTGTGTGAGAGAGAGAGAGAGAGAGAGAGAGAGAGAGAGAGAGAGAGAGAGAGAGATTGTTATTGCCTTACACAGTAATAGATAAAATAAGATCTTTGAGAATTTATTTCAATATTTTCCAATGCTGAGAGAGAGAGAGAGAGAGAGAGAGAGAGAGAGAGAGAGAGATACGCGACTCCGAAGTCCTGCCCATCACACAAATCGTTAAACAGATCCCGTGTTAACAAGGGGACCCCATCTCGGGCTGTCCCGGTGGGCCATTCAGGGTACAGATTTTGGGAAAAACTATTTTGGGACAAATTATATTCCAGTTGGAATTCGTCAGCCCAGGTTTTAGTTGGAAAGTTAGCACACCTGGGATTCAATTATGGTTACATGCTGAGTTTTAGGTTCAGGTATAAGTGTAAAATTGTGATGCGTTTTTGAGGATATATTTGATTTGTAACATTTCCTTTATAGAGACAGACAGATATACACACATTGATTGACCACACACATGTATACATAGAGACAGACAGATAGATAGATTGACACACACACACATAACACAGGCAGAAACTAATCTAGAAAGGCAAATATTATATGAACTAAAAATTCCTTTTATCAAATATCTGTAAGTTTTGCTTTGTGACTGATTGTAAAAGCTTTATATTTTATGGAATGGCAGATTTAGTGACTACGTAGAAAAGTAGACAGACAATTGGATAGATAGAAAGAGAAAGGAATAGAGAGAAAGAAAGGAAAATAAATGTATAATCTATCAACTGAATTTTTTTAGATATTTTTAAAAATATAGATGACTCAGTAGCTACGCAGACAGACAGACAGGCGATTAGATAGATAGATGGAGCGATAGGGAGACAGATAGAGAGATAGATCGACAAAGAAATTCAAAATAACAAATAATCTCTCTTTTTATCAGCTTTTATCGTATGTGAAATTATCAGACTCGTCCGCGCGTCAAAACAAGTGAAAAAAACAATTGAGTTTTCTGTCCAGTGGTGTCCTCAGCGACGGCCCATAAAGCTCTTAGCCGCGGCCCATGAAACTCAGCCACGGTCCGGTAGTGAAATATGTTATTGGTACTCATAGCGCTGCCTGAAGTACGATCATGGCTTATTTAAATCTTAAATAAAATAAAAGCTGCTGAGACTTGTGGTCTGCAATTTGGTATGTTTGGTGACTGGATGGTGGACGATCAACTTAACAATTTGCAGCCCTCTAGCCTCAGTGGTTTCAGCTTACTCGGGAAGTAATCCTACAAACTATTTTGTTGTTGTTTAGGTTTTTATGGGGGGAGGGGTAGGACAGCCCTGTTCTGAAAAAGGTGTTTCGCAATGAGTAAAAGATACGGGAATGAAAACGATAAAAATAAATGATGTTTAAGTTAAACACTACAGAAATTGATATCTAACAAGATATAGCGTATATATTTTAATTTTCGTTTGACAGTTGAGTCTAGCCCGTGCTCCGAGTAAGCTAAAGGTCAGATCACGCCTTGTTTTACCGAAAGCTTCATTTCAACTCAGTCTTTCATGACTGAGTTGCTGGGAAAAACTCTCTATCTTAAGAGTATATATAATGTTCTAAAGGGTCCACAATAATACAAAGTGTTTAAAGTCCGTGTATAATTTTTAAGGATTTACAAAAATCTTTCGAACCCTTCCCTGGGTTCATCTTCAGTCCAAATGAACAGTTAATTACAACATGTACACAGGTAAATTTAAAAACAAGAGTCGTTGAAGATCGTTGACACTGGTCGTTAGCGGAGATCCAACAGAATTGCAGCCAGAATGATTGATAGGGGAGAGGAAATCACCTTCTTTCTTCATCACCTGGTCCATAAACGAGCTAACGACCGGTGTCAACGGTCTTCAACGACTCTTGTTGTTTTTGTTTTTTTTTATTTATTTACCTCAGTACATGTTGCAACTAATTGTTCATTTGGACTGAAGATGAACCCAGGGAAGAGTTCGAAAGCTTTTTGTAAAGTTTTAAAAATTATACACGGACTCGTAACACTATATTATTGTGGATCCTTTGGAAAAAAAAAAATAGTTGTATTCTATAAAATATTTCGTGACGATTACTATAACATCGATGGAATATATTTAGTCCCGGTGAAATGGCCAGTTTAAATATTCATAAAATATTTTCATTTTTATGTTAAAATATTCCATTGCTTTCCAGGTGACGAATTGATAGTCTTTTGTTTTGGGCGGAATTTTTTGTCTGTTTGGAGAATCATTATATAATTTACATGAATTTATTTTAGTGCGTTTCATATATGTATAATATATATATATATATATATATATATATATATATATATATATATATATATATATATATATATATCCCTTATATCATACTGTATACATACTTAAAACAATTGTCATTCAAATATTGATAAAAATTTGATCAAACCACATTAAATTGAACAGTAGCTTAGTCTCAGTTCTAACCTCCTTCCTCTCTAAAAAATTAAGCGCCTCAGTGGAGTGATCGGTATGGTCTTGGCCTGCCACCTCAGTGGCCGCGAGTACGATTCCCGGGCATTCCGCTGAGGGGTTAGAGATGTGTATTTCTGATGATAGAAGTTCACTCTCGACGTGATTCGGAAGTTTGTCTCGTTGCTGAATAAAACGCAAAAACACCATACAAACAAACAAACTCTGAAAAATCACAGTAAACAAGAAAACAAATGAAAAATAACAAAAACGCCATAAAAACAAACAATTCGTGGACCATATCGTCATGCTTAGCAATCACTTCCTGTTCATTGGACAACAGGGCACAGTTTTTCATTATTATTATTATTTTTTTCTTTTTTACATTTTTCGAAAAAGGTGGACTGACTCGCTTTTCCGGTTCTGTTGGGAAGTAGAATTGTCCGAAACATAATACACATTCTCTCTCTCTCTCTCTCTCTCTCTCTCTCTCTCTCTCTCTCTCTCTCTCTCTCTCATTCTCCTCACACTATTTCTTGCAAAAAGGAAAATTCCAAAACAATGTCACCCGAAGGTATCATTAGGAATCTATTTTCGTTTGCGTATATCCCCAAGTACGCATTAGCCCTTATCGCCTTCAAAATTAAACCACAAGTAAACCTAGAAAATAAACCATTCGTGCAGAATAATACTCTCGTATAAACCATTTCCATTTTTCCTGGAATTATTCCAGACTAACGAAGCCACTAACTGTAATACTGAGGAGAACAGACGAAGCTATTTACCCGCTCGACGGAAAACATTTTATTGACAAAAAGAAATAAGTAATAAATGTACAGCGTATAGTAATGCTGTATGAAACGCTCAGCCACGGTCGTGGTTCCCTGTGTTGTTGCGGTGCCTGATGCATGGTCATTGTTAACTTTAACCTTACAATAAATACAAACCACTGAGGCTTAGAGGGCTGCAATTTGGTGTGTTTGATGATGTGAGGGTGGACGATCAACATACCAATTTGCAGCCCTCTAGCCTCTGCAGTTTTCAAGATCTGAGGGCAGACAAAAAAGTGAGGAAGGACAGACAAATATCCTTCTTAGTAGTTTTCTTTTACAGGGAACTAAAGAAGTTACTTATTTCTTTCTTGTAAACCTTTTTCTTCACTTTTAAGGAGAATTTTACCCTTCCCCTTCACCTCAACCGCCCTTTACAACAACAACGTGCCTCCTGTATGTTTATTTATTTATTTATTTTTTTGTTTAACTATAAATCTGACAAAAGCCTTGTTTTGTAAACAAGCAGGGAGGTAAACAAGTAAACAAGATGCTCTGAATGGCTTTGCTGAAGCAGACTTTCTGACCTGAAATTCAATATCCCACATCGGGTGGATTTCCAATTCCTGGCACAGATGGTCCTTCTCCCTCTACCTGCTTCTGGGCTCAATTTGGCTTTTAAGGTTTGTCTCGAATCTTGAATTTTTTTTTTTTTTTTTTTTTTTTTTTTCCAATTCTTAAGTTACATCTTCTTTAAAGTTTCTTAAATTTTACCTGATTCTAAAATACATATTTATCTATAATTCTCCTTCAATCTTGGGTCGTTTTGAGTATTACTAAATTTTTCTTGATTTGAAATTTCTTTAAGTTACATTTTCTTTAATGTTTCTTCTTTGTTAACTGATTCTAAAGTACATTTTTGTCTATAAATTGTCTTGAGTCTTGGGTAGCTTTGAGTTTTACTAAAGTTTTCTTAATTTGAAATTTCTCTAAGTACATTAATGTTCCTAGGAAGTTACGTCCATTTAAAGTTTTCGACTGTTGTGTATATTTGAAATCTCTCTCTCTCTCTCTCTCTCTCTCTCTCTCTCTCTCTCTCTCTCTCTCTCTCTCTCTCTATGACCATTGGAAAATGTTGAAATCAATTCTTAAATACCTCATTTGAAATACTGTTCTTATGTAAGGCAATTTAACAATCTCTCTCTCTCTCTCTCTCTCTCTCTCTCTCTCTCTCACACATGTTGAAAACTCCGCCCTTACTTTGTAGTGAAGAAAATAAGCCTCGTTATTCTGTATTTTGTGAAGCATATATAGCTGCTTACATATTCAGCATCTTGTGACATTATATGTCCCCCCCCGGAAATTCTTAACAGTGAAAAGAAAAGCAACAACTTTCCTTAAATATTTTTGTTTACGCTGTTTCTAGATGTAATTAACATTTTAAAGTAATTTTGCTGTGGGGCATTTTCGAGAGAGAGAGAGAGAGAGAGAGAGAGAGAGAGAGAGAGAGAGAGAGAGAGAGAGGGAGAAGGGGGAGGATTTTTCCTGAATCTATATGTTTGGTTTTATATTTATTAAAAATTATGATAAAAATACAAAATTATTTTCTACAATAATAATAAATAGTATATTAACAAAATATTCTTTTAAGTAAGCGATTATTTTATCAAACATCAATTCAGGGGAGCTCTCTTTCTTTCTGTGTTTTCTGAATCATTTCGAAAAAATTTAAAAATATTCGAAAATATGGATTGAAAAACAAATAAAATTACAAATTTTGGAAAACTAACATTTCAAAGAGTAATCAAGTAGTAATACGTCTATATGCCTCTTCTCTCTCTCTCTCTCCTCTCTCTCTCTCTCTCTCTCTCTCTCATACTCTCTCTCTCTCTCTCTCAAAAACGAATATGCTTTAGTCGGAGTTATTCCTTGCGGATCTTGTCCATCCTCATTTCCTCTTCCTCTTATAAGTCAGGAGTCCTTTGCAGGACTCGCCACCAATCTCCTATGAGTGACTGACCTCTTGAAAAGGGAGGAACTAAACAAGTGGATAAACAAATGAAAAAGAAGATTCTTGGATACGTTATCTGCAGAGAGAGAGAGAGAGAGATAGAGAGAGAGAGAGAGAGAGAGAGAGAGAGAGATAGAGAGAGAGAGAGAGAGAGATGAGAGAGAGAGAGAGCCTTAAGCCATAAGCAGAAGAAAAAATATTACTATTTTATTAAGCTAAAAATGTTTTTTCAGTAATTTTTCAAGAAATACAGACACAGAACAAAACTATCTTGAATATCAGTTAAGCAAAACTGGGTTTATTTATTTATTCTTTTTAATAGAATAATGTTTTCCAAGTACTTATTTCCGGGACGTAATCACCCAGAATAAACTGTCAAATATATTTTTTTTCAATAAATTAAAATAAAAGCTTGCATTTATTAAAAGTAAAGACTAATTTTCAAATATTGCAGTTAATAATGACGAACAGATCTCCCGCTTTTCAAATCTTGAAAATACAATATTTTTGTTAAGTATTCCCCTACAATCTTATAATTAAGATCTTAATCCTTTATTTCATCCATTTTTATCCAAATTCTGCTTCCTACACTTTCGTCAATTGCCCATTTTTTCCATTACTGTCTTTTTCTGTCTTAATTCATAATAATTCCAGAATCTTTGAAATATAAAATGTTATAATAGCTAATTAGCAAAGCAGCGAATTTCTGTCATTCGTTAGATTCAAGTTCCCTCGATGTTTAAACCACATTGCTTCCCTCTCTCCCTTCTCTCTCTCTCTTTCT